>NW_028321901.1:13173031-13493120 GCF_036245765.1 Copidosoma floridanum | reverse complement strand
GCGATTGGTACTGTTGTATTGTTATTTCCTAATATGTAAAATCGTAGCATGTAACATCATCGTGCAAGCCTACTGTTTTGCTGTCAACGCAGTCTGCAAGAACATCACTCATTGGTTGACCTAATTCAACCAAAGGCCTCTTTTACTCGCTTTGATGCTATAAAAACTGACCATCAACAGGAAAAATCGCTCTTTTTACGTCTGTCACCTTTTCTCGAAGGTTTTAGTCTACTCTTGACTCCCACGACTCACGAGTACCTTATACACGTAAGGCATAACGTTTTGGCTGAGGCAACTCTGATGCAGTACGAGAGTATCAATCATATCAGACTACACTAAGGAGCGAGGTACAACGAAAGAGGCCCATCAAAAGTGGTTCCAGCGATAGCAGAGAAAGCAGATACCGCAACATCTTACAGGCCACGAACTCCTTGGTGTAGTTTAAGTTATTACTGGGAATTAGTGCACGAAGCATTAGGGAACTCCAAAGCAGCAGTAACAACAGTCAGTGATAGATGTAAGTTTTTCATCAGTAATATAATTCATATCAAAATCTGTGAAGTGATCTGAATGGACTGTATCCAAGAGAATACCTGTTTTGAATTGTTTTAATAAAAGAATTTAAAATTAAACATTGATTAAAATCATCCATATTATTTGAATAATTATTTTTACTTGACGAAAAAGAACAAATAAAGCTCATGAGCTGAATCCTCAGAGATCCACGAATAACATTAAAACAAAACGGTTAAGACCATACTTTAAACAAGTCCGGTCATAACACGTCCACTGAAAAAGAGGTTTCAGATGTCAAAACGTACATAAAGAAATATGTCTCAGAAGAATTGGACACGCGTGAGACTAAATGGTCGAGCGATTTAATTAAGCTATCTGAACGAATAGAGGCTGTTGAACGTAGTGAAGAGAGACATGAGAGACTTGACAAGAAGAATAAAATTATTATTAGTGGATTATCACTCAACTCCAACGCTCTTAATCAAGAAGCTGGGTCCTTCTTCAAAACTTGGAAGTTGCACTAGAAGTTAGGCAAGCCGTTTCTATAAAGACTAAAAGAGGCAGCGTCATTGTTGTTAAACTAGCTTCATTTGAGAATAAACAGCAAATTATGAGAAACAAGATGAGAGGGTTTGACGTCTTCATTCTAAACGATCGAACGAAGGCTAAAAGGATGGTTCAGAGCCAGCTGGCGAAGATTGTGGAAGAAGAAAGACAAAAGGATAACACCGCTAAACTAGGATACAGGAAAATTTAAGTCAATGGATAAATCAAAGAGTGGCGAGAGGGGACAGGCCTAACCAAATCGTTGAAGAAGCCTAGAGGCTCTAGTCCTGGATACGTCAGCTCTCACTCCTTTCGCAACCAGGAACTCGTTCATGAGTACTTAGTGTTTCAACACCCAGCTCTCTGATGGCCACCTTTAATCGCGACATGTATGCTCCCCTCCACGGTCTGCTTCACGGTGTCAGAACACCTACGCATGGTCTCTTTGCCTCCTCTCTTCTACTGACAAGATGATTAACCATTCCAGGCAATTATTAAGATCCAGTCTTCCTGACGTCTCATTTACTTTTTGGAATGTACACGGCTTCTCTAACCTTTACAATATTACTGTAGAAGAATTCAATACTAATTTCTCGAGAGCAGCAGTCCTGAGTACCTCAGATACTTGGTGAAAGGAACCTATGAAAAACCTACCCAATGCATTCAGTGGCTTCGACATTATCAACAGCTCAGCCACGAAATCGACACTTGCTGGCAGAGCTTCTGGCGGCCTCGCAACGTTAATCAACAAGAACATCGTTAGGAGCTTTAAAGTTATGCGTATAGAAGAATCCTTCCTGGCCATCGACCTATTTATTCAAGATCTAAGATTCATTATTGTTAGTGTGTATTGAAAATCAACTGTCAAATGCTTTCAAAGAAAGCTTAAGGATTTATGCACTTTCTTAGGGCTATTTTCTGAAAATCTGAATGCTACGCTATTAGTTAGAGGCGAGTTTAATGCTAGAGTAGGTGAAGAGAACCAGCTCATGAGTGATCTTACCAACGACACACCATTCTCATGGCACATCAGCTTTAGAGACCATGCTGTTAACAAGCAGAGCCATATTTTAACCGAAGAAATGGGAAGTTTAGGACTGTCAATATTTAATGGCAGTAGTGTCTCTGACAGACAGGGAAACTTTACCTTCATAAACAGCAATAAATCTAGCACAGTTGATCACATTTGGTCAAACATGAACGGTTTCTCTACTTTTTCTGATTTCTCAGTGCTAGGCATTGGCTGCTCCAATCACCTCCCTGTCTTTGCTTTCCTCTGCATACATCCAAACTTTGCCTCGATCTCACTATTATAGGGCACCCAACCTCAGATTAATTTAGTTAAATACATCTGGGACTCATCTAAATCAGAAAGTTATTCTCGAGAGTTGGCAACGTATATCTCTTCTGAGACAGAAAATATCTACCGTATGAATGAAAGTCTCATTGAATTCATTAAGCGAGCAGCTCGTTCTTCGGAATTAGAGATTGTCACCAACAACATTGTGAGAAAAAGGGCTACGAACACAGCTTGGTTCAACAATAACTGTCGAGAAGCCAAGAAAAATATGATGAGACTATACCATACTTTTCTAAGGTCCAGGAGTACAATCTCAAGAGTCAATATCCTGGAAGTTAAGAAATCTTATCATAAACTTCATCATGCAAGCAAATGTTATAACTCTCAGTTACAGGCAAATCTGACTAACACAAGGAACCCACGTGTTTTCTGGACTGCAGTCAAACGCTTAAGACCCCGAAAACCTGCTGGCTGTCCTATTTCCAAGAAGGCTATAGAAAATTTTTACAGAGATGCATATCCTCCAAGGGATGAAGTAATCAGCACTTCAGAGGCTCTTCCGGCGATCAACCGGCTAAACGGCAACAAAGCCCCAGACTCAGACTTAATTTTAGGCTCTGTTTTCAAGTCAATTCCGCGCATATGGCTCGTTTACCTTACAGACATCTTTAACCTAGTGCTAAACACTGGCTTCTTCTTGGTGCGAATTAACTATTAGTCTTTTGTATAAAAAAGAGATGTATACGACCCAATTAACTACAAAGGTATAGTACTACTGAATATCGTGCTTACAATATTCACTTCAATACTTACAGATCAAATCTCGAAGTGGTCTGAGCTTCATGACATTCTGCCAGAGTGTAAAGCTGGATTTAGGTGAAACATAGCTTGCAGTGATAACTTGTTCTCCCTGAGAGCTAGAGTATCAATGGAGCTATAGAAATCCAAGGGTAAACTGTAAGGGGTCTTACAGGGCGACTTGCTTAGCTCATTGTTATCCTCGCTACTGATTTCAGATATAGCAAACTTTTTTATCAGCAAAGGCCACCGAGACATCATATCTGCAGTTGATCTCCTGCTTTTGGCAAACGACCTCATCATTTTGGGAAAAACTCCAGTAGATCTACAAAGCAAGTTTGACACACTCTCAATCTACGGTTCTATCAAGAGATAAGAAGTTAAAGAAGAAGACTAACAAATGGAATACAAGCAGAAAAATTGTCTTGTTTACAGTACTGTTGACAGTGCTCTATGGCTCCGAGGTCTATGGGCTTAGTCACCTGAGTGATTTGGAAAAAGCACACACTGACTTTCTCAAAAGATTGCTGAAACTCTCACGATACACATCTGGCTACTTGAAACAGACGAGTCTGGGCTTGAGAGCTTAGTCGTCAAACGTATCCTGATGTTCTGGATCAAAATACTCGAAATGGACGCTTCACGTTACCTTAGAAAGATCTACTTTGCCTTAAAAACTTTCGACGAACGTGCCTCCCTTAGGGCAAACCTCAAGTAGTACTAAGTATTAAAAGTCATTTTTAGGAAAACGGGTCACAACTACTTACTTGAAAACGATAACCCAGATGAAATTCATCTTGCTCTCCCAGTCATCGAGGCACATATCACGAGACGCAAATTTGACGAAGATTCTGCTAGAGCTGTAAAATCTAGCTATAATCCTACTTAAACAGAACTTAAAACCATAAGCTCTATAAATATTGAGCCATTCTTGAAGCACGTTCTGCCACTGTCCTTTATCAGGCTGTTTGCCAATTGGAGACTCTCTGGAAGGAAAACAGTGCTTACGTACTTGAATAACACGGTACACAAATTCAATGAAGATGAGATATGTTCACTGTGCAATGTTAATGCCAAAGTCCAGCTTACACTAACTAAAGAGCTAAGTTTTTTACGAGAAATAGCCTCAACTTGGTCCTCTCTTACGAGACGAAAAAAGATAAATCCAACTTCTTCTACTCATTAGCCAAAGCTTTCAAGATTAGAGCCTTTATTCTAGATGTATGATTTAATACATGCTCTCCGATCACTACTGTTCATTATAATTTTAATATTTTATTTTACTTGTTATACTTATAATTTATTGTTCTTTCAATTATGTATCTACTTATTTCACTAGTGTACCTTTTTTTCTTTTCAATATCATAATATTTGTAATGAGGTACGTCCCTGAAACAATTACCTTAATAAATAAATAAAATAAATAATAAGTTTCCAACTACCACATTAATTGCATCCACTTTTAAATTTCAAACATGTGGTAGTAAGCCTTCATGTATATAATTGAGAGTTTTAAATGAAAAATTTCCTAGATGGATCAAGTTAACTAATGACTATGTACAAATATCGTTGTGGTAACCCCACCAATGTCATGAGAGTTCAAGACCTACTCCCAAATGGAAATTGAAAGAGGGCGTAAAACTGGGGCCAAGCTTGGCCACCACGCCGCCTACTTAGGCCGCAGCTTAGCACCTAACCTAGCCTACAGTGGATTTCTATTACGGCGCTGACTTGGGTGCAGCCTGGCCTGACTTGGCATTACAAATCCACCTGCGGCTAGGCTTGGTTGCTTGAATTGGGCCATGCGATTTAGATCGGCAGCACACTTCTATTTCTACTCGGGCTACTTACATGCTGGAAAATTTGGTACTGAGCTCCAGCATTGATGGTACTATTTGAGGGTTAATACCTCCGTGTAAAGCATGGAGGATGAATCCAGTTCAGATCAGGCATGAAATGATTTTCCAAGTAATTTTTTAGATTCAATGCTTCGATGTTTTTGGTATATTTAATTCATAAACCATCATTTTTCTTTTAAAAACAAAATGAAATAAAATAAAAACGTTTCATAAATAATGATAACTCAAGCCAAGGTCACATGGAGCACGCAATCCGCAATACGGAACAATTTAAGCCCATGAGAGTCAGAAAGGCTCCTTCCGAGCTACTTCCGTGTGCCTCTCTTTCACTCTCATGGGCTTAAGTAGTTCTGTATTGCGTATCACGTGCTCCATATGACCGCATCCTAACTCTTACAAATACCATGGATCCAGGCTAGATTATAATCATACAGAATGACTGAAATTTCCGTTCGGGTAAGTGGATATAATGATGGACAAAATATGCTAGGTAAAAGTATCTTTGGAGCAAGACATTCAGAAGTATTTTTATCCAAATTGTGCCATCTCTCGGATGTATAATTATTTACATATAAGATAAAAGCCTTAAATAAGAAGTAAATAAGCGCCTATTTGTTAATAATGATTAATTCATAAAGCGCGAGAGAGAAGTGTCTCGGATCGCCAAAGAGCCGAAACTCATTGTTTTAGTTAATTACAGTAAAGATAAATGACCTAATTACTGTGCATTCAAATTTTTGACTGTGTTTTTCTATTGCATTTGATGTACATTAAAGTAGTTTAGTATAATTCGTTTTTATCAACTCGGGATATAACAGGGGAGCCAAATAAATTTGGTAGGGGAAAAGTGGGGGAGGGTTAGGAAGCACAGAGGAGGGTGAGGGAACAGAGGGAGGAACACAAAAAAAATATTTTTAAAAACACGTAAGAATTAAAAGAATTTTTCATTGTTTTGAGGGAGAACTTTGATAAAGCCGATGGGAACAAGTGTGAAGGCGTGGTGGAAGGTAGGACGCGCCAGGGAGGATGGGGAAGCGTGAGAGAGAGAAAGTGGGAATGCGTAAAAAACTCATATAGAATCGACTATATGTTGGATTGCTTTTCAAACCCCCTCTGCATTCTTACCTCATTTTATGAGTAAAAAAAATATTTTTATCGGTCCTACGTAAATCTTCTTAATTAATATTCCAGTTGACAACTTAATGGTTATTCCTTACAACATATTTTTATTGAAAAAATATAAATGTCCTATAAATGTAGAATATTGTGCAATAATAATCAGTATTAGGTATTCACTGTGTGCAAGTGTGTTAGTGCCATCTGATGGTGAAACGGTGCGTAATTTCAGGACTTTAGAGGATCCAATACATTATATATCGCAAATATCACAAGTTTACAGATTTATCACGACAGCAAACGTGAAAGCAACAATAATTTTAACAATTCTGAAAATCTTAGTTGTCTATTATGTACAATGTTTAAGCAAAAAATTACACTGACATCTGAATTATTGAAACAAAAACGCCACTAAAGCCAGTAACATAACCTCAAATTTTAGTATCGAAGCAGAACAGACTTGTCTCGACCGTAAACTTACGCGGGTATGACGTAAATGACTGTGAGTGACATCTCCACTAGCTTTATTTTATTAATTACCATTCGTATGATTGAAGATTATATTCAATATCTTTTCAATAAAAAAGCTGTGAACCATGAGTTTATCACGATAATTATTATATTTACCTTCGGTGATTCGAAATATTGAAAAACTCAAAAACACGCAATCAATAATGTTATGAGTTCTCAAGAGTCCTGAAATTTTTCACATTTCTCTCACCATGCTTTTTTTAACCCCCTCCAAGGACTTGCACAGAGTGAATATTCGTGCTATTATAAATACAAAAGAGATAGACCATTGTGTAACATTCAGTTGACTATGAATCAAGAAGATAACATTAAAATTTATAATAAAATATCACATTATATTCATGGACGATACTCAAGTCCTATAGGGGCAGCATAGCGTTCGTAAGAATTTTCCATCTGCAGTAGAAGTCATAACATGATTCATTCAGCACTTCACACTGAAAATCAACAAAAAATTATTTTTTAAGAAGATAACATCCATGCTTTTGCGAAAAATTGGAAAATTACACTTCAACTTTTCTAAAATTGAGTAAATCAGATAAATTTTCTAATACAATAAAATATATAAATATTCCAGATTATGACACTTTTGGTGGCCAAAAATTGTGGATTTCACGAAAAAGACCTATAAATAACACTCGTATTGGCAGATTAAACGTTGTATCACATAAAGACCTAGAACATTTTTTACTTAAATTAATTCTTACTTAAGTAAAAAGACCAATTTTATTGAAAAGTTTAAGATATCATAACATGTAATTTAATACATATATTATGGAAGATTTCTTTGAAAACGAACAAAATAAAATGTAATTAAATTTTTATGCCATATTCAAGTCAGAAAATAAATCTTGCATAACTTTTAGTTTACTTAAGATAATATTATAAACAACGTTAACAGAAAATAATGAAATCAGAAAAATAAATATTAAACTAAGTCAAAAGTATTTTAAATCCATGTTCAAGTGATTAAAGGAAAAGAAAAATTTGTTTTCAAACGATTTGTTAAAATAATATCAAACCTTATTTTAACGATAGGCCAGGAGGTTTTGATGAATATTTTTGAGCAAAACTCTAATTTCTTTCCGTACGTCTACGAATAAAATTAAAGGTATTGCGTCGATTTTGGGACTAGTCATCGTACTTTTTGCCTGCGATTGGATATGAGTGTTATAGAAACCATACATTTAGACATAGTTTCTGGTAAACAAGTATAACGAGAAGTAGATGTGATAATTAGTCAATGAATTATCTTTTTCAATTACTTTATGATTGAGAGTAAACGTAGTCTATATTTAAGTTATTTAAATAAACATTTTAGAATACTGATGTAAGGTGTAGGAAGCAGAGAAGTAGAGGAAATTTTGATTCATTACGGATTTATCGTGACAAAGGGTACGGAGATGGGTGAAAAGGGTGCGGGGTGCTCCTAAAAGCTGGCGAGATTTAAGAACAAATGAAGTCCATACAAATAAGAGAGAAAACGGAATAAATGTCCCTTATTTTTCAAGGGGCGGTAAGAAGGCCAACAAACTCAGCGGGGGAGGGTGGATAGCCTCCACAAAAGAACTATATAATATAAAGATATACAAAAGTAAGTCTTTATCCCTTACTTAGTTTAAGCGCCAACCCCCCAGTTATCAATTATGACCTTAATTTATTCAAAAGTTTCAAAGAAAATTTTTTGTATAGAAACTTATTATTGAATATCAAGCATTTATGAGTGAAAAGCAATAATACTTAAAGTTTTAAAAAAACGTAACAACAGTCAATATAAAGTGCTTGAAGGTACTGTAATCGCTATGAGTTTCATTCGAAATGATATTTCAGTCGATAAGCCTAAGTACAGCTAGCAGATTATGCTTCCTATGTAGTCACAATAATTTTTATCGTGGTTTTCAATTTAGAAACACATTTATGGTTATAAGTTACAGAAAAAATATAAAACGCATTTTACAAAAGATTTTGTTGATAGTAAAAAATGCTGTGATCCTCTTAATGTCAATCAAATGTTATTGATCTGGAGATAAATCATACTTACTGTTTAATTAAATTATAATTATAATTGACCTATCCCAAAACAATAAAACTAAAAAGTTTGCATTCTATGAACACACGAACAATTTAAATTTTATGTATTTTTAGTTAAATGATTATTAGAAGGACCAGTAGAAATTTTTTGCACAAAACATTCATTTATTTATTTATTTCTCAAGGTACAAAATTTTGATCAATCGCTTTTAATTTAATTTTTTATGTAACTTTGGACTAGAACGATGTAGACGAAGCATTTTCAGAGATAGAATCCGAAAAAAAGGTTACGCGAAGTTGATCGAAGTTGATTTAATAATTTGGGATGAACCAATTGGAATTCTAAAAAAAACCCTTAAAAATAGTAGATAGGATTTTGCATGATCAGTGTGATACAATAATACATTTTAGAGACAGATAAATTGTGTAAGAAGAGAATTTTCGCTAAATACTGTGGGTCGTAAGAACAATAATAAAAGTATGTTGATAGCTAAGACTATTAAATCATCGTGTTTATAAAAATGTTCTTGTATTGGAAAACCATGCAAAAATATTCGTTTGATGAATGTAAATTTTGCTAAATTGTTACTGCAGATTGGAAAAGAAAAAAATGAAATGATTTAAAATTTTTTTAAATTAGAAAAGTAACAACAATATTTATTATTAATAAGGTCTAACCGACTTCTCATACTGTATACTTATTTCCTGAAAAACTAAATCCTGAATCAACTAAACGGGAATAGATCAACTGACTACAATTACTACAAATCATGAAACGTACAAAGATAATATTACAGACCAAAATATTTACATAAATTTTGTCTTTCAAGTTTTAGATGGTATTTTTAAAGGTCTCCTATCCTTCTATTCTATAAATTTTATTGAAAAGTTGGAGCAATAGTTTTTAAAGTGACAAACTTAGTATATACGACGGGTTTTGCAATAGTAGACGATTGTAAATCACAAAATCATTTTACTGAAAACTGAAAAATAAAGTTTTTAGACCAAAAATAACTTCAACTAAAAGTAATCAGTTTCACTTTTTGTACCGTAAAGAAAGTAATTTCTATTAACGTGAATATCTGCTGTGACGATTAATAAATTACAAGGACAAAATAATGACAATGTTGGTTTACATTAAAAAAAAACTTTTATTTGCGCTCGGAAAATTTTACGTAGCGTCATTTTTATGCAAAACTAAACATGGTATACGTACATAAATTGAAGGTGATAATACTTATAAAATTTAAAATGTTGTGTGAAAGACAGTTTTAATTAAAAAGTAAATCAAAAATATTTATTGTTACTGAACGTTTTGTACCTAAACCGTAGAGCAAATTTATTAACAACATACGTCAATCAATGTATTATATTATGGAAAAATCATTTTACTGACTGAATAAAACAATATAAAAATGTGTATCGATTCATTCTTAACTCACAAGTATAAAGTAAATCTATTTGCCTCAAGAGCGGTACAACGAAAGGGAAATAATTTAGAATTAAAAAATTTTTAAGTACTGAACATTAGGTGAAGGAGGTAGAGGAGCAGAGGAAATCCTTAAACTGTTATTATAAGTATTAATTACATACGATAATAATGTTTTAGTTTTAAATATCTTATAAAAAAAAAATAAAGTCAGTAATTTCTTCTACTTTATGTAATAAGAAATTAAATGTCTTTAAATTTATAAATATAATGCAACTATCCTGACATTAGAAATAGTATCTCTCAACAAAAAAATAATAGAGAGGAACAAGGAGTTAAGGAAAGTGTTAACAGTTTGGTTCAAACAAAGAAAGTTATTCTAAGGGATAGCTAATAGTAACTGATGTGAGGGGTGGTAAGATTCGTCATGACAGAGGGTACAAGAAAGCAACAGAGAAGGTGCAAGGGTTCCAAAGAATTGGCAGAAAAGAATTGATGGTACTTGAAATCTAATGCAGTCCATACAAATAAGAGAGAAAATGAAAGAATTTTCCCTTATTTTGCGAGGGGGGTCAGTAGGGGGCCAAAAAAAATTTTTTCTTGAGGAAGTGTGGAAAGCCCCGCCAAAAGAATTACTTATTGTAGAAAGTATATCTTTTGCA
Source organism: Copidosoma floridanum (assembly GCF_036245765.1). Classification (NCBI taxonomy): domain Eukaryota; kingdom Metazoa; phylum Arthropoda; class Insecta; order Hymenoptera; family Encyrtidae; genus Copidosoma; species Copidosoma floridanum. Next base: position 13,482,332 of record NW_028321901.1, on the reverse strand, counting down.
TTATATAGTTGTATAATTTTTAGGCTAAAATAGCTTTCGCCAATAGGATAACTTTCTTTTTTTTAACCGTGAAATTTAACCGAATAAAAATTGGGTTAATTCACCTCTGCATAAGTACATAATAATACTAGCACTTCTTAATAATTATAAGCAATGCACTCCTGATACTATATTAAAATTTAATAAGTACATTTAAACTACAAGTAAAACATGGACAAAAATATACAGACTACAATAAGGGCTATACAAATACAATATTATTGTTACTAGTCATTACATATGTTGGATGCAATATGAAAATAAATAATGATGCTTACACATATGCACAATTTTGAATTTTATTCCCATATACTGTATACACTACGGTTGCAGTGACATAAATATGTTGTAACATAATTCAACCCGCGTTAACTGAAAACCACGGTTGAAAAAATGACGTGTACTTATTAAACCAATTTTAAAAATATCTATAGATAACTAAGGATTGACTACTTATTACAAACAGGGGGTCCACGGTACTAAAGCTCACTTTAGAACAAAGAGAAGTCGAGTGCAAATAGCCAGTAAGTCCTCTCTCGTACTCTTACAAAGTCAGGGTATGGAAGAGACATTTACGATGTACTTCGCAATATATACTACCCACTGTCAGCAGTGGATTTTTTAGCCCAACGTTTGTAAAAAAAAAAAATTATCATTTTTACTCCCACAGGAACTGAAAAACCACATGGTTTTCGAAGATCCAAAGCGTTTTCCTTATATTTTTGTGACAGGGTCATTTTTAATTTTAAGCCGAAATGCACCAAAACTCGACTTGGTACAAATTCTGATGCCCGAGGCTCGTTTTAACGTTTGCTTACGTGTGTTTGTCTTTTTACTATGTTTCATGCGAGGGAAGAGGAGATGAAGATGGACACTTACAGTCAGAGAGACAAGCAAAGAGAAGAGCAAGGGTGAAAAGCGTGAATAGAACGAGAAATCGTTGATGAAAGGACTTTAAGTGACGATAATATTGTAATTGTGTGCGCCAATGTATGTGTATATTTTGATGTGATTTAGTAGAAAAAGAGGAATACGTGTTATCGGTTTTTAGTAATTATTGGGATAATTAATTGTATTTTACCGTATCCTTGTAAATTGTATTGCACTGGAAATAAAGAGTGTGTATGAGTATATACGTGAAGTTAGAGGAAAGATGGACCGAGTGCGAGTTAAGTTGTATGAGAGGAGTAGGGGAAAGAAATAGAGAAGATTTCGAGAAGAGTAGGCTGCGAGCAGCGTGACTGAGAGTGAAGGATGTAGAGTGTGTGCGCCATCGAGACGTCGTCCAACTTTCGTCCATTCACCAGCTCTTGGCGACTTACTAGAAGCCTGGAGAGGCATCATCTGCAGCTTGGCTGAAGACTGTGCAACCACGAGAGGCTTGAGGGCACTGGGTGACACCGCGTTATACGTTGTATATACTAGTAGAGTACTACCCTTTTGCGCTCTCCACGTGCCAACCCACTCAGAAATTGTTTAATTTATCGCTTAGTAACATACGTTACCGGTAAACTCTGAATTTCGATATTTCTAGTAAATGCCTAGACAAAACCTGAAATGCCTAGAATTTAAGGCAATACTCGAATTGCCTAAAATAGTTTGAAGTAATTCGAGTATTGCCTGAAACCGATCAGGCAAAAGTTAAAATCACGTCTTTGTTATTAATTGTAGATCTTTTTTATTGAGATATAATCCTTCTTACAACAATATGTTACTAAAACAATATTATTTTTAAACTCAGTTAAAATTATTTTAAAAGTTGTATGTTTTATGACTTATCGCAGCACGTCGTACTATCAAAGCACTTAGAGTTACAAAAAACGTTTTTTTTTACATAAGCTTTTATTAGTTGCACAAGATATTCGGCAGTTACAGCGAACGTACCCTTGTTTAGTTGTATTTGGATCGCATGTTGCAGCAGATCGTAAGGAAATAAGTTTATTCACTAATACATCTTTCTCACTTAAAAAATTCTGAGCGCATGTATCAAACTTTGATCTGCAGTAGAGTTTATTAAATATGCTATATTTTGTTCCAATTTTGTACAAATTATCTTCAGTTTTGTCTACAATTATTCCAAGAATATTTCGTTCATTACTTTTTGCTTTGTCCACAGCTGGAATAGCATTCGTCACATTATTTCCTACGTGGGCAGGTGCATGCAATTTGTCACTGGTTTGCTTTATTCGTTTAGCTTGTTTGACTAGGCCTGCAGCTACGCCTTTTTTGGCAGTAAATATATCATTGCTTGCGTAAACAATAAATAAATTAATAACAAAATTACGAATACAAAATCAGTAAATTTTCAATGGTTAAAGTAATACCATGGTCATAAAGATCTGTAGTTTTAATGAGTGCAATGTCATTTTCAGACTTTTCAGTTATCACAGTTGGATTTTTTTGTTCGCTTGTTTGATGGTCCGCTATTACAATAATGGTGAATCTAATTCAACATTTGACGCATAAATACTGTTCTACACTAGAAAATTACTTTGATTAATATTATCTTCAGTCTCACTTTGGAGATCATGATTTTCAGCTTGGACTAGAATGTCATTATCTTTGGTCATATCAACTGTCTCCAATAATTGTTCATGATCATTCTCAGTTAAAATATTTTTCAAAATCCCTGAAGGGAACTTAGTTGAGTTTACAACGTCTTTAAATAATGATAAAAGCAAATTTATTACAAAAAAGCTGCTATCAACTGCTATTCCTCTACAGCTATAGAAAACCAAGCATAGTAATATACAAGCAGTAAATATAGCTTTGAAGCAAGTAAAAGAACATTTTTAACATTAAAACATTATAAAATAAAAACATTAATACATTTGAATTGAAATAATATGTACATTGAGTTTTTAAATAATCTCAAGTTTTGGTTGCACACAAGTTTCTTTTTTTTTTAACGTTCGAACGAAGTATTTCTATTATAGTATCACTCAATTTGAATTACCTTATTTAAGTTATTTAAACTTTACACTTTTGGTAATAATAGTACCGGGCATTATGACGTAATACAACGTAGTAATGTCAGAATGAAGGAAAAAGTAAAGGAAATAATAAACAAAAATCATTATAATTTGAAAAAAAAGTTGCAGGATAATATAAAAATTATAACTTTTAATAAGAAATAAAGAATTTGTAGCGTCACTCATTGTAAAATAAGATCATAAAAAAATATTATAGTAAAAAAAGTGGGTCAATAAATGAAACAGATACAACAAAAAAATGATACACACAAACAACAAATTATAAAAACAAGCTACTATGGCGAACGTTTTTCTACAAAACAGAAGTCATCATATGTATATATAAAATTTACTGTAAAAAGGATTATCATTCATGTTTAGAAAAGATTTAGGTGTCGTGTGACAAACTTAACCTTGAATTTTTTAATTAAAAGTCAATTTTTTTTTTTACTTACTACATTGGCACTAAATAATGCAAAAGAGAAAAGATTATTGTTTCAATAGTTGCTTTAATTTACTGTTGGACAGGCTTCAAGCAGGTAAAATTGCTCTTCCACGCTTATAACAATTTAATTTTTGTTCTTCAGGAAAATCTTCGAAAAAATTTTGCATATCAAAATTCAGTGTTAATATTTAAGAATACTTCTGTTTTAATTCAGTAACAAAAACTTGGGTGAATTGGAAAAAATTACCACTTCGTATACTATCTCATTTGATTGAAGAAGTATGTAACGTGATGCTGCCATGCCGATTGATAAAATTTTTTTCATGGTTCTTAATGTCTGAATATATTTGAGGCAAAAATTTGTGGAGAAAATTAAATCAATTTTCATTAGAGATTTTGAGAAAGGAAAAGTAAATAATGCTTTATTAGAGCTAAATTAAACGTTCTAATTTAAAGCAAACTCCAAAAAATTCTCAAAAAAGCTCTTCATTAACAAAACATTTCTTAAATTATTATTAGATATTGGAGAAGGGAAAAGTGAATCATTGCAAATTCAAATGAATGGAAAACAACCGATGTTATTTGTGATAATTTTGGTAAAGGTATTAACACGTCGATTAATAACGTTATATTTACGTCTCAGAACAAATATACTTACTCTTTTATAAATAAAATTCTAAATCATGTAAAAGGGGAAATGAGAATATATAACAGGATAGATCATGCTATTTCCAAAGGGGATGATAAATATGATATTTATATAAATTCCAAATAAATTTCTAAACAATATTTGTGAAGGCTCAACTCCGCATGAACTTCATTTGAAAATTGCAATCATGGTTATGTTGATATGGATTAAATGCAATTATTAAACTTATTAAGAGTTGAAGATAAAAGAGACCAGCGCGCCGTAGCACTGCCTTAAGGAAGGTTTGGAAATGTGTTAACAAATTGTATAGATAAAAGAATTTTTAAGGGAGTGGTTGAAATTGTCTGATGAGGAGGACTAGAACAAATGTTGGAGCGTCTCTCAGACTATTATTTAAGAAACTGTAAGAAGGCTGAGGTGGGTTTCTGGAAACGTGTAGAAAAGCTGAGGGAAGGATGCAAAAAGTGGTTTAACTAAAAATAATCTGACAACCCACATAATTTTACCTTATTTAGAGATGCAACTGAAGGGTGTCTGCAGGAAGTTTTTTTAAAACAAGGGAAATAAAAGTTTAACTCAATAAAAATAAATTAAAACCCGATAGAATTATACCTTTTTAAGAAGGGGGCTGGGGGTGGCAGGGGAGCTAAGGGGAAATCCTTAAAATTGAGCACAAAGGCTGAGAATGGTAAAGGGGAGTTATGAAAGATTTAACTTAGTAAAAATAAGGTAAAAACGTACAGAATTTTACCTTATTTAGAGGGGGATTAAGGACGGACACACACACACACACACACACACACGTGCATGCATACGTTATAATTCAATTTTAAATTGTATTTGTTATCATACTATAATGGCATATAACTCTCTTGTTGCAATTTAAAATTTGATATAATAAATATAATTTATCAAAATGTAAGTAATAACTTTTGCTTTATTTTACAATTTAATTCTTACTCTAAGTAAGGCCGACAGCTGTTTCGGCAGTTACGCCATTTTCAAAGGTTCGACTGATAAGGCGAATATTGATAAATGATTCCTAGCGAACGGGACGATAAAGAATGTAAGTATAGGTATGTCTCCTTTTATTAGTGAAGTCTCCATGTCACACGAAGAGGATGCCATTTTCAACTCTGCATCACCTCTAGTAGATGTTTTCTGCATGTGGAGAGCGACAGAAAGAACGTTAAAGAGGTTTCCTAATTACATAAATACCATCGTACCCAGTATTAACTTTACAATTGAAATACAAAATAATAATAGTTTAAATTTTCTAGACTTAAAAATAACACGAAGGAATGATGAGTTAGGATGTAAATTTATAGAAAAACAACATTTACTGACATTTTGGTGCCACATGATTCACAACAGTTCGTCAAGTTAAAATGGGTGATTTTTATTCTTTTATACATTAATGTAAACAAATAATGGATACGATGAGTCTATTACAGATAACCTAATGAAAAACATCCAAAAAACTTATACTTAAACACTTTTATTCAATATTGCCAGAAAACATAAAATTCTACATATTAGATTATGTTCCCATATTTTCAGAGAAAATTGATAAATTGTTAAAAAGACCCAAAATTAATTCAATAGTAGTCAATCTTCAATGGTAACACAATCTCGAAACCATTTTAGGTGATAATAAAGAAAAATATGGCATTGTGGAAAAAAGGAGGGTATATTTGATTAAATGCTGAGATTGCGACGCTATTTACATAGGACGAACGGGACTTGATGGCCCTGTCTACTAGTATTGATGAACATGTTAAATCTATTTACAATAATCAGGGCTCGACTAGTTTTAGTAAAAATTGTAACTTACATGCACAATTTCCAGATTAAAATAATATAGAATTGTTACATTATGCACCTAAAAGTTAAAAGTTAAATTTATTAGAAACAATAGAGATCGTTAAAGCACGAAGTGCGAGGAATCGAAATTTTTAATTAACAGTCTTGCACTAGATCACCATTCTGAAATTTCGCGATTAAACGTAGCGTACAACAGTACAATAGTAACCACCTTTATTTTCAAAGCATACCCAATTTTCAGCAAATTTTTACTAATTGAATAAGTATTAATACCCTTCCTTTATTTTTCGGTTTTTTTTTTTAATTTTTTGCTTGGTTAAACGATGAAAATTAGTTTTTAAAATGTTTTTAACACTTAATTCTAACGCTAAATTATTTTCCGACAATTATTGTACTCAACATTTTCTTCTATAATCGAGATTAAAAAAAAAAAAAAGAAAAAAAAAAAATTCATTTTGCATTAAAAACCCATGACGCGTATCTTGGTTTAAGTCAAGACTTTAGGTGTTGTATCTTATGTTTTTTCTTAATTTTAAGCCCAAAATCGCTTCGTTGGGATCAACTACTACTTTTCCGAGTTTAAAGCCTTTGCCATCACGACAGAGCATAATATTCCATACAGCAAAAAATAAGAAAAATTATGTGAATGTGAGCAAAACTTGTGCGTGTATGTGTAAAAATTGGTAATTAGTATGGCCAGAGATGTGAAGAGTGTGGTAGAGTGAAGAGAGATGGTCTTGCGCTTAATGGACCGGATGGGCCAGGTGCAGTCGCAGAAAGTTGGATGGTAGAGCAAACCCGAGTCGTTCATCCGAGTCAAACATCCAATAACTTATTTAATTTTTGGTAGCTAGCCAACTCAATTTTAGGCCTATTGTTACCGTTTTAAGCTGAAACGCTTGAATTATTCCATGATCGTAGCAGAACACGATTCGATATTTTATGTAATTCGGGTGTGCAAGAGCTTTCCGGTACACGGTCTTGATATCAAAGATAAAAGCATTCACAATTATGCAAAATCCTAACATATACTCAAATAATTCAGATTAGATGGTGGGGCCAATCATTAACAAGGTATCAAATACAATCGGCAATTTCATCGTAGCACTCGACAGTTTTAATTCTGCGTGATGGGGTAGGTAGCAGCTCCCCTGGTTTCATGGCTGATTAGTCATGACACCTGAGTCAATATATTCCTGCATAAACTATGCGTATCAGTCCTGATATGAAGGATCGGAGGTTGATTTTCGCTGCAAGGATAGGAACCAATGTAGAGCTAGTACGTGGGAGTCACCAAATGCAGGATCGTACGTACGAAAAGGAAGATACACCACGTATTTTCCGGTGGAACCTCAGTTCGTATTCTAAATGTAATGATTTTTGCACACGGCTTCTTTGTTGAGTCTCTGATAGCTCAAAACTTTGCTAATTGCTTGCTTAACTTAGTAAAATTACATAGCACTGTTTGTATTTTTATACCGCTAATTATACATTTAACTATCGCCCAACCTAGCCACGTTTTTTGTAAAAATAAGTCAGTGGTATCGCGGGAAACATCTATTTGACAAATTAAAAATAAATATAACGGTGCACTGGTACCAATTAATAAATAAACGGATTGAGGGAGATGATTTTTAATAAAAATTGTATCCCATTCATGGTATCTATTGGCATCACGCACACCTACATCAGTAGTCAAAATTTGCGCGCGAAACTATCAGTGACAAGATTAGCAGTCAAACACGTATTAAGCAGTATGCGGGCCTCGATAGATTTACCGTCGGTGCTTTGCACGCTCATTACTACACTAATCATGAGTTAATATCTAGAAGTATGGAGCACTACATTAAAAAAATTTGTCCTTAGTCAGGCGATCACCTTATTGGACAGTTCTCATTTCAAATTGCTTTTTGGTTTAGCGTCATCATATAGAGCAGGATTGTAATAGCGGTCGCAACGCTTACAATACATGGAGTTACACTTCCTGGCGTGAGTGCGTTAACAATTATGACATGAGTTGGTGATTTTTAAAAAACCCCAATGCTGTTAGACAGCAAGTTTGTCATACACGGAAAATTTGTAGAGCGCATGATTTCCCCCACATCTAGCGCAACCAATAACAGCAGGAGTAATTGTGACGAGCATGCAAGCTCCGATCTCGGCTTTCCGCATTTTTGCTGTCCCTTATTCGTGCTTTACGTAACGCTTTCCGGTGGAGCTAGTCTGCACGCTCGCTTTTGCTTGTTTTAATGACGTTAACTGATAGTGGAAATTCTTTATAAACGAATAAAACTAAACAAAATCGAGTAGCTTATTTAAATCCAACGCCTTTCTCCCTTCTTGGCGGATGTGATCCTTTTTGAGAATTGCGAGCGTATGCCAGAGCTCGAATGCGATACCCAAGGGAGAGAATTGATTAAAGTGTTGGCGAATGTTGTCAACTAATTTTGATAGTTCAATAGACGTCGCAGCAGTGATTGGGCAATGTCAAGGATCGCATACAAATATTTTGAGACAAGGGCGCTTCATATCGTGTGTAATAGTAAAAAGTTTTCGTGCTAGTTTGTAAGCATTTTGAGCTCGTGTCGTAAATGAAGATTTTACTCAACGTGGGTCTCTGAAGGGATCTCTTCAAATACACAAACTTATCTAGGTCTTTGATATGGGTATGCACGTCAATCATGCTATTGAATGTATTTTTATACGATAACATACGAGAGACCCCAGCAACACTTTATCAACCAGGTAATTCGCCAATAATTTATTTGAATCCAAATAGATAGTCAACTCAGTTTACAAAAAAAAGTCTTGGCAAGAAGCAAAGATAGACTTATCGAGTGTGTCTCCTATCGTAAGCAAAATTCAGTGGGCACACAAAAGTATGTTTCGTTCCTCTTTTCCTAATCTGAAAATTGAAAAAAAAAATCAATTATTGTGTGGCTTGCTATTTTTTCTCACACGTATTACCAAAATTTCTCAACTCGGCTAGAACGGACTCCACGCGACGAGAGAGGAAGTTGGTGTATCTGCATAGGTGGATGTATATAACTGTGTTGTTACGGTGACTTGGGCCATTTTTATCAGCTTGATCAAAACCTGTAAAATTCTAGATTTATATAAATAAATCATGCCAAATTCATTTGCAATAAGGAAATACTAGGGTTAACGACTTAATTTTTTTTCAAATCGCTACTGAAAATTCACGAGTTCAACACCTACTCTTATGGGCAGTGGTCATAAAATTGACTATGTCTTAAGAAATCTTTAATTAACCTCAGAAATTTAAAATAATTCTTGCGTATTTTTTTTACAAAGAATCTATTAAATTCTTAAAAATATAGGGTCAACGACTTAACTTAAGAGAAAATCAGAAGAAAAGTATGAAATGTTAATCTTGCTTGCCTCACAACATCTCCCAATTTTCAAAATTATAATTTTACGACACCCTACCCTAGGTACGGAACCAACCGCTCAAGCCACTTTAACGCAACACAACCTATTATATTTATAACTTTTAGATTTAATAGACACATTTCTTTATTATAAATTTCAAAAATGTCTCTTACCAGCCCCCCACCATCTTTTCATTAACTCCCCACCCAAAAAACACTGAACGTCGGGTCCTGATGTCAATAAGCACAGCTTGCGCGTTTAGATTAAAAAAGCTTGCCAGAGAATTGTACAAATATTATTTTTCGATACGCCGTGCACGGAGAACGAGATTATGAACCACATTAAATGGCTCATAATCTTGTTCCTCGCGCACGATGTGTCGAAAAGTTGTATACACCACACGTGCGGGAGGTTAGGTGATTGACACGCGTGCATCAATCGCCTTTCTCGTGCACTAGTATCGTAATGCACTATTTACATAAAAATAAGCTATTAAAGGCTATTATCGTATAGTTATAATACTTAATCAACTTTTTTGATTTTTTCATAAACTTACTCATAATTTTCATGGCTTGGCTGAAATTGTGCTTACAACTTTAATTGTTATAGTAATTAAACATTTTAATTTAGTATATTATCTACTACATCATAAAAACCATGCGAAATTATATAATATGGCCAATATCACAAAGAAAAAGACGTCAAATTTTTCTACAATTCCCTTGCCATAAATATCTATAAAAAGTATACTAAGCAAAATATGGTCAGCTATATTAAATCAATATATCATATTATTACAGGTTCAAAAATTAAAAGAACAATCAATTGAGTGCATTATAAACTAATGAACGTTTCCCTTGGAATACTTAATTTAATGTGGCTCACCTTATTCTCGTACTCCATGTTAAGAAAAATAATCTCTATTTATGGGATACAGTAATCGGAAAAAAATTACTATAATAATACACATTCTCTGAGTTTTACGTAACATTTGATGCTATTTATAATTTTTACATAGTTCATTCTTTAAAAAATTAGTAACAATAGCAATAAATTAGCTCAAAGTTTTTCAAAAAAACGCTAGCTTTGCGCTTTAGTTTAGCTGAATCCGCTAGGTGACGTCGAAGTAAAAAGGAAAAAACCTGCAATTAAATAAAATAATTGTCGTTATAATAGGCCCAAGGATTTGTGTCCATTTCCATAGTGGTTAACTGGCATTACATCAAGAATAGAGTTGTTAGTCATGCAGCTGGGTATCCTGGCTACCAACAACACTCCTGTTGAATGGACAAGCAACCTACATACCATTCTACCCTAAACCAGCAAGATTATTAAACGCCATGAAAAAATAGGCGTTTTAAACGCCAACGTCTCCAACGTAATACCAGGAGACGTCCAGCCAAAGCACAACCTGTTTCAACACTTGAGAATTCCGTAGCCGTTTTACCATCCAGCCTGGTGCCGCCAGAGTATTTTTCGCTACAACAACAAGCCAGCAAAAACAGCCTTGAGAAGTACTGGCAGCCACAACGGCTAAAAGAACATCCACTTCCTCTTCAGTGGTTCGTCCCAACAGTATACCCACAAAGGAGGTATTTTCCAGGCCCACTTCCCCAAACAACAGTGAGCTGTTGATTATCCGGGGAACGACCTGAAGACGAAATATTCTTCAGCCAGCGGCGTACTTTCCTCCAGCACGCATTCCAGAAATAAGAGACTTCGACGTTAAGAGTTAAGCTACTCAACTATCAATTACTGAGATTTAAAAATAACTGAAAGTATCACCACTGGTCATTTGCAGGGTCATCATCAATCTTTACGTTTAATACACAATTAGGTTTTTGTATGAAAAATTCCATTTGGTCTGTCTTGTATAATTTTGTGAAATAATCGACACGTGTTTTTCCTTTTTTTTTTAAATTGAAAACTTTACAAGATATAGCCCTTTAAACATTCTCTATTTTTCATAGCTGTACATACACTCCTTGTGTACGTGCCGTCATAATAATAAATGTGGAAAACATGAATTTGGATTTTTTACTATAAGTCGAGTAATAATAAATATTTTTTCTTGAAACTTTTAGAAATACGTGGTTTTGGTATTATGCAGACAAGGTTAAATTATAAGCGAATTTGATGTAACCATTTATACGTTATTGGTGGTTACTTGTATGTTCGATACTTTTTTCAAAACGCTGTATCTTTAAAAGTATTAAATCATTGTCGTTCGAAACTATAAGGTTTTTTATCATTGACGTTTGTTCACCTAACTCTATTGATAAAAAATACTAACAAACATTTTCATTTTCACTTTTATGCTTGTTTGGGTAAGGGTGTAGTTTATTAAAATATAATGTTAAGAACTTTTTGAATTTCTGATCACCTATGCTTGTTTTCCACAGAGAGCTTGTTTTAATCATTAATAATAATGAACAACTTTTGAGTTTCTAATCGCAGATGCTTCCTATCCTAAAGGCTCACTTCTTTAATAATTAATAATAAGAAACTGTTATGTTTTTATTTGCTGATGCTTTCTCGATTGAGGACACGTTTAGTTAATGAATAATACTTAGAACTGTTTGGTAACTAATTGCGGGTACTTGCTCGTTTAAGGGCATATTTTATTAAGAAGTAAGGTGATCGTTGATTTGTTAGGGGTGAGGTTTAGGAAATAATAACACCCAGAGTATTTGTATTTCTTAGTTTAATACAGCAATGTTTCCCTCACCATTTGTGTCAGCCTCGTCAGGCTTACGTAAACAAAACTCCGTGACTGTTACGACTCAATTCTCACTAGGTGCCAACTGATTTATCAACTTAGTCTATCGTTTGATTAGTGTTAAGTGAGTCATAATACTCACGAACTCTCACGTATCTAAGCCTAATGAGGCTGACACAAATTGTCAGCGAAACACTGCTGTATTTAACAAAAAAATACGAACACTCCGGGTGTTATTATTTCTTAAACCTCACCCTCAACAAATCACCGATCACCTTACTCCTAAATTTTTCAGAGGGCACTGAAATAACTTATACATCTATTGGCATATTTTTTTATTAAATAGTACTTAAAATCTGTTGTATTTTAAAAGCACACTTTATTTATGAATAAATTTTAAAAAATGTCATGTTCTGAACTGCCAATGTTTGCTCGGCTTATAGCACATTTTGTTTTTCAACAATACTAAGAAACTGTTAAGTATTAAATCGCTAATGCTTGTTTGCCTTCAGGCGCATTTCATCAATAAATAATACTAAGAAACTGTAAAGTTTTATATCACTGATGCTTGCCCGCCTAAAGTAACATCTTAATAATAAATAATACTGAGAAACAGTTGGGTCCCCACTCGTTGATGCCTGCTTGCTCAAGGTCATATTTTAGTTGTTAATAATATTGCCTATGTTTAGAACCTCATTTCATAATTAAATAATATGAAGAACTTTCTGGGTTTTTTATTGCCGCACTTTGCTTTTCTAAGGGCTTTTTTTATTATTTTTCATTCCAGATTCTAAAAGAGAGAAAAATTCTATATCGAAAATGCTTATTAGATTTATTTCGTAATCATGATCCTAACAGAAGCACGCTGACGAGATATTAAATTTCAAAATTCAAAATAGTTTGTCCTTGGCAGTAGTTTTAATAATTTCAAATTGCTATTTTCAAAACAACCTTACGAGCGTGCTACTAAATGAAGATCATAAGTAACGTGGAAAATTCCTTTAAGTCGCCTTATGTGTATAAACAGTATTTAAGTCATGTTTGAATTATTTTCTAAGTCGTCTTAAAGTTTACTGAAAGACCCATTTGAGTAACCTTCAAGTTATTTTTTAGTTGTTTTTAAGACAATGTGAAATAACGCTTAAGGCATCTTTAAGCTATGTTTAAGACATTTTGTACAACACCAACTATTGATAAGACATCTTCTAGACATATTAGTAAATCTAAGTCTCTGATAGCACAATCGGTAGCGTACTTGTCAACTTAAATAGGGTAGTATTACATGCTAATGAATGTAGATTAGGGACTTCGATAAATATTGTGAAAATGGCAAATGTATATCCTCTAAGGCATAAAAAATTCCTACAAAAAATTCCAGATCATTTAACTGTACTGTTTTTTACATGTATTATTTAAAGAAAAAATCTTAATAAAATATGTAACCTTACGGAAGAATCACGTAAAATTGCATTTATAAGGAAATAATACGTAGAAATTAAATACACCTAATTAATTAACAAACAATAAATTAATATTAAAAATGAAAATAAGTTACGAACCACACTATAAAAGAAATATTTGATTTCCTTATATTGGAACTACTAATAGCAGAGTAGATAATACACTCGGCTTGTGTGCAGAAGGTCGCCAGTTCGAATCTCGAGGAAAGTGTTTTGTTTTTAAGGAGAAATAAGAATCAAAATTAACTTTTTTCACATGAATGCTGTGGTGCCATGTGATGCCATGGTGTGACATGGCGTGGAGATAGTATGAAGAAAACTGGCGCAGCGCGACGAGGCGAGACAGGGCGGGGCAGGGGAGGGGGTATAAAATACAAAGTTAACTTCCGTTACATATTTCCTTAAAGTCAGCATTCAGAAATCGCTAATTTACTTCAGCTCAGAATGCGTTTATAGAAGTATAATTAAAAAAAAGTCTATACTAAGAAGCCCAGACATATGGAAAGCTGAAGTATGCATTCCACATGTGTTAAAAAATATATCCATCGTGTACATAGAGTAGCATACATGCATCATAACAGTCACCAATGATAACAAAGTTTTTTAGCAGGCGTGGTATTTGGCTCAGTAGTAAGCATGCTTGTTACTAATACATCGCTGTTTTAGGGGTCATGGGTTCGATTCCCGGGGAGGATAGATTTTTTCAAAAACTATCTTCACTGGAAAAAGTTCCTATGAAACCCCGGCTTTTTCAGGGCGAGTTTTTTCATGAAATTTTCTTTCTAAGTGATTCCAGGATTTTTTCCTTGCCCTACAGGTCTTCAGGCCTGGGTCAATGCGAAACAGTGTTTGAACTGTATGTAGGGCTTAGCGGATCTGATGTCAGGTGCCAGGCAGGGATCACTGGCCTTACCGGCGAGGAGTGGTCCATGAAACATGGGGCTTCTCTGGGGATGCTAATTTACCTGGATCTTAAGCTACGGCAGAGAGCGCTAGCTTAACCAGCGAGGAGTGGAGGTCCCGAAATATGGAGTCTTTTCCGAGAAAAGGTTTCACAGTGACGAGTGAACTCTTTTATTCTTCCACAATGACTTTTTGGTTCTGCTGGCTAATGCCACGGTGGCTTTATACTCTGGATTTCTTCTATTTCCCAAAAAGCCATGGGTAACCTCTCTAAAGTATTGCCAAGCTATTTTTTCGCTTTTCATCATTTTTTTTCAAAATCTCTATCGTTCAATAGAGCTCTAACTAGCGGACCATCAAAAACTCCTGCACTCATTTTGGCTTCTAACAAATGTGAAAATTTTAGAAAAATGTACTGATGAGCCTCACTATTATTATTTTTTATTGCTTTTGTGAACTGTTTTATAAGTCCCAGTTTTATATGCAAAGGTGGTAGCAATACTTTGTCAACCGGTATCAAAGTACGTTTTAAAAAATTTTTTTGCCCTGGTATCATATTTGTCCTGGCTGGCCGTTCTTTTTTGACGTAATGCTGATCACGAGCTCGGCTGTCCCATTCGCATAAAAAACATGGAAACTTAGTAAATCCACTTTGTTGTCCAAGCATAATTGTAATAATTTTCAGATCACCGCATAGTTGCCAATTGTGCTCATTATAATGCAATTTTTCTAATACGAAATACAGATTTTCATACTTTTCCTTCAACACTACAGAGTTAGCTACTGGTATTGGTGCATATACGTTACCATTGTATAATAGTACACCTTTTAGGCTTCTTGTTGAAGAGTCTAAAAAAAGACGCCACTCATTTGGATCATATAAAATACTATTGAATTTGCTGATTAGACCATTAATATCTTTGCAGTATACTAAACTCTCTTCTCTGGCGAAATACTGCCTAAATTTACTTTCTCTGTTACGGTAAAAACTCACTTTAGTTTGTGGCGTCAAACAAGTTTTCTCTTTTAATCTAGAGGCTAACAATTCAGCATTTTCTTTGGACAATCCCAGATCTCTAATTAAATCGCTGAGTTCATCTTGATCAAACATTTTTTTTCTTATAAGATATGTATCTGAATCCTCACACTCACTTCTTAATACTTCTTCAGCCTCTAACATAATGGTAAATTTATCTTATTACTATAAATACTTGATGAATTTACATTTAAAATTAATAGACATTAATATTACCTTCTTCAGATATACTTGCATGTCAACGTCGTACTTCTCAGATCGATCAGATTTGGACAAGCTCAATTCAGATGGATCTTTAGTAACCTTTTCAGGGTGAGTTACTGAACCACATTCAGGATATTTGATGTTATGTCTGTTTTTAGAATTGAAACCCTTAGTCTCACATAAAAAAAAAAAAAAAACAGTCTTTTTCATGGTTTTCAGGTTGTCGCCAGAGGATAGGTTTTGAAAAACGTTTTGCTTCTTTGTTTCCTTTATCAAAACTGGAGATGGATGCTGAACATTTTATACAAATCACTCGGGGGGTCCAATCGTTACTCATCTGCAGCTCAATACCGTAACAGTTTTTATACATTTCTCTACATGTATCTGCGACATTTTTCCTAACTTTAGTTGGTAAATATTGTCCACAAACAACGCAAAATTTATCTCTATTATGACACAGACATTTTAGAAGAACTCATACATAAAAAAAATTGTTTTTAAACCGTAAAAGATTAATTCTAAAAACAGCAACAACATAAATGAACTGTCATCTGTACGTTAAAAAAAAAATTATATAGCTATATATAGTAGTCTCATAAACATATACGCCAAAGTATATAAAAATATACCTATCAATTCTTACGAGTATACTAAAATACATTAAAATAAGTCTATGTAAGTAATTATGTAAAGACACTTTATTAATTTCAGCTCTTGTAGTTTATCGAATGTAAGTGAC
Organism: Copidosoma floridanum; assembly: GCF_036245765.1. Lineage (NCBI taxonomy): Eukaryota > Metazoa > Arthropoda > Insecta > Hymenoptera > Encyrtidae > Copidosoma > Copidosoma floridanum. Next base: position 13,465,949 of record NW_028321901.1, on the reverse strand, counting down.
CAGTGTTATGAGTATGCTACAGTAATTAATGATTTTTTGATTGATTTGTCGGTAAGACGACCTGCTACATATCAATAAAAATCTTCAAATCTACTTTACTAGCGTTGTGTCACTTCAGGTATATGATTATTAATTAAAAAAAAACATTTTAACTTTACTTAATGTTCAACATTTTTTATTTGTCTACTTCTTTCTTTGTGTAACGTTTATAAAACAAATAAAAGTTTTAAAACAGTTACTTAAGTAGAAGATTTTATTTTATCAACAACCATATGCCTAAACTGACGCCACGCTAGTAAAATGAAATTCAATTTTACAAAATATTCCATGTTTCTCATGTGAATGGGAGAGTTGTGCACATGATGAATACTACTTCCAAAGAAAAAGGCCATAATATACGTCATATTCAGTACTAGCACTAAAACAAATGACTCCTATTTTGAGGTTATGTAAGCATCATGATGTAACAGAGAAAATTGAAGAGGTTCCTAATTAGCACATCCAAATGCGTGTAGGACTGTTTTAGAGACAGCTTTCATTAACTAGTTCTAAAAGTTTACATAGGATTTTCCATTTTAAGATAAATTTTAGTGCTTTTGGAGGTTAGAAGAAACGAATCACAGGATAAATAAGATTTACATACCGTAATTAGTATCAGCGAATTTAGATGTATATTTGATTCTGATGTTGTAAAGACAAACGCTGTGTCTATTTACACCTTATATCCACGTACACGCATGCGCCTCGCTCACTCGGAAAAAAACATAAACTTGGACCTTATAAGTACCGGACAGTAGATTTGCCCACTGCGCATGCGTATCCACTATATCCACGTAATTACGTGGATATACGGTGCGTTTTGGTGCGAATAGACACTACGAAAGACAAATGCATGGTTACACTTTTAAATGTATACCAATCTTTAGTGGAATGAAGCTCTATTTAAATGTTTTTAAGGTTATGTTAGGATTATAACGTAGTTGAGCAATTTCAGTTGTAGATTGTGGTGAAGCACGCAAAAATACACAAGAAATAATTTACTTTACACTCAGTATCTATGTTTAGCCGTTTTTATGTTTATATTCAGTATTTTTTGAGGTTAGGTTTAGATTTTGATGATATAAAGCAATTGATAAGCAGAATTCTTATTTAAAATCAAAATATACGTGGGAAACTACCCCTAAGACCGTTAAATATACATCTACAAATCAATCTTATAAGCTTTTTCATTTGGGTAAGAATTGTCTAGTTTTTTGAGGTTCGAAATTTTTTACAATGTCACACGTGTCACTTGGATATCAAATGGGGTACATCTACTATAAAAAATTTTTATTTACATTTCGAATTCTCGTAGTTTATTACTTTGCATTAAGAGCCTGGAATTCGCGATTTTCATGATCATTTTTGGTCTTTTTTGAGGTTAGGTAGAAATTCTGACGTGATGGAGCATTTTGGACTTCAGATCTTGAATCAGCACCTCAAAATACATAAGAAATATATATTCACTTATTGGTACCCTGACACTTTTTTTTTGTGGTCCTGTGTTATCTATCCATTGGACTATTCCAGCGGTGTCAGCACACGAGAGTGTCTAACAGCCCAGCCCCTCAACATTAATCCAGTTGTCAAGTTGCGGAAGTAATATCGTTTGGACTATATGGCACTTTTTGTATTAAAATATAACTTGTAATAAAAAAAAGTCACGAGAATATTTTACATCTCTACGGATCACAACGTTTCTGAACGTTTGAAAAAGATGTGGCAGATACTTTTTATTACGCACTTTGGGCTGAGTTCTTAGTCTAACAGTCACATTGTTCAGGACTCCAACAGAGAAACTGTATATCTATGTATATTGTTTACACTACTTCTGCATATCGATGTATGTCACTCAAACTTATGAAGATCACAGACGTAAGATTGTAAACCAGTGATTGGCTGGTTAGGATTGTGCACGTGTTGGTCCTGAATATGACAGAGCTAATCAGGAGAAGTTCCCGCATCTGCCACACTACCCCTTGACACTTTGTAGGTCCTAGTTTCCTATTGCGACACCTGGTGCGAAAAAGCGGAAATGACACAAAATGTTAACAAAAATTTACTGTAGGCAACATGGACAATGGGACCACCACCTTTACATCTTACACTGTACTTGAATCATAAGGATATTGTAAGATAGAGAAGGAAAGCTATAGCCATAGGATTTTATGTAAGTGGAACTGTCCGCTAGAGAAGAGATGAAAGATTTTGGTACCTGTTTATCTCTCTCTCTCTCCCTCTCTCTCTCTCTCTCTACCCTCTTCGCTGATTGGTTGTGGTTTTCAATGGTTTTAAATATACCTATATCTTTACTTAGGCTGCCTCAGATGTCTGCTGAGTAAACGTAGACAATACATCTAACCTCATCGCCTGCACCATAAATAATGTAACAAAAAAACTGTAAAATAGTTCTGTAAAAGTGATCAAAATGACAAAAACTTGTATTTTTTGCTAGAAAGAAGTAAACCCTTAGGATAAAATCCGAAGCTTTCACAAGTACGTTTGTTTTTCAAATTTTTATAAAACAAATAAGTGTATCCAAATGACAACATTTTTACTTTACTGTAAAGCAAATTAAAAACTTATTATTGTAGTAAGCTTAGCATTCTTATATCCAGTATTATTCTTAAATTATTTTTAGATTTTCTGACGATTCTGAAATAAAAAGAGAAAGTGGATGGAGGCAATAGATAATTGTAAGATTACAAAAACTTCTACTGTTTGAAGTGATCACTTTGAAGATTTAGTCATTTCATGGCACTGGATACATTTCAATTAGATGATAATTATCAAATGCGATCCCAAAAAAACGATCATAAATGTTATTTAAAGCCACAAAAATTGGTAACAGGGGAAATCAAACAAGAGTAAGAGCTGTTAATGTTTTGCTTTCTTTTGGTTTTATCGATGTATACCAACGTAAGTGTCATTTTAAATTTAACTGTTCCTGTCAAGTAACGACTGAACAACACAAGCCACAAACTCTAAATTTGATGCTAATGAATGCTCTTAATTCTAATGATGTTCATGATACTACAGTAAATGAGGAGGAAACTGAGACTATATAAGGGGTTTTTATACTTACTAATTTTGAAAAATAAATTGAAAGAAAAAATTAATACTTTTATACTCATATAAATAGACTTCCGTATCGTACGGGTAGGAGAGACGACGTGTCCGTGCTAGAACGGCTAAGAAAAAAGAATAATAAAGAATAAGTAAGTGTTAAGTAGTAAAATAAAGGTGCATAAAGTTGTAAAATGTAAGCAAGAGTAGTGTGAGTGAAAAATTGACAGGAAGTTGAAGTAAAGTCAATGGATAAAGTGAGATTAGTTATCAAAAGTTAAAACAGAACTGGAAATAAGTAAGAAGAAAAAGGTAAAAGAAATGATGAAGTAAAAAAGTGACTGTGAAATTGAAAAAACCGAGAAAATAGTGAACAGGTGAGAAAGTAAAAAAGTAAGGTTAAAAAGGAAAGAAAGAAGAAGAGATGTCACGTTTCCAAGACAGGGAGATAAAGGTAGTGTGCAGTGGATAACGGTGACCTCTACGTGGACAACAGTGAATGATTTAAAAAGATATATAAGTGTAAGAGAAACAGATAATGGAGAGGAACGTGTAATAAAATGTTATAATCTCAGAAATATAGATAGCTGATAAAGTAGGTCTCGTCGTTGTAGACAGTTGGTAGGGAAGATACCTGAATTACTGAAGAGCGGTAAATAGGGCGCTGCTTTATCAATAATAGTGTCAATAAATGAGATTTTATATATCACTGACAGAGCAGAAAATTCCTAATATGTCAACAAAGGCGGGAATAAGTGTAAACACAAGGAGTAACGCTTAGACTACCCTGAATTTTCAGAAAGACGGCAAAGTGGCAAAGTAAAAAGAATGATGACAGGAGCAGAAGTGTTACTTAGATGAGAAAAAAAAAAAGAAGAAGAATGGAGAGAAGAGAGAACCAAATGGGATAAAGAGAAACAGGAATGGGCGGAACAGAAAAAATCTGTAGAAAAGAGAGTCAGTAGACTAGAGTAAGAAAAAGAAAAAGGTGAAACTCAGAATATTGTGATTAAAGAGGTATTTATTAAAAAAGTCAATGTAGAAAAGACAGTGGAAGAATATATTGCACAGAAAATAAATGTCAAGGTTTGAGTAGGCAAGGCTAATGAAAAAGTTATTAATAGTGAAAAAGGAGAAAGGAAATTAGTGATAGTAAAACTAGAAAAAAAGGAAATGAAGGATAGCGTTATGGCAAACAAGAAGAAGCTAGAGAAGGGGATATATATTGAGAATGATCTGATTGGAAGAGAAAGGGAAATTCAGAATTTGATACTGGATAAATCCAAAGAGAAGCAAAGAAAAAACCACAAAAGTGGGTTACATAAAAATAATGATTAATGAGCAATGGTTTAGATATAATGAGTGGAGCAATAAATTTACGGAAGATAGGAAGGAGATTCAAGAAAAGGAAGCAAAAATGTCACAAGAATGATGAGTGCAAAAAGAGAAACAGGTGGAGGGAAGGAGTAGATGTAATATAAGTGTCTGTGTTTGGAATATAGCAGGTGTATTAAATAAGGACAGGGAGGTGTGGAAATATCTAAATGACTTCAATATAATAGTGTTGGTAAAAATGAGGTTGGAAAAGGATAAATAGACAAATCTAGATAGTAAGATGTCGAGAAAGTTCGAATGGACTATAGTATCAGCGGTAAGAGAACATAAGAAAAGGAAAAGAAAAGGAGGAATAATTGCTTTTGACTTGAACTTGACACAAAGATAGAGAGCAAGAAATTCAAAGTTGTCGGGGAGCCAGAGGTTCAAACAACATGATTTTTCGTTGTTGGATGGAATTTAACGGAATCTTGCAAAAACTATAGATCGTTGTCCGTATAATGATCCTTTAAAAAAGTTAGAATGGACCTAGTCGGAAAGATCTTTTTTTGTTGCAAAATAACTTTGAAAACCGATTTTTTTTCAGTTATCTAAGAATATCTCAGAAATGAGGCATTTTATCAAAAAAAGTTCAATACAAAAGTTGTTCAACTGATGATTTTACGTAATTGTAAATTTTTTTCAAGAGATGAAAATTGTTTATTCTTACTGAAAACATGCGGTAAAGTTGTAAACAGTGAAAAATAAGGAGATATGACAAAGTGAGGGAAGAAATCGTTTTTTACTGTTGATGTTTCGATAGTGGATAGGTATTAGTGTTGGTAACAAAATGCACCAAGTCCGCTTTTTCAAAAGCAATATGGTGACCTACTGCACAATTATTAATTTAAAAGTTTAGTACACTGTAAATCCTGCCACTGAAAGCGGATCTCGATATTATTAAGCCGATTTTTAGAATTTTGTAACAATTTTTTTTTGTTATTAACAAAAAACCACTTTTTGTGGTTCGTAATTTTGTCAATTTGCAAAATAGAGCTTTGGAATGAAATGCTTTGGATTACATTTATTTTTTAATTAATTTACAAAAAAAAAATCTGTTGTAGAACCATTAGAAGCCGAGATATGACACTTTTACATTGCAATTAAGCATTCCAGCGACGCCCGAGTGGGCCAAATATGAGCGCGATGTCGGTACGAAACGAGTGCGGTGTCAGAACTTATAGACGCAGCAGAGCGACTGATTACTTTGGACATCGTACAAATTGCCTGTAACAAACAATTTCTAAATAAATATTCTGGCAATTAATGTCTTATTATTTTTGTTATGTACCTTAGCATTTAGACATTTAATTATCCAAGTTTCAATCGTCTACGTGCATTACATTAGGCTCAACAACTAAAAACGTAAAAGTATCGTTTCTCGGCTTTTGTTGGACATGCAATGAATTTATTTTATTAGTAAATTAATTAAAAAATAAATGTAATCAAATGCATTTCATTCCAAAGCTCTATCTCGCAAATTGACAAAATTACGAACCACAAAAAGTGGTTTTTTGTTAATAACAAAAAAAATAATTGTTACAAAATTTTAAAAATCAGCTTAATGACAGATAATTTTACCATCTACCGATTCCAATTTGTTTTAACAAGATCTGCTTTCTGTGACAGGTTTTACAGCGTTATAAACTTTTAAATTAATAATTTTGTAGTAGGTCACCATATTGCTTTTGAAAAAGCGGACCTGGTGCATTTTGTTACTAACACTAATACCTATCTACTATCGAAATATCAACAGTAAAAAACGATTTCTTCCCTCACTTTATCATATCTCCTTATTTTTCACTGTTTACAACTTTACCGCATGTTTTCAGTAAGAATAAACAATTTTCATCTCTTGAAAAAAATTTACAATTACGTAAAATCATCAGTTAAACAATTTTTGTATTGAACTTTTTTTTGATAAAATGCCTCATTTTTGAGATATTGTTAGATAACTGAAAAAAAATCGGTTTTCAAAGTTATTTCGCAACGAAAAAAGATCTTCCCGACCAGGTCTATTCGAACTTTTTTAAGGGATCATTATATGGACAACAATGTATAATTTTTGCGAGATTTCGTTAAATTTCATCCAACAACGAAATGAAAACCTCTGGCTCCCCGACTAAAGTATGAAATGAAAATATAATAATGCAAGAGATTAAATATGAAGAACAGGAGTAGATAGTTATTGGAGTATACAGTCAAAAGGTAATAGAAACGATGAAAATTATAAAAGAGAAAATAGGAGAGCAAGAAGCTGGAAAAGTATTTTTAGTAGAAGATTAGAACGCGAGAACAGGAAAAAAAGGAGGATGAATTGACGAAACAAACTGGGAAAGTAAAGAAGTAAAAATAAGGGAATCTAAGGATGATACAATAAATGAGAAAGGAAAAAGGTTGATTAAAGAAATTACAGAAAAAGGATGGGAAATAGTAAATAGACAAAAAGGAGAAGAAGGTGAGTTCACATATGTTGGCAGCAGAGGCGAAACTGTAATTAATTATGCTGTAGGATATGAAGAGGTTTTTGATCAAATTGAACTGATGAAAATCGGACGAAGAACGTAGTCAGATCACCTACCGATGGAAGTATATTTAGAGAAAGAAACAAACGTTAGAAGAGGAAAATGATTAGGAAAGAGAAGCACCGAGAAAATGGTCTCAAGAACTGCTTGATCAGTTTCAAGAAAGATGCAAAGATTGGAAGATAAACGGAAAAGAAGTAAATGAAAGATGGAGTAAAATAACAGAAATGGTGGAAAGATCAGTGCCTAAGGTTAAAAAACACATACAAAAATGGAAATTAAGAGAAAAAAGATGGTATGATAAAGAATGGTAAGCTAAGAAAAACTAGTTACGTAAGACAATGAAACTATAGAGGAAACAGAAAGTAGAAAGATCTTACTTCATAAGCAAAACAAGAGAATACAGAAATTGGTGCGAAGCGAAGTGGATAAGGTTGCAAAGAAATAAAGAGAAAAAATTGAGGAAAGCAACATCGGAAGGAGAAGTGTTGAAGTATGTAAACAGATTCAGAAAAAAGACAAAAGGAATAAATAAGATAAAAATGCAGGATTGGAGATCACATTTCATAAAAAAGTTGAGTGGGAAGAATGAAGGAGTAATGGTACTGGAAGAATCAAGAAAAGAAGAGAGGATTTCAAGTGAAAGCACAGAAGAGAAAGAAAAATTTACTCAAGAAGATTTTAGAATACAGATCAACAAGCTGAAACTGAGGACAGCACTAGGAGAAGATAAACTGGAAAATGAGGTCTGGAAATATATGCCAAAAGAGTTAGACAGCTGTATGGGAAGAAGGAGAAATGCCGAAACAATGGAGAACTAGAGTAATTTGTCCAATATATAAGAAAGGAGATAAGGATAAGTCGCTTAATTACAGAGGAGTAACACTAACTTGCACGGCATATGTGATATACGCTAGTATGCTAAACGAATTGTTGAGGGAAGAAATAGAAAATAAGCTACTAGAGAGTTAGTTCGGATTTAGGAAAGGGGAAGGAGTAATAGAAGCAATTTAGACGCTAAATCATATAGTAGAGGAAAGGCTGAGCATACCCAAAGGAAAGATTTTTGCATGCTTCAGAGATCTTAATGAAGCTTTTGACCAGGTGGATAGGGATGTACTAGGAGAAAGACTAATAGAGATGGAGGTGCGTGAAAAATTAAGAAATAGAATTATGAATTTTTATAAAGGACCAAAGAATGTAATTAAAGCAGAGGAAGGAGTATCAGAGGAATTTTGGACTGAAAAAAGAGTAAGACAGCAATGTCCCTTGAGCCCAACCTTGCCCAACGTGTGCCTGGTAGATCTCGAGAAAAAGCTGAAAAAAGGGCAAGTAGGAGGATGTAGTATAGGAAATGAAAAAGTGTGGTACCTCTCGCATGCAGATGACATTCTGCTAATAGCTGACAGGAAAGAGGAATTAAAGGGAATAATTAAAAGACTTAAAAAGTATATTGAGAAGAAGAAAATGATTATAAGTAATACAAAAACAAAAAACGAAAAAAGAAAGAAGAAAAACAGAGTATGAATGTGGGGAGAAAAAGATTTAGAAGAAGTAGACGAAGTAAGATATGTTGGATATATTCTACTGAAGAATGGCACTAGTGAAAGACACATGGAAGATAGGAGGAGAAAAACAGTAATTGCTATGAAGAGTGCATGTAGTATATAGGTGAGAGAATATTTAAGAACAGTTATAACAGAAGGAAGAAACTTTTTACAGCTCTTGTGGAAAGTGTAGCACTATTTAGAGCAGAGATATAGAGGTGGGAAGAATTTGAAAAGCTAGAAAGTGTGCAAAGAAGATACCTCAAGTGGATACTAGGATTAGATAGTAATACCTCAAATTACATAGTGGAAGAAGAGTAAAAAATGGAGAAGCTAAAAATAAAAGTATTAAGAGCGCTGAAGTTTGAAGAGAAATCAGGGACTCAAATATAAAATTAGTGAAAGAAGGTATAAGAGAAAAAGACAAGGACAAAGTAAGAATGAAAATAGGAAGAGGATCAAAGAAGAGACTAAAAATTTTAAAAGAAGAAAATCTAAAAGAAACAAAATACATGAGAGGTGTAGAATTTAAGGAGGAAATAAGAGAAAAAATAATGACTGGAGAAGATAGAAAATTCAAGATACAACAAGATATATAGACACATCAAAACAGAGAGAGAACTAGAGTACCTAAAAAAGGATGTGACAAGTAAAGATAGGAGGCTGATAGCAAGATTAAGATGCGGAAATAAGTGTAAAGGGAAAGAATACTGGAAAGAAGAGATGTGTAGACTGTGTCAGAAAGAAGAAGAGGACCATAGACATATACTGAGGATATGTGAAAAATAAGGAGTGAAAAAGAGAAAGAAGTTCTAAGCGAAGATTCAAAGGAAATAGAAGTTTTAAGAAGTGCAAATACTAAAGAGGATAGAGATAACTTATAAAGTAAATTAAAAGAAGACACCAGGAAATTATTGAAACAATGAGAAGAGGAAGCAAGAAAAGAAGAGAGAAGAAAGTGAAAAGTGATGAAAAGTGAAAAGTGGGAAAAGGTGGGGATAAAAATTGACTGTAACAGACAATACAAACAGTGGTATTGAATATAGTCTTGTTCTTATAAAAAAAAAAAAATTGTATTTTCAGTTATGTTTCTGATAATCTACATATGTTGATTGTTTTGATTAATTTAATTTTAGTTATAATTATAATTTGATTACATTTTATTTTATTTTCATTATAGAAAGAGAAAAGAGAAAATATAAACATTTAAGAGTATTAAAAATATAGAATATGCAAAGTTGTAAGAAATGCAATGGAAGCCGAAATCGAAAGGGACGGAGTATGAAATAAAAGAATAAAATAAAAAAAATAAATACTTACATAAATATTCGTTTTAATATATGTACATAACTAAAAATTTAATTTATTCCTAAATTGGTAAAACAAGTATTATATACAACTTCAGTAGGAGAATTAGCTACAATGATGACATTTTCTTATTCCAAAGCTGTGAGAGTGAATGTGAAGCAGCTCCATCGAAAGGAGATTCTACAGGGCGCGTTCAAAAAGTATCGTTCGTTACCTATATCGTTCAACAGCGCTAGGTGGCTCAGTCAGCTAGGTCATGGGTCAGCACGCGGGAGACCGCGGCTCGATTCCCGGCCAGTGCGACTTTTTCGGGCAAGCACCTCTACGAATTTTCACATGTGCTTTTTCACCACGCAATGCTCCTCAAGGAGGATTTAGGCGACCATCTCGCAGCATAATTCCTAATTTCCCCCTACCCCCTCTCAGTAATGAGAGACCTCCCATCTCTCTTCCCTTCCTTCTCCTAAGTGGTAAGTGCCCAGAGTAGTGCCCTTTATAGGAGCCGCACGTAAAGCGCTATAGTATAAAAAAAAAAACCTATATCGTTCGTTCCGTAACAACAGAGAAACTTGAACTAATTATGGAAACAAAGGAGTGTGTAGCAACCCTATTATTCTAACCTATGTACTATAAGTCCGTGATTTGGTTGTTAGTAAGTTATTATTTGGTTAGCTTTTTCTATAAAAGTCATAAATAAATAATCGATATTTGAAGCATGTGTGCCCTTCGAAATAGAAAAATGGATGATGCTGAGAAGTTTAAGAGCAAGGTAAGAGCGGCGCTTTGATATCAATCTTCAAAACTTTCTAATAATATATTATAACTTAATGCTACATAAATACAGACGTGTGATTGATGCAGTATAAAATGAAAGGGATAGATATAAAAATGAGCCCATGCATGGATAAATATAACAAACTTTTAATTACCGTTGGTGTTTTCTATCCTGAGAATGGTATATTACATATATTCATTTTTTTAAAAGGCTAGCATGTGTATGAAATTGTTAATTAATGATTTCTTTTCTAGATGATGGTCATGTGTACTATGCAGATGTTCGTCAGAACTTCTATAGTGATGAGCACTCATCACCAGTTAATTCAGAGTTTGAACAAGATGCCTCAGCAATGACAGATACTCGTTAATATTATAATATTTTTTAAATATGTATATAAATATGTACATCTTAACAAATACATTCATTCATACTTTACAATATTTGTGTACATGGATCCATGATGGATGTAGTTAAACATTTTTTATGTATGTATAAATTTACGATTTTGCAGACTTTACTGACTTGCTGGATTAGTATGACAGAATTAGCTTTTTGGATCCGGAAATTAATAGTAGCATGAAAAAATTATCATCGCTAGTTTTTTGTATTCATGACAAATTGTACTACTTACACTTAAAAATTTCAGCAAAGGCCACAAAAAAATAGTAAAAGTGGCCAAAACAGGTTTTTTGCACCTAGAAAAAAACTGAAAATCGTACAAAAAATAGTCAAATCCAAAAAAGTTGCGCGATTCTGAGACGAAAAGAATAAGTCACGATGAGCTCCAATCGGTTAAGCCGTTTTCTCGAAAATTGCAAAAACCTTCATTTTTGGTCATTTTTGAAAATGTAACTCACGTTCTAATTAATATTTAGAGCTAAAATTTAGACACAATGTCGGTATCATAGCCCTGAACAGACGCACTAAATTTAAGCAAGATCGTTGTAAATTTTTCACGAACTACTAAAAAAACTTAAAAAAGGTCCTTTCGTTAAACAGACATAAAAAATTTTTGGAGCAAAGTAGCTTCATTTTTCAAAAACGCTGTTGTTTGTCAAGAGTTCATGTATGAGATATTTTAACGCCGTTTCATTTAACCAGGAGCAAGTACGTTAACGACTAGGTTAGGCACTACCGCCCCGCTACCTACTGACAGTTTTTTGCAATTTTTAAGAAAACGGCTCAATCAATTGGAGCTCAACTTGGCTTATTCATTTTTTCTTGGAATCGCGCAACTTTTATGTATTCAACTTTTTATGTACAATTTTCAGTTTCTTTTTCTAGGCGCAAAAAACCTGTTTTGGCCATTTTTACCATTTTTTTGGGGGCTTTAGCTGAACTTTTTAGGTGTTTGAAAGCAGTACAATTTGTTATGAATACAAAAAACTAGCGATAATAATTTTTTCATGCTATCATTGATTTTTTAAATTTAAATGTATTTGAAGCTAATTTTATTATACTAGATGAAAGCGATAAAAGTTTTAGCGAAATAGATAGAGTAGATGATACCGAGTCATCGTCGTGCAGTTCAGAGTACGATGATCATTTTTCTACAGTTGTACGTAGCATGAGTAAAACTGAAGTTAAAAATACTATATCTGTGTTGGTGAAAAAGGATCCTCCAATGCCCGCAGTGCGTTATTACGAGTTACGACTCTTGCACATTCATAAAAATACACACGTAGATAAAAAGAGACCAATGAATACTTTAACTCTAAAAACACATTACACATTTCTTTGATGATATTTCAATTAATTGCTTGATACTTTAACATATATTGTAGTATTTTTTAACAATCACGTGAAGACGACTGGGTTGGGTTACCCTCGTGCCCGATAGAGACTCGTTCCCCTGTACTTACAAATCTTACTAATATATAAAGCAAAGTCACTAAAACCGTTCTAATCGCTAACCGCGAAAACTACTGAACCGATTTTGCTAAAATTTTGCACACTGATTCATGATACTTCCTAGATGGTTTGAGTATAGTTTTTATCTTATAAAATTTAATAACAATAGCAATAAATGAGTTAAAAGTTTTGCAAAAATACGCCAGCTTTTCACTTTAGTTCAGTAAAATCCGCTAGGTGGCGTCGACATAAAATCGAAGCTACCTGCAACATAATTAAATTAGTGTGGTTATAATAGGCCGGAGCGCATCAACAGTGGTATAGTCGAGCTTCGGCAGCTCAACAAGATATATAGAGAATGCTGGTGATAGTCCTGCAGCTGGGTATTCTGGTTACGGACGACATTTTTCTCTAAAGGGGAAGGGACCTAGGTGTCCTTTCACCCTGAATCTCGACGAGTGCGATCAAAAAAAAATTAATTCCAACCGATATCGTCTCTTCCACAATACCAGGAGACATATGTAGCCAGAGCACTATCTGGTTCAACTCATCAGAGTTGTGAGGGAATCCCACCATCCCACCTGGTGTAGTTAGAGAATTTGTGGCTACAAATGTAAGCAAGGGAAAACAGCTCTGAGGGTCACGGGAAGCCACAACGGCTACCTTCTTAGTCGTCGCGTCCCCAATGCGCTTACCCACATGTTCCCGTCTAAAGATGAGCAGTTGGTTATCCGGGGAACGAGCCGAGACGAGATATTCTTTGGTCAGCAGCGTACCTCCCTCCATCACAGTCTCCGTACATCGAGACTCCCAGGGTAAGAATCAAGCAACCCGTAGCCAGCTCTTCATCATCAGAAATAATAATAAAGAATAGCCTGGAAGTTTCACCACTGGCGCTTTTTAGGGCCATTAAAAGTATTTACGTTCCCTACTGAACCATCAATTTCATCGGTTCTTTTTAGGATCCACCAAGAATCACTGATCCTCTTCAAGGTCTGCGTTGGGCAAACCTATAACAGATATGAAGGAAAAAAAACTTGAGCCAACGGGACAGCCTCCACTAGACAAGTATCACTAATCAATCTCTCTATCTAAGATCACCAAAACAACTGAATCTGCAAATGAAAAAGGTGCTTTAGACACCAACGTCTACGACGTTATACCGGGAGACGTTGGGAAAGAGCACTACAACTAGCCCCAAAGCTTCGGACTTTGTAATTTTTCTCCTAATCAGTCTGGGTCTTCAACAGCAAGCCAGAGAAGATCACCCTGAGGTATCCAGGCAGTCACAATCACTGTTAACTGCAGTCAAGAAAGAGTTAACTTAAGAAGCTCACCGGTCTTTTTTAGAGCCATCGGACGTCGAACTACCTAGCCAACAAATGTATTAAAATTAACAAAGTTGACTGAAAATAGCCTTTAGGGGTCATAAAAGTCGTAAGCATGCCAATAGTCGCAAAAGGGTATATTGGAAAGAAAACTTCAAATGTATCTAATAAATACAATTTGAGGCGTCAAGAAACTGACGCAGAAAATTTATCGAGATTGAAACAGCAGCGTCAAAATCGACAACTTAAGAGTCCATTACATGAGAGATCAGCTTTTCATTATACCCTCACAGCAATCTCTGAAATCTTTAAAGATCCTACTTCAGATTTTTAAATAAGTAGAAAATGTATTTCTGTTTTTGTGACAATAAAAATGTTGGGTTTAAGGTCCAGGACTTTGTTGCTCTGGTAATAAAATTGTGAGATATGAGAAAAAAAAAATTTTTTTTAATATAAATTTTTTGGGGGTTTAAGATCTTAACAGCTTTAAAAAATAGCCCTTTCCGTGAATTACACAGAAGAAACTGTAAATCAACAACTTCTTATAGCCATCGATTATTTTATGGCATAAAGAACGCACGGTACTTTTCAGCATAATTATTTTCTTGAATTTTTACACCTTATTATTAGACCAAATAAACTATATGGATTCCAAAAAAATATGTTTTTAATAAGAAGATTTTTGTTCTGAGATGTATCGGGAATATGTGTAAAATTTTCTAACTAAAAATGTTTCACATTACATGTCAACACACTACGGTGTTTTATTTAGTAAGTCTCGGGCGATGCCGAGACGGGGGGCTGCTAGTACAGTATATGTGAGCTCTCTACTGTTTTCACACATACCCGCACCAACTCGTCTGTACAAAAATTACTTAAAAGCTAATTTACGTTGCTTACAATGATTATTTGGTATTATACCGGTTAATAAATATATGTATATTTGTTTTCAAGCTGTCATAAAAATAGCAGAAAACTTGTTGATTTATATCCACCACTGGTCTCATTATTTGAGTTTCTTATTAATGCAAGGCTTACCTTAGCTCATTTAACAATTATTGACAAGAAAAGAACTGCACTGTTTCCTGCCACTTAGAAAATTTTTTCAAAAGATCTGCACTTCCATTTACCTGCGGCGTATCATATGATAAGGAACAGTTTTCTTAAGTGTTTGCCGTGCGTTGAAACATTAAATGCTTGGGAGTCATCGAAAAACTGTAAGCCTGGTATAAGCTTCGAGATTTTAAAGCATGTTTCTTTTATGGTTGCAAATAATTTAGAAAGTAGTAAGCACTTAGTATTCAATGTTCCGTTTGATGAGATGAACATTAAAGAGTGGGTAAACTATTGTTAGAAAACACATAAATGGAATGGTTATTTATTTTACTTAGGCGGGCAGCCTGGAGAATGTACGGCTCTTTTATTTTATCTTATAAATGTCTTAGAATCACGTAGAAATGCTGTTTGCCCTATTATTAGACGTATGAATTCACACATAATCCTACAACTGTCCAGTTTGAATCAGCCTACCAAGAACTTCTTTTGAACAATGTTAATGTCACGGTTTCACGATCTGCAAATATTTCACCCAAGATAACACGTTATTAGTAGCTAATATCACGAGCACTCATAGTGTATCACAGACTACTAAATCACAGGATGAATCAAGTTTATTTAACGTTTTATTAAATACTGAAAAATTAATAGCAATAAAAGTAGTACAGAATTCTCCACCGATATGAATACATCTTTAACCAGAGATTAGTAGAGAGATTGCTGACTGCAATGCTACAGCGTGAGTTCACTTTTGGCCACTGTTTTGAGCGCCTCGTCACGGCCAAGCGGTCGAACAAAGTGCACATTTTTTTTTAATTTGAGAAGCGTGGAGGGGATATACTGAGTGTGTGCCTACAGATTCGCGCGGAAATGGGCATATACGCACATACTTTGGAGACGCGTGGAAGGGGTATACTGAATATGTGCCTACGGAGAGAGGAGTGGTGCATGGAAATGCTGACTACAGCTATATAGCTTTTTTTTTTATATTATAGTGCTCTACGTCCAGCTCCTTTAATAAGGGCACTACTATGGGCACTTAGCACTTGGGAGAAGGAAGGGAAAAGGGATGGGAGGCCTCTCATTACTGGGAGGGGGGGTAGGGGGAAATTAGGCAATTTTTGCTGCGAGAAGGTCGCCTAAACCCTCCTCGAGGAGCATTGCGTGGTGAAAAAGCACATGTGAGACTCACAGAGGTACTTGCCCGAAAGTCGCACTGGCCAGGAATCGTACCACGGTCTCCCGCGTGCCAATCCACGACCTAGCCGACCTAGCCAATACGCGCTCTCCAGCTATATAGCTATATGACCGCGTATATCATAGCGAAAACAAGCGATGAGTTTTTTTTGCTATACTCACTTCTTAAATAAGGTCTTAGAAATTAAGGGAAAATAAAGAAAACAAAAGATTTGACATCTAATATTTATAAAATAAAAAAAAATCTATTTTTTCATTTTACAATTCTCTACAACATATAAAAGTTTAAGAGAGGCTAGCCATATTATTTTTCGAAAATTAAATCATACAAATAAATGCTTACACAATTGTAAGCTCAGACTTTTAAGGCATTTATTTTTAATTCTTCCCGTACTTTGGATTTTTTTATAGTAGTGTGTATCAAAGAAGATACGTTGAAAAAATATTTAGCTTAAAATATTTTTCGAGGTTGACAGTATGCCTATAAGCACCTTAAATATAAATTATTATTTTTGCTTGTTATAATCACTATGAACTGTAGGCCAAGCTTCGGAGGGTATCAATAAACATGTGACCTCGGATCGTATTAGGTTCAAAAATTGAATAGCTGAGATGACTAGGGCTTATGCCTCTGATGACATAGTTTTGCAATTTGGGGTTCAATTACAATTGCCGTCAGATTTTTTTTTTTTTTTTTTTTTAATATAATTCATTATTCTGTTTTGATTTCTTATTGCAACTTTCGTTTTAATTTATCAATATTGTTCACACTTTTTTTTCGGGCACGTCAAAAAAAATTTTTTTTTAATACTAACTCTATTAAATGATTTATCACGTTAGTAGTTCTAGTTTGCAAGGCTATTTCATAACTTTGTAATAATAAACAAATGATTTTTAAGGTTATAAATAAAATTTAGACGTTTTCGAACTTCCAAAAAATTATGAACATCCAGTTTATGAGAGAAAATAGCCATAGGCCCAGAAAATTTACTTTTGTTTTGATAATATCATTAACAATTATTATCAGCAAATTTCTACATAGTATTTTTTTCAATTTAAAAAGATGGGTGCTTAATATTTTCATGCTGTCAGCACATTGATACTAAAAAATAGTTCAAATATTCTACTTTTAGAAAAGATAATAATTTGAATGATAGAAACATCGGCAACTAAGATAAATACTTGGTAGATCATACAAAATTTTATGTGCGTATTCGTATGCTCGATTTCTCGATTTTTCAAGTAGATTGTTGTATTATTTAGGTAAACAAAATATTCTTATACATACATGAATTTTACACAGTAAATAATTCGAACAATTAAATTTTTTTAAATCTCTCCATACGTTATACAGTTATATTTTTAACAATAAAAAAATTTTTGTCTTTTGATTCATGCATTTAAGTTTCGTATTTTATTAAGATTGATAGAACAATTTCCTAATTTGTAATTTTAATTAAATTCTTAACAAGATCTTATTTCATACAGTACGAAAAAATCACATTTTCTATTTTCGCACATTCCATAAGAGTTTTTTTTTTTTGGTAGGATAATTTTACTTTAATGTGATAAATATTATGATTTCATTGACAGGGTTTACTTATCTGAGGTTATAATTCATATGTACATTTTATTACTTACTGTAACTAAAAAAAATGAATGTAGTTTGGTTTGTTTTTGAATATCTTATGCGATTGTTTGATTACAAAAAACGTTAGATTGCAATAAATGAATAAAACTTTTGATTTCCTACCGAAGATAATTTAATATTGTTAAATAATTTTCTTACTGCCAAGAAAATACTAAAAAATTTAACGATAGCTTTTTATAGTGTCAGAAAACTGAGTGGATTTTTTGAAGATTTTGCACTGCAAATTTGTTTATTCAAAGTAAGGCCTGCTTTTAATTAATAATTTTGGATGTGGTTCCATTTTTTTTTATTAAGTCTTACAATTTCTTGAATCGCTGAATTACATCGGTGGGTCAGAGCAAGAAAGAGTCCTTTCCGAGTAGAAGACATAAAAGAGCTTTTTTAAATCAAGAGGAAAAAAAGGATCTCTTAAAGTAAATTTTTTTTTCCCTTAACTTCAAGTTGGCAATAAAAGTATGTATGTATATATGCGTAAATTAATGAAACATTACTTAATAACACTGTGGTCAATCTTTAGGTAAGATAGGTCACTTACTGGCCACTTTGTTAAATAATTAATATAACATTTATTAATAATAAAAAAGCTTATTACCAAATAATACGGAGTATTTACGATCTACTTTATCAATATAAATTATTGCTTTATTTATGTCATTATGCCCCAGAAAGCACTCAGCGTTACCTTAATTAGTACTGTTGTTATCAATTACTGCTTTGATAGTTTCATAATGATAAGGTAAGCGCCTTATGATACCTAGTAATTATAGTTTAAATTATTAAATAATGATTTAGTATTTTATATTTATAACTACGTATAGACTGCCACATTATAATCAGAGAAAAAAAAATTAGTCAAAAATACTTTTTCTTGTCACATAGGTTATAAAAGCTCTATTTTCTCTAAAAATCTGAAAAGGCTCTCTATTTTCTTTCACTCTGAAAAGACTTTTTCTTGTACGTACCCAAAAAATCATATTTAAAAGTACAACTACATTTCTGGCATTTGATGTAAATAGTTAAACTTTCATTACGATCTGAAACATAAAAATAGCTTAATTATCACGATCCTTGAAGGTTATAAGGTTATTTTTTTTCATAATAAAATATTACGTTATTTCGTGAAATCTTTCATTTCTTAAAAACTTTTCAAAAACTTTGAATGACTTGTTAATCGAAATTTTTTATTTTTTATACAAAATTCTACATTCAAAAAAAAAAAAATGAATCTAAGCTTCTTTTTTTTACATAGTTGCTTGTATTAGAAAAAAGAATGCTACTAATAAACAAATTTACAGTGCAAAATCTTGGAAAAATTTACACAGTTATCTAAGACTTTAAATAGCTACCGTAAAACACTTTACTGTATTTTCAGCAGTAAAAAAATCATTTAACATCATTAAATTATGTAAAAATGCAAATAAGTTTTAGACACTTATTGCAACCTTACCTTTATCATGTTGTCATCAAACAATCGTAGAAGTTCTTTTAAAACAAACCAAACTACATTTATTTATTTTGCAGTGGTAAGCGTTTTAAAGTACATATAAGTTACAACTTTACTCTCTTGAAAAAAACCATAACGGTTAACCACATAAGAAAACCATATATAAAAACCATAAAGAATCATATGGTTTTTCTACTCTGTTTTCATGTGGTTTTTTGTCTCAAATCACCATGTGATTTAATAATGAAAACCATATGGTTTTTACATTCTTTTCTTTTAATAAAAAAATGTTTCTACTTAAGTTCAAGTATTTTGGAATCTTAAAGACGCATCAACAATGATTATAAAAATAAAACAAAAGAAAAAAAACTCCTATAAGGTGGCTCGAACCTTGATTAACAAATTCTTAGCCAAGCATCTTATCCATTGGCCCAGAGTAGACTAAATCCTAGCTTACAATTTTTAATCCTCATAGGTACAGAAGGCATAGTATTCTATTATTTGTATTTGTGCATAACTGATTCTTTGTACATAAGCTACAGTAGAATCATGAGTATTATTTACATGCTATAAATTAAATATTGTTATTAATAATATTTGTTAAGCTGGAAAAATCTGTTAAGAAAAGCAGAAAATTTATCTTATAAAATGAAATTATTAATAAATTTGATAAAATTGACGAAAAAAAAAAAAAAAAAAAAAAAAGATCTAAAAACCTTACGGAATGAAGAAAAATTAAAATTAAGCATTTCGTGCTGTATAAAATAAAATCATTTTGAGAATTAAATTAAAATTACAAATTAGGGAATTGTTGTATCAATTTTAATAATATACAAAGTTTGCATGCAATCATTAAAGCCACTGTAAGTGAAAGCAAACAAAAATTTAAAAGCTTGCATACTTAAATCTGTCAACTAAATCTTAAGGTATTCGCTACGTGCACAATTTTGAAGCAGCGCAACCGAGGGAAAAACGAGAACTATTGGTCTGGCACAGCAGAAGGCAATATTCGCGATACGTGCTTGATACCTATAGGAACACAGCACCTCGATAGATACACGAAAGGTTCTGTGTTTATTATATCACGAATTAACACAATGTCTCAAGTGGTACAATCCTATGTGAATAACTAAAGACAAAATGTGTACTACAAGCACTATAAGCGCTTGAGTATAACTTCAACACAAGTCCGTGTACTGTGTGATACGTGATACGTTTTATTAGTTTGCAATGTAGTCAACACAGACCTCCTCTGACCAATCAGAGAGCTCCATTAGCCCTATACCAGCGTGTTACATAGTATGTACACACGTTCATACGATACGCTTGGAGGATTGGGCCCCAGCTAAAAACTCTAAGAAATACACAGTATACGATATATTTCATTGCCTTTTCTAAAATGAACATGCCTGAGTAAAATATGTACATACTACTCATAATTTTATTAAAAATGTAACCCTTAGAATGGTTGTCGATATATAAACAAATAACGTTCTAATGATAGTAATGCTTAGCAGTCTGCTAGCAGAAGACAAACATATATCGTTTAGTTTCACATATTAGCACAGGTATTGCTGCGATCACTTTTTCAGCTTGTACACGTAGCGAATACCCGATTTTAAAATAAAAAATGGTTATTCATCATTAAACAAAACTATATACTATATATATATATATATATATATATATATATATATATATATATATATATATATATATATATATATATATATAATACTAGGATAATTAAACAAAAACGACTTAACTGCCTTGCACTTTAATGATCGATTCTATCACATAAAAACAATTAGATTAATTTATACTAAGCATTATGGATTGCATAACAGGCACTATTACTAATCAAAAGGTTGCCAGAACTTAAAGTACAATTCAAACTGTGGGATTTGATATAATTTTAATATCTGTGTAGTGATAGCATAAAAACATAAAGCACCCATTTTTTAAAATTAAACAAATACTATTGTCGAAATTTGCTGGTAATAATTGTTGATGATATTATTAAAACGAAAGTAAATTTTTTGGGCCTTTGACTATTTTCTCTCATAAACTGGACGTTCATAATTTTTTGGAAGTTTGAAAACGTTCAAATTTTATTCATAACCTTAAAAATCATTTGTTTATTAGTACAAAGTTATGAAATAGCCTTGCAAACTAGAACTATTAACGTGATAAATTATCTAATAGTCAATATTAAAAATAAAATTTTTTTGACCTGCCCAAAAAAAAAGTGCTGACAATATTGATAAATTTAAACGATAGTTATAATAAGAAATTAAAACAGAATAATGAATTATATTAAAAAAAAAGAAAAAATCTGACGGCAATTGGAATTGAACCCGAAAATTGATAAAGAAAACTATTTTTGTAAACTGTAGTTCATCAAAGTATACCTATATTCACTTTGTATACAGATGTACATGCCAGAGGAATCGGATCGACCAACAGACCAATCATCAAAAAAACGAACCTGTTACTTCTATGCCAACAGTTTTTCAAATGAATAAGTTTTGATCTTATGCAATTAAGTATGAATAAGTACTTATCTAAGGTACATTGCGATGAAAGACAATCTGGCATATCATGCACCTTTCAGATCACATAATAGCAATATAACTTTTACTCCCAGAAACTTATTGCCACAAAATGTCAAGAAGCCCACGCAGGTCTTGATACTATATTTTATAAATTTAATACGTGGTCTTGTTATAAAACATAAATATATCAACTTGACCACTTGCGATGTCTATGCAACAAAATATTATTATGACCTTTGACTTGTCATAGGCTTTCTGAAGATTATAATACCAATTTTTAGCTGCTAGTTTGTCTAATATGAACGTCATATTGCTATTTGTCACTCAGATAAATACTTATATAACGTAATACTTTTCTTACATAGTATTTTCAACTCTTATGTTATATATTGACATTCAATTAAATAAAAACCACTATTAATTTTTCACTTCAAAAATTAATTTTGTAAACAAAAAAAATTTGATTTACACTTTACCTAAAGTAACAGCAAAAAATACCATGCCACTACACGTCAGTAACCAAATTCCGACTAATTTTCTTCCTGATAATCGTGTTGAATCCATTTGAATTGATAATTTCCGGTTGTAGTCACACATCTTAAATTGTTAAGTTATAGAAAACCAAATTAAGAATATTCATCATAAGGTAAGAAATAGTAAGTCTTACATGGCTTTTTAGGTACTGTGAGAAATAGTTTTTTCGAAAAAATACTTTATTTTGTTGATTACATTTGTTCTGGAAATGTAAATTTCGAAGAACTAAAGGATTTCTTAGTACATAAAGAGATTTAAATTTTTTACATAATCGGCTAAACATTTTTAATAACAGTAAATACTATTCCACAACCAAAGGGGCCAAAACTTTGATCTGAACTTCTAGAAATTGTTATTAACGTTATTTTATTTTGTTATGAGTGTACTTGTTCTTTCCTCTGTATCTGAAGCGGCATTATTTTAGGGTTCCTACACGAAACTTAATTACTTGATTCTACGGAAAAATCATGGTAAAAGAGGTTCGTTTGGGGCTTAGCTTGGAGCAGCTCAGAGCTTCTCCGAACTCCTCCGAACTTTGCTCCAAAATACGCGTTTTGCTCCGAGCTCACCGGAGCGACTCCGAGCTAATTTCTACAGTCTACTATTCCTACGGTATATCTATATTTATGGCCAAAACGTAAATATTTAAATGGCCAAGACCGTAAATATAGATATACCGACTGTAGGAATTTGCTCGGAGTCACTCCGATGAGCACGGAGCAAAATGCGTGTTTTAAGGCAAAGTTCAGAGGAGCTCAGAGCTCAGAGGAGCTCCGAGCTGCTCCAAGCTAAGCCCGAAACGAACCTATTAGAACAAAAAACAACGACCCCACAAGAATGTGATCCAAAAGCTAAGACCAAGGCCTACTGGCAAGGGAAGCCTTACATCGATGTCAGGACCTGGGCAGGCTTAAATGTAGAGTTTATTACACGGTGTAGTGAGGTTAACCGCAGGCTATGATCGAGGCCTAGCCAGAGTATATGTATGTATGTAAAGTAAAATATATCTTTTTTGTCCTTTTTTTTATTATTATAGTGCTTTACGCCCGCCTCTCTTGTAGACACCACTTAGAGAACTTAGTACTGTTAGTACCTGGGATTGGAAAGGAATTAGGAGAGGATTGGATAGAGAAGGGCCCTAACAACTGTTCCGAATTTTCCCATGACAATTGTCATGTGGAATATGTGGATCAGGAAAACCCCATGAAATCTTCCGTAGGAAAAACCTGATCTAAAACAGCCCGCACTGCTAAAAAAAAACAGCTGATTTGTCAGCTGATAAATCAGCTGATTTCTGATGCCAAATCGTCAGCTGATTTTTTGACTGTGCGAATAAATACAAGTCCCATCAGTGTGAAAAAATACAAGTCCCAAGGGAAAATTTTTTTTTTGGCCATCATCAAAACTATACATTCTGAAACTTATACAGTAAAATGAGATAGGTGACACTTGTGAATTTTAAAAATTTTTCGATAGCCAAAATTACAAGTTCCTTGCGCTAAAAAAGTATTGAAAATTTTTCGATAGCCAAAATTACAAGTTCCGTGCGCTGAAAAAGTATAAGTCCCGTCAGTGCGACGAAATACAAGTTCCGAGAAAAAAATTTTTCTTTTGCCATCATCCAAACAATACGTTTTAGGATATTTACAATAAAATGAGATAGGTGAAAATTAAGAGGCTTAGAAAATTTTCGATAGCACAAATTACAAGTTCCGTGCACTGAAAAAAGAAAATGAAACATCTCGAGGGTGTCTGTGAGATAAGAAATAAATTAATAAGTGCAGGAAAAGCTGCTAAGAGTTGTGTCTTAGCATAAGTGTGAGAGAGATAGATGACATACCAAACTGTTGAATCTGCTGCATTGACAATATCGTGGGATACAACCACCTTAAGTCCCATCGGTGTGACAAAATACAAGTCCCAACGGAGACATTTTTTTTGTCCATTAAATAAATGCGTTTTGGGGCATTCACAGTCAAATAAAGTAGGTGAAATTAAGGGGTTTGAAAAATTTCGATAGCAAAAATTACAAGTTTCGAGCGCTAAAAACAGTTTAAGTCTCTTAAGTGCCAAAAAATACAAGTTCCAAAGAAAAAAACAATATATATTTAGAAACATTAAAAGTCTATTTTGGGACTTTTACAATAGAATGTGGCAGGTAAAAATTTTTAAACCTCTTAATTCTCCCCAATCTCATTTTACTGTGAATGTCTCAAAACGCATTGTTTGGATGATGGTAAAAGAAAAAAAATTTCCGTCGGGACTTGTGTTTTCTCACACCGACGAGACTTATAGTTTTTCAGGGCACAGAACTTGTAATTTAGCTTATCAAAAATTTTTTTTAAACTCACAATCGTAATCTGTCTCATTCTACTGTAAAAGTCCCAGAATGTATAGTTTTGATGATGGCCAAAAAAAAATTTTTCCTTGGAACTTGTATTTTTTCGCACTGATGGGTCTTGTATTTTTTCGCACAGTCAAAAACTCAGCTGACGATTTGGCATCAGAAATCAGCTGATTCAACAGCTGACAAATCAGCTGATTATTTCACAGCTAAAAAAAATCAGCTGATTTGTCAGCTGATTTATCAGCTGATTTCCGATGCCAAATAGTCAGCTGATTTTTTGACTGTGCGAAAAAATAAAAGTCCTATTAGTGTAAAAAAATACAAGTCGCGGGGAAAAATTTTTTTTTCGGCCATCATAAAAACTATACATTCTGGGACTTATACAGTAAAATGAGATAGGTGACACTTGTGAGTTTTAAAAATTTTTCGATAGCCAAAATTGCAAGTTCCGGGCGCTGAAAAAGTATTAAAAATTTTTTGATAGCCAAAATTGCAAGTTCCATGGGCTAAAAAAGTATTAAAAATTTTTTGATAGCCTAAATTACAAGTTCCGTGCGCTGAATTTTTTTTTGCCATTATTAAAACTATGCGTTCTGGGACATTCACAGTATAATGAGAGGGATAAAAATTACTTCTTTGAAGAAAACCATATCGAAAAACCACATAGTAAAACCATGTAAAAAACCACATAAAAACATGTGGTTTTACCACTCCATTTTCATGTGGTTTTTGTCTCAAATCACCATGTGGTTTTAAAGTAAAACCATATGGTTCTTACAAGCTTTTTTTTTTATAAAAGAAATTATTTCTACTTAAATTTAACTATTGAAAAATCTTAATAATACATCAACAATGAATATAAAAATAAAACAAAAGAAAAAAAAGCCTCGTAGGTGGCTTGAACTTTGGCTAACATATTCTTAGCTAAGCATCTTATCCATTGGGCTAGAGTAGATTTGATTATAATTTCCAATTTTGTGTCCGATATTTGTTTCCGAGATAAAATGGCTACTGCAATTGAACCTTTAATTTAATTTGCTGATTATACATACCAAAATGATATATTTTTCAGTCATACATTATCCAATAATTATGTTAATATTTAATAAATAACTAATCGAAATAATGATTACGTTTTGCCATTTAGTTGTAAATAAAGTAAAATTTCACATAAATATAAATATTATAAAAATATATATTGCAAATAAAAATTCTTGAAATTAATTTATTATTAAAAGAAGTATGTACAAATACCATAATACTATACCTTCTGTAGCTTATAAAGACGAAAAATTGTCAGCCAGCATCAAGTCCCCTCTGGTCATGTGGATGAGATACTGAAGCACACAAATTGTTTTTATGTGCTATTTAAAGTAAAATCATATGTATTATTTATATCTATGAATTTCAAGGGTTTTGATTTATAATACATGATATTATGATATTTATCTTCTGGTAAGTTTTACCAAAATTATAAATGCTTAATCACTTATTATTATCCTGTTTTTTTTATTCCTAAATAAATAGCAAAAAAAATCAATTATTATTTCGATTAGTTATTTATTACATATCAGTATAATTATTGGATAATGTATGACTGAAAAGTGGACCATTTTAGTATGTATAATCAGCAAATTAAATTAAAGGTTCAATTGCCGTAGCCATTTTATCTCGGAAACAAATATCTTAACACATATTATTAATAACAATGTTAAATATATTGCATACACAAATTCACTCGATTTCACTGTAGTTTATATGTAAAGAACTAGTTATGTACAAATACAAATAATAGAATACTGTGCCTTCTGTACCTTTATAAGGACACAAAATTGGAAATTATAATAAAATCTACTTTAGCCCAATGGATAAGATACTTGGCTAAGAATCTGTTAGCCAAAGTTCAAGCCACCTAAGAGGCTTTTTTTTCTTTTGCTTTATTTTTATATTCATTGTTGATGCGTTATTAAGATTTTTAAATAGTTAAATTTAAGTAGAAATAATTTCTTTTATAAAAAGAAAAGCTTGTAAAAATCATATGGTTTTACTTAAAAACCACATGGTGGTTTGAGACAAAAATCACATGAAATCGGAGTGGTAAAATCATATGTTTTTATGTGGTTTTTCATATGGTTTTGCTATGTGGTTTTTTGATATGGTTTTTTTAAAAAGAGCTCTACTAAAACAAACCATCACGTGGTTTTACCACATAAAAAACCATGGTTTTTGGCACAGATAACCATGTGGATTTTGTCTCAAATCACCACATGGTTTTTAAAAAACCTGTTAAATTGTTGAATTGCCAAATTGTTAAAAGTAGCCGTTGGGGTTGGGCGACTTTGAGTGGGGAAGTACGGTTGGAAGAGATTAGAGTCACTCTCGAGTTACTCGAGCCGTCCCTTTAAGTCGAACAACGATGGTGGCACTGCTTACGATGTTGTTGGCGTTGTGGCTTTGTTTGATTTATTGGAATCCGACTCATCGGTGAGGTGCGGTAATTGGGCGGTAATTCGTAGAGGCCTGGACGAGTTGGTCGCCAGGTTGACTAGTGTGTGTCTAGTTTTTTTTTTTTTTTTTTTTGGTATTTGTTTATTTACTACATTATTACAAGACACCATTTCTCCTAATCTCGCCGGGGTCTCTTGGACTCGCCTCGGTGATCTTCTCGATGTCGAGAGGTCTCGGGATCTGGAAGTGGGGAAATACCTGCGGACTATACTCCGAATGAGCGGCTTGGGAGCCTCCATACGGAAGCTACGGAAGCTCCTATCCGCCATCTATAGGCAAGCTGCTTGCTTTCATTTCTCAAAATAGGCAATGCAACTACTTGCGTAGTTAGAACCACAGGCTTACTTTTTCAATGATAAATGGATGATCATAATAGTTACCCGTTTACTAAAATTTGTGTATGTACTTTCAAAATTAATAAACACTAAAAATATTTGCTGAAAGATCCGGAAACAGGTGATGACGCTTTGTTTTGATTATGCTTTTTGGGCAACGCAAGTAGTTGCATTGCCTATTTTGAGGAAAGCAAGCAGCTTGCCTATAGATGGCGGATAGGAGCTTCCGTAGCCTCCAACACCTCTGGGCTCGTATATAGCTGGAGAGGGTGTAGTAGGTGGAGGCGGCCGTCGGGGGGCAAAGGTACTTGGTTTTAAGGGGGTGGTCCGTAAATTTTTTTAAAACCATGTGGTTTACAGAACTACGTGGTTTTTCATTACTATGTGGTTTTTACGTATGACCATGTGGTTTTTATGAATCATATGGTTTTTCTAAAAAAGCTACGTGTTTTTATACATCTATATTAATCTACTAATTACTTCTACAATATTTCAGAGAATAGCTAAGTATGGAGCCTTTTTTTAACAATTAACGTAAAAAAAAAAATAATCTCTTTATGTTGTTTTTCCAACATCACCAAATAACCAAGAGAATCAAACAGACTAATAGAGCCGCCAAGTAACATATTAGATTAATTAAAATTGAGATTGAACAGAACGTTACTGAAAATCATGTTTGGTGATAGATACAAAATAGCAAATGACTATTTTATTAATTGAGTACTTACATTAATAATTCAAGTTTGGATCAAAATTAAAACGAAAATTTATAGTGACATGGGTTAAATAATGGAATTAAAAATTATGTAGAAGCAATTACTATAAATTTGCAATTAGTTTACATACCTACAATTTTTAAGAATTGACATCATATGGAATGGTATGGTAAGTAGAACGTATTTTTATTTTTAAAAATACAGTAATATTTTATGTAAGATAAAAAGATTCAGAATTAATTTGAGATCTTTTAAATAATGGGGATGATGGTTAAACATAAAGAAAGTGAATTATGTAAAATGAAGAATAATTTATAAATAAGCTTTTAGCCGTTCCAATAACGATTAAGAAATTATTCGTCCATTTAGCCACTCATAAAAACTATAAGTAAAAGCTAGAGGTACTCTGTTTGTATGTGTTTAACATGTGACAAAATTTATTTTATACAATAAAAGTCCTTAAGCGTTTGTTTTTACACTTTAGAAATGGTAAGACGCGTACAAAAGTAAGAAAGCTGAAATCGAAGCACCCTAATCTTGTTAACTCATACAAGCAGCTCTGAGTAAGAACGAACCCGTAACGAAATTTCTGCGCGATATCATGCAAGATATCCTACACGATATTTTACAAGATATCGTACACGAAATCTTATAGGATATCGTGTAAGACTGCTTGCATGATAGTCTACATGATTTCCTACACGATAGTAAGCAATATTTTCGGCAACAAAAAAATAAAAAAGTATAAATTGTAACCCATGTTATTTTAAATTTTTTTTGCTTAAAAGCTGTTAGAAAAGCTAATATAAGTAGTAAAAAAAAATATCTCTTTGCTCCAGTTAGGCGATTTGAGCCTATGGTCCGGAGGACTTGTAGTCGAGTGTCTTACCCACTTGGCCAGAGTGGATTAGAATTTACGTCCTCATAAGGTACATCTAAAAATTATGTTTATTATTTCATCATTTCGTGAATAAAATTTACCACCTTGGTTACCTAATTGATAATAAACATCTTATTAATGTATATTTTATATTGTTTCGTGTCTCTTAACACGTTCGTCAACAATAAATCTAGTAATTGATTTTACAACTACTTTTTGTTCACGGATTTTACTTATACTTTACGTATACTTTTCATTCCAAGGGAAAGATTAGTCCATATTTAAAAGTGCCCCAACGGAAAAAAAAAATGCAAGACAACTTAACAAACCGTAACTTTCGGTGACGTAATCACTGCTAAAAGTAATCAGCTGATTTGTCAGCTGATCAATCAGCTGATTTCTGATGCCAAATCGTTAGCTGATTTTTTGACTGTGTAAAAAAATACAAGTCGCGAGGAAAAAACTTTTTTTGGCCATCATCAAAACTATTAATTCTGGGACTTATACAGTAAAATAAGATAGATGATACTTGTGAGTTTTAAAAATTTTTCGATAGCCAAAATTACAAGTTCCGAGTGCTAAAAAAGTATTGAAAATTTTTTGAAAGCCAAAATAAGAAGTTCCGTGCGATGAAAAAATATTTAAAATTTTTCGATAGCCAAAATTACAAGTTCCGTGAGCTGAAAAAGTATTCAAAAAATTTTTCGATAGCCAAAATTAGAAGTTCCGTACGCTGAAAAAGTATAAGTTACGTCAGTGTGACAGAATACAAGTCCCGACGGAAATTTTTTTTCTTTTGCCATCATCCAAACAATGTGTTTTGAGACATTCACAGTAAAATGAGATGGGTGAAAATTGAGAGGTTTAAAAAATTTTTACCTGTCACTTTCTATTGTGAATGTCTCAAAATACAGACTTTTGATGTTCCTTAATGTATTTATTTTTTTTCTTAGGAACTTCTATTTTTTGGCACTGAAGAGACTTAAACTTTTTTTAGCGCACAAAACTTGTAATTTTTGCTATCGAAAATTTTCCAAACCTCTCAATTTTCACCTATTTTATTTGACTGTGAATGCCCCAAAACGCATTGTTTTGATGGTCAAAAAAAATAATGTTCCCGTCAAACACAAAAAAAAACATCGTCAAAAGTTTACCATTATTTTGTGGGATATACGCAATTGAAGCCCAAAAAAATACATTTCTCCGTAAGCATCCATGTTAATGTATGAAACAGTGAATATTAAAATTTTGCTTTCTAATAAGAACCCTAGCCTCACAAAAATTTAACCGAGTTCTTAATAGGCAATAATTTAGCTGTGTGGTAAGTTTCATGAAGATCTCATCATTATTTTTGTTTGGGATATAACTACCTTAAACCTTTTTCAGCGCACGGAACTTGTAATTTTACCGAAAATTTTGTATACCTGTCAATTGTAGTAAGCGCCTTAGGTTGTGCGGGGATTGGCGCTTGCCTTATTTTTTTATTTATTACTAATAGTTAAAGCAACTAGGAAGCATGCCACGTTTTGCGGGGATTGGTGCTTTACTTATTTTTTTATTTATTACTAATAATCAAAGTGCCTAGGAAACATCCTGGGTTGTGCAGGGATTGACGCTTGCGTTATTTCTCGCAAGTTTGCCAGTCACATTTGGGAGCACCGATGAGAACCTCTGGAATGTCCCCTCCTCCTCTGGGGCCGTACCATATAACTATTTTTCTGTACATCGGCCTATGCTATAACATAGGCCCGCGAAGCTAAAAAAAGTTATATGGTACGGCTCCTGGCTCTGTTCGAAAATGATGCGTTGGTTAAGTTTTTGGTAAGTACCTACCCCCACCCTGGCTTAACTAACTGACCGTGCGTTTGCACATGTAAACAATAAATAATCAGCTGGTCATGTTTCGGCGCACTTTGAGCGCTTTCAAGTCCTCTCTTTAACCTTAAAAGCACTTAAAGTGCGCCAAAACGTGATCAGCTGATTAACTATTGTTTACATGTGCGAACGCACGGTCAGTTAGTTAAGCCAGGGTGGGGGTAGGTACCAACTTAATACTTAACCAACGCATTATTTCCGAACAGAGCCTCTGTCTATTCGCTTCTCTAACACTCTAAGGGTGCCTGTTCATGAGAAACCTGCAGTCTGGAGAATGCCAGTCAAAGCTTCGGCGGGCGATTCAATTCAAATTGATACAGATCAATATTTTTTTTTTCTTCCCCAACGAAAAAGGTAGTGTGAAAAAACGTAGCAAACCGTAACTTTCTGTGATGTAATGTACAGTTTCGTTGGATTTCTGACAACAGTTACAGTTTGTTACATTTTGTTACGTTTGATTATAGTCAACTACAACCCAACACATTGTCTTACGATACGTTACATTTTATTATAAGTCTAAAAAGACACTTGAATCTCGTGAAAAAGCAACTGTAGTAAACTCTAATAAACTGTAAGAAAGTGTTGTCATCTGTAATATTTTATAACAGCTTACAGTTTTTTGCAGTTTATTACACTTTTTAATATTTTATTATCATTGATAACTTTTAGACACATTTCCTAACATTTTCGAATAAAATTTGCCTTAAATGCAAAAAACCTGAGTAACTATTATGAAAAAGTATAAGTGTAACAGCATGTGGTCAATCATATTAAAACGTAAGAAAATGTAAGAAAACGTAACACAACATTATAAAGTGTAAGAAACGTCTGAAATCCATGAGACTATTACAGTTCCTTACATTTTCTTACATTTTCTTGCGGGTTACGGCATATTATTACACATGTTCACTTTTTCTAACATTTTGTTACGTATTTAAATTTCCGCTGGGGTTGCATTCCGTACAACAGACACCTTGTTTTCAATGAAACTAGACTCTAAAGTCGTATTTTGATTTTAGAAACTGGTTTTAGTAAAAAGTTTAAAAAAATTTCGAGTCAGTATAACAAACGACTAGTCGGTAAACAGGGAAATTGCAGTAACAGGATGCCAGCAAAAACTAGTTATTTGTTGTGCTTACTCGAAATTTTTTACCAAAATCAATTTCTGACATTAAAATGCGACTTTAGAGTTTAGTTTTATTGAAAACAAGGTGTCTGTTGTACGGAATGCAAGAAAAAAAAAATATTGATCTCTATCAATTTGAATTGAATCGCCCGCTGAAGCTTTGACTGGCATTCTCCAGACTGCAGGTTTCCCATGTACAGGCACCCTAAAGATTGGTATGTTTGTGACAGGAGCCGTACCATATAACGGTACTCTTTCCGCTTCGTGGGCCTATGTTATAACATAGGCCCGCAAAGCGAAGAAAAGTTATATGGTACGGACCCAGTTACTTTCATACTTTTAATGCGGGAATCATCTTTACCCAACACTGGTTTATACTTAAGACAGTCAACCCTTACGCCATCTCCCTTATGGGTATAGTACTAACGTTGAAAGTGAAAACAAGTCTAGGCCACAGTTTAGACAGTTGCGACACTCGGGCACTTGGCCTGAAATAGCGTACCAAGTTTCAACTCCGTATAGATATATAGTTATATCCTACCAAGAACATGGCTGCCACGCGCGCAATACAAATATTTAAATGTTTTGATTATTTATAAACAAATATATTTTTACTACTATTTCTGGAAGCGATTCGTCGACTAAAAGATATTAATTACTAAAGACGGCCACTATTAAACCAAGACAGTCATTCACTGGCAGTCGTCACGAGCAGAGTTGTTTTCGCAAGGCTGGGAAGCCCAGTGACCGAAGACCCTATATTACCCCCTCGACTCTAAGCATTCAACCAGGAATCACCGATCCTCTCCAACGTCTGCGCTGGGAAAACCTAACAGCTATGAAGGAAAAAAAACTTGAGCCAACGGGACAGTCTCCAACGGGCAAACATTACAAACCAATCTCTCCACCTCAGATCACCAAAACAACTGAGTCTGCAAAAAATAGAAGATGCTTTGGACACCAACGTCTTCGACGTTATACCAGAAGACGTTGGGAAAGCTACAAGTAGCTCCAAAGTTTCGGACTTTGTAATTTTTCTTCCGATCAGTCTGGGGTTTCAATAGCAGGCCAGAGAAGATCACCCTGAGGTATCCAGGCAGTCACACCCCTGTTGTTGCGGTCCAATAAAAACCAACAAAATTTTACAATGGGATTTTTCTATTAGTTTCTTATCGGTATTTGCACCCGTAAATCCAAATAAAATCCGAAATGGTCAAAAATAGATTTTCTATATCATTTATTATTACTAGGACATGATTGAACAAAAATAAATTGACAAATTTATGTCATACTATCCGGATGGTAACATCAAAACGGGGGGATTAGAGTATCTTATATGTAAATTGAAAGAAAAGTTAGTTATTAATTTTTATTAGAATTTTGTAAAAAATACTTTAGTCCCCCCGTTTTGGTGTTGCCATCCGGGTGGTAGGACATAAATTTGTCAATTTATTTTTGTTCAATCATGTCCTAGTTATAATAAATGATAAAGAAAATCTATTTTTGACCATTTCGGGTTTTATTTGGATTTACGAGTGCAAATACCGATAAGAAACTAATAGAAAAATCCCATTGTAAAATCAATGAATTTTTTATTGGTTTTTATTGGACCGCAACAACAGGGACGTTTGCTGGAAACTCCAGTCAAGAAAGAGTTTACTTAAGAAGTTCATCGGTCCTTTTTAGGGACATCGGACGTCAAACTACCTTGCCAACAATTATATTAGAACTTAATAAAGTTGACAAAAAACAGCGTTCAGGGCTCACAAAAGTCTTAACCATACCAAAAGTCGCAAGAGACCGAATTAAAAAAAAACGTTTGTGCATCTAATGAATAAAATTTTAGGCGTCAAGAAACTGACGCCGAACATTTATCGAGATTGAAACAGCAGCGTCAAAATTGATAAATAAATAATCCATTGCGTGAGAGATCAGCTTTTAAATCAGTACCCTCACAGTAATCTCTTAAATCTTCTAGATTTTTGAATAGGTAGAATATGTATTGGTTTTTTTTTGGCGATAAAGAATGTAAGGATGAATCTCCAGGACTTAGTTGCTCTGACAAAAAAATTGTGAGATAAGAGAAACAAAATTTTGTTTCAATATATATATTGGGAATTTTAAATCTTAATAGCTTTAAAATAGCCCTTTTCGAAGATTATACGGGAGAAACTGCCAATCAACGGCATTTCAAGGCCAACGATTATTTTGTGGCATAAGGAACGCACGGTACTTTTCAGCATAATCGTATTTTTTTTACTTTTGACAGCTTAATATTTTACCAAATAAACTGTATGGATTTCGAACAAATATGTTTTTATTAAGAAGATTTGTGTTTTGAGAAGCGTCAGGAATAGATGTAAATTATTGAAGTTATAGTTGTGCCATATGATTTTTTTTATTGACCAGCCGCAATTTTTACTAATGGATAGAAAATAAAAAGTTGTGACATGTTAGTGTCATTTGCGGTAAGATTAGAATGCATCTTGTACCCTAAAATCGACCTGCAAAAAAATGGACCCCCTACCCGATCTTATCTGTAATACTCATCTAAGATAATAGATGATGTGTTGTAGATAACATCATAGATAAGAATACAATATCTATTTTTTGAAGGTCGATTTTCGGGTACAAGATGCATTCTAATCTTGCCGTAAACGGCACTTCCAGGTTATTACTTTTTATTGTATATCTATTGGTGTAAATTGCGGCTGGTGAATAAAAAAGATTATATGGCACAACTATAATTATAACATAACTCTCTACCACAATAAAATATGACTGAAATATTTTGGATCTGCAGGAATCACAAGGTTCCTCAATTCTGGTGGAAGTGGCGGTTGGTTAAAATTTTGACCATTATTTGGCCTCAGCTCTTGGTCTACAACATTTAAGGCCTTTAAGGCCTCAAATTGACACAAGGTGCACAGTGCACAGTGCACAAGAATAACATTGGTCGGTATACCTGTATACATAATGCACAGCGCGTTGTGCTTTACGTTTTTACATATATAGATATACCAACCAATGTTATTCTTGTGCACTGAGCACTGTGCACCTTATGTCAATTTGACTGAGTGCTGCGTAGGCCTTAAAACCTAAACAGAAAATTGTCTGCTGAAAATATTGGACGTATTCCAAATGACGCGACACGCGACACTTGGGTGTCGTGCGACACATTAGTATTGGTTTTAAATAGGACTGTGTGACACTCTCGCGTTATTTGGAATGCTCATTGTAACGTAAATTGCCATAACGAAGACATTTTTTCTACTTTGATAAAACATTAGGACTCTAGGATAGACAAAAGGCTAAACTAGGACGTCTGGTAACACTACAATACAGTAATACTTATTGTCATTGGCTTTTTCTAGTTTCCAAAATGCAACAAAAATTCTTGCAATTGTCACCCATAGTGTTTGAATTTGTTAGACTGACATCTAATCATTCTATTATTCTGGATATGATAAAAGTCAAGTCGACTTGTTTTGATGCACTTATAGATCCCAAAGTGAGGAAAATAAGGAACAAACTTTTGTACTGCGATTACATTGAAAATAATAAATTAAAATACGGTTTTAAAAAAAATTTTAGAATAAAATGCAAATTAAAGTATAAGTTTGAAAAAGAATTAAAAAATGATAAAAGAGTTGCCTCAATTGTAGCTACCAAATTAGTAAGTAAAAACCTATGTGTTCAGAAAGAACTTGAATATGCAAGGCTTCATCCAAGGTTTATGTTCAAGGATGAGAGTAACATGAATATTTTCTGTTCAAATGAAAATTCTACTTTCGAATCAATTAAAAAACAATACACTCTTGATGAAAAAGAAGTTAAGGATTGCATTAGTTACAGCAATTTGAATAATAATAAAAAACTCACTAATGAGTTGAAATTGCAGTTATTGAATACTACAAAAACTTATTCTCACTGGATGACTGATTATGAAGTGTATAATGATGCTCTTCAAACAACTTCACACAATTCAAAATATGGTACACCAAACCCTTACAGTCAATCAAGTTCTATTCCTTGTGGTGGTTGTGGAGCGTTATTGCATTGCAAAGATAACAATCTTCCGGGTTATTTACCTTCTGAATTGTATGCACATTCAAGCAAAGACGTTTTAAAAACAATCACATGTCAACGATGCCATTTCATGAAGTACTACAATACTTGTCTTTATGTGAGACCAAGTGAGGATAACAAAAATTTAATCAAACAATTGAACATCGACAAGAAAGCAGCTCTAATACTGTTAATAGATCTTACAGATTTTCCTTGTAGTATATGGTCTGAGTTGTCCTTATGTTTAAATAATGAAAGATGTATTTTTATCGTAGGCAATAAAATTGATCTTTTACCCAGAGATTCTCCACATTTCTTAGATAATATAAGAGATTGCCTAAAAGAATCAATTATGAGAACTGGAATTTCTAAAACAAATATTAAATACATTGGTCTTATCTCAGCTAAAACTGGTTATGGCGTGGAAGAACTAGTCAATAAGATGCATACTATTTGGCAGTACAAAGGTTAATATTGAAACTAGTACAATTCCATTTTATGTTTTATTTGTTGTGTTACATTTTATCTATTTAAAATTTTTTACTAACTAAATGACTTAGCGAATGGAATAGGAATTAATTTTAACCATGAAGTCTGTGTTTTGTTGTATGATTGTTCAGACGAATGCTGATACAGAAACACGGGATTAAAATTCCGTGTAAAACAATATCGATTGACTCTACTGCTGCATAGAAGAAATATGTAGTATTAGTCTTGGCCCAATCATGCTAGATAATATATTTTTTCTTGTAGAAAACTTAAGCTGTTATAATTTCATCTTACATTTAAAAGTTTTTTAATTTTCATTGTTTATAGGGGATACTAACTATATTATTTGTCGATTATAGAGGAATGTCTGGCTGAAAAAATTTAAAGTGTAAAACATAACTATAGTTGTCTTGGATTGTCACTGTGAGTATAGAAAATACGGTCCAAATCCACTAGCCCTCCTATTTAAACTTTTAAAACTAAATTTTTATAGAAGAGAAATAATATTGACTGTAAAATTAGTTAATACCCGAGTGGAAACTGTGATACTGTCAAACCTTGCTGAACTTAGCCTAACTCTGCAAAACTCTGCCAAACTCCAGCGATTCGGACCTTTAGCAAAGTTTTGCAGCGTTTGGCAGAGTTAGACAGAGTTATGCAGGGTTAGGCAGAGTTAGGCAAGGAATGGCAGAGTTATTCAAGATTTGGCAAATATAGGCAAGGAATTTAAGGCACATTTTGGCAAAGCTAAGCAATTTTATGCAAAGTTACGCAAGGTCAGTCAGATGAAGTTGCAAGGTAAGTCAGGCTGAGTTAAGAAAAATGAAAATTAAGAATATTATAAATAAAAATATAATCACTAGATTTGTTTGATTGTGAGGCTCCGAGCGCTCGGAGCGCTCGGAGTGCTCTGAACTCTAGTCCGAACACGCGTTTTTGCTCCGACCGCTCCGAGCACTCCAACTGCTCCACACGTGCTCATAATCAGGCAAACCAAAAAAGCCGTAAGAGAGCCAGCCATGAATTATCTTAACGTATTGTCTGTAGATAATTAACTTACACTAGATGACAAGTAAATCGGGCATTACTACGGATTTTTTGGGTCACCTAGGCCGAAAGCACGTGTGGAGCAGTTGGAGCGCTCGGAGCAAAAACGCGTTTCCGGGCTAAAGTTCTAAGCACTCCGATCGCTCCAAGCGCTTGGAACCTGTTAATCGAACAAATCTACTATATTTTTTCAATTTTTATTTATTTATTTATTACCTATCGTATTGGCTCCCTGCATAGAGTTGGTGCCTGCCATGGGTACTATTTGCTTCCATAAGATTTAACATGGCTTGGGGGTATAAAATAAGCTTATTTCATACTCCTAGGGCAGCACGATGTTTGCATGGAGCCAATAAATAAGTAAGATGCTGTTTCTGTAAGTGTACATATAGAACAATCCAAAATATAACACTGCTGAAAAAAATCAGCTGATTTGTCAGCTGATTTCCGATTCCAAATCGTCAGCTGATTTTTTGGTTGTTCGAAAAAGAAAAGTCCCATCAGTTTGAAAAAAAACAAGTCCCGAGGAAAAATTTTTTTTTTGGCCATCATCAAAACTATGCATTCTGGGACTTTTACAATAAAATGAGATAGGTGACACTTGTGAGTTTTAAAAATTTTTCAATAGCCAAAATTGCAAGTTCCGTGTTCTGAAAAAGCATTAAAAATTTTTCGATAGCCAAAATTACAAGTTCCGTGCACTGAAAAAAGTTGAAGTCCCGTCAGTGAGAAAAATGCAAGTCCCAAAAAAAAAAAAATACATTTACGAACATGAAAAATCTGCATTTTAGGACATTTACAGTATAATGAGACACGTTATAATTAAGAAATTTGAAAAATTTTTGATAGCAAAAATTTTACGTTCCGTGCGCTAAAAACCAATTAACTTCCATCATCGCGAAAAAAACAAGTGTAGTCGAAAATTTTTTTTTGCCATTATCAAAACTATGCGTTATGGGACATTTACAGTATGACGAGATAGATAAAAATTAAGAGGTTTAAAAAATTTTCGGTAAAATTACATGTTCCGTGCGCTGAAAAAGGTTTAAGGTAGTTATATCCCAAACAAAAATAATAATGAGATCTTCATGAAACTTACCACACAGCTAAATTATTGTCTATTAAGAAATCGGTTAAATTTTTGTGAAGCTAGATAGGGTTCCCAGCAAGCAAAATTTTGATATTCACTGTTTTCATACTTAAACATGGATCCTTGCGGAGAAATGTATTTTTCTGGGCTTTAATTGCGTATATCCCACAAAATAGTCGTAAACTTTTGACGATATTTTTTTGTGTATTTCAAAAATAGTTAATGATCTTATTTAATTTTGTGAAACATCTCGAGGGTGTCTGTGAGATAAGAAATAAATTAATAAGTGCAGAAAAAACTGCTAAAGGTTATGTTTTAGCATAAGTGCAAGAGGGATAGATGACATACCCAACTGATGAATCTGCTGCATTGACAATATCGTGGGATACAACCACCTTAAGGTGATTCTTCACCTAACCCATTTACTTAAACTTACAGGGAAACTTGGAGGGATTGTTATTAAAGTTATGAGACATCTTCTCTTAAAATTTCAAGTCCCTTTATCAGGCAAATTTTTGAAAACAAGTCAGTGAAAAAATGCACTTTTAACATGTATTCTTATGTAGGTTACTTTTCCATACTACGATATCATGTAATATCTCGTAAAGTAGACTTAAGATCGTAATAGAAAAAGTTTGTAGTGAAAGAAGAACTTTTCAGCTTTCTAATAATATAACAAAAGTATGGGCTAATCAGGGAAATAGTATACGATATTTAATCGTAAACGTAATCAGTTATCGATCATGTAGAATTCGGCGGCAACATCTGCTTGAGTAGGAGCGTACATGCCATTT
The DNA here is from genome assembly GCF_036245765.1 of Copidosoma floridanum. NCBI lineage: Eukaryota > Metazoa > Arthropoda > Insecta > Hymenoptera > Encyrtidae > Copidosoma > Copidosoma floridanum. Next base: position 13,426,421 of record NW_028321901.1, on the reverse strand, counting down.
TCAGAACCTTGCGTCAAAAAAAAATTTTTTCATAACTCTTACTCTGACTTTATTAGCACGTTTATTTGTACGTAAATGAAATGATATTATAGTCAAGTGCCAGTACAACATATTTTTTGTTGCAAATAATACGCTAATCGAAAATTAGAAAACCACAGGGTCCCGTGTCGCTTTGATACGGCACCATCGTGAAGAACCACCTTAAGTCCCATCAGTGTGACAAAATACAAGTCCTGACGGAAAAATTTTTTTTGTCCATTAAATCAATGCGTTTTGGGTCATTTACAGTCAAATAAAGTAGGTGAAAATTGAGAGGTTTGAAAAATTTTCGATAGCAAAAATTACAAGTTTCGAGCGCTAAAAAAAGTTTAAGTCTCTTTAGTGCCAAAAAATACAAGTTCCAAAGAAAAAAAGAATTAATTTAGGAACATTAAAAGTCTGTATTTTGAGACATTTACAATAGAATGTGACAGGTAAAAATTTTTTAAACCTCTTAATCCTCCCTGATCTCATTTTACTGTGAATGTCCCAAAACGCATTGTTTGGATGATGGTAAAAGAAAAAAAATTTCCGTCGGGACTTGTATTTTGTCACATTGACGGGACTTATACTTTTTCAGCGTATGAAACTTGTAATTTGGCTATCGAAAAATTTTTAAACTTCTCAAGTGTAACCTATCTCATTTTACTGTATAAGTTCCAGAATGCATAGTTTTGATTATGGCCAAAAAAAATTTTCCCTTGGGACTTGTATTTTTTTACACAGTCAAAAAATCAGCTGACGATTTGGCATAAGGAATCAGCTGACAAATCAGCTGATTATTTTTAGCAGTGAATACATGTACTCCATACATGAATAAACATCTACGTTCACACACTTTCACACAGAACAGTATCGCACCAAATAGGACTATCACATATTTTTTATAAGTCAATAAAAAAATCAATCTTCTTTACTTGTATTTGAGGTGATTACTTACCAAATTTTTTTTAGCACTTGAATTACTAGTAATAGAGTTTTTATGATATTTATTAGATGTTTCTTATACTCTTTCAGAGATGGAAAAAAATTGTTCAAAAAAAATAATAATTAATGTTAATAGTATGTATAAAAGTACAAAATATTCTAGAATTATCTATTATAACTACAGATATACAACGAATAAATATTTAAGATAGCAGAAAATAAATTATTTTATTGTTGAAACTACAACCAACGATTGCGGTATTATATCGAACGTACTCATAATTGATAATGAAAGTTTTTAAAAAAATTTTATTTTTATTAAGAAGCTTAAAAAATCTAATAATTTTTTTTAAATGCAGGACACACGCATAATTCTCGTTAAAATTATGTCGATAAATATCAGAAAACGCATTTAAATGTCATAGAACCATCTATGTTACTAAGATCTTGTATTCTATCGCAATTTGATAAGATAGAAGATTTGTATTACTAACATTAAATTGAGGTGTGCTAAGCATATACTGTAACTGGTATATTAAAGTTTAAAGATGATATTATTGTAATGTATTCAGTCTATATTTACTAATAACCCAATATACCAAGAACCCTATAAAAATCAAATATTTATTTTTATATAAGCGACCGTACATGCTATATAAAAATGTTTAGTAGTGAGGTGTATGTTTTACTATAGGTTAATACATTGATAGAAAATAGTGTGTGTTTACTCTTGCGCATGTGCATGAATTATAAATTTAACTATTAAACTTCAGTCTAGAACTGTCAAAACTTTGTTTAATTCTGCTTAATTTTACCAAACTATGCCGAAAATTGCCAAATATTGCTTAAATTTTTTGAATCTTGCATAACTTTGCTAAACCTTGACTAACATATATTTGTTAAACTTTGCCTAACGTTGCCAAACTTTGCTAAAATCTGCCAAACTCTGCCTAACTCTGCTAAAAGTCCGAATCGCCGGAGTTTGGCAATATTTGGCAGAGTTTGGCAAAGTTTGCCAGAGATTGGCCAGGTTTGACAGTATTACAGTTTTCACTTGGGTAGCCGGCATGATTGTGCCTTAAAACTATTTCTCCATGTATTCTAATCACAATATGAAGCGATTCCAATCATTTTCGTTGTAGTTGCTGAAAACTCTTAAGTGACCATTTTTTGAGGTTTCAATGCTTCATATATTTGGCTACATAGTATAAGTTAAAATGTTTAGAAATTTTTCGACATTTATTATTATGTTTGTCTGAACATGGACTCCGTGAGGTATTAGGACCATGCAGCATTTGTTTCATAGCTAACTTTGCAAGATTTTCACTATTCAAAGGTACTTAAGCTGATATTATCTTGTTGACCTATTTTATAGTAGTTATTTTATTGATCGGATGTAGTATTATAAAAAGACCTGTGTATGGTAGAACGCATTTCAATTCTGTAGTAAGAGCGTAAACTAATACTTCTGCTAATGAACATCTGTGATTTCACCTGATTTCTCATCTGCTTTCTCAGGTGAGATCTTAGGTGATGTCTCATGTCCAAAACTCAGGTGAGATCTCATCTGAGAAATCATGCGTAAAGTCAGATGAAATTTTTAAGAAAATGAAAATAATTTTGTACCAAAATAATTATTTTTTCATGAAGCTGGAAATGTGGTAAAAGAGTAAAAAAGTTAGAATTGTGTACACGCAAAAAAAATTTGTACCGTGAGAGTACAGGGGTCCATCTTAAGAGATTACAAACACGCATTAAACGTATACAGTACAGCTGTCTGCTCGCAGCTATCCCAACTTTTGACTCGTACAGTTCAAAGCAACGCTGTACTGTAGAGATCTAGGAAGGAGGATGTCTGAGCCAGTGCTTGGAACGTATACGTTACAACCTCCGAGCTCGAGCTGTAACCAGAGATGAGTAGTCTACTCATCTCTGCTGTTACTACCGATGTATAGTTACGGTGTGTATATATACATATATATATATATAGAGATTACAGACGTGCTGTCTGGCAGACATATGTACGTACAGCAGGAGCTGACTATGTACACCGTAACTATACATCGGTAGTTACAGCTCGAGCTCGGAGGTTGGAACGTATATGATCCAAACGCTGGCTCAGACACCCCCCTTCCTAGATCTCTACAGTACAGCGTTGCTTTGAACTGTACGAGTCCAAAGTTGGGATAGTTGCGAGCAGACAGCTATACTGTATGCGTTTAATGCGTGTTTGTACACTCTTAAGCTGGACCCCTGTACTCTCATGGTACAAATTTTATTTGCGTGTATAAGTCAGAGTAAATTTAAAATTTTTTTTTGATAATTTAAATATAAATTTCTGTTAACATATTTTTTTTGATTGTTTTTATGAAAGCATGTTAGAATCTACTGATTGAAGTAATAATTACTGAAATACGGATTTTGAAAGAAAAAAAAAATTAAATTGCACGGCAAGAAAAAACGTTGAATAAAAATGAACGATGCATCAACTTATTATGAGAATTAGGGGTTGAATTATATATAAGAACAAGTATAAATTTACTTATATAGGTACGCATTCAATACTCAGCGTATAGAATATAATAAGTTAAATAAAAGAGAGTATGTATGCATTACTACAAAGATTAAGGTTTATTCATGTTACTTAATAGTTAATTAACTCTTTTTTAATACAGCATTAAGTTATAAAGATTCAAAATTAAAGTATGTGAAGAGCTGTGTATTTAAAAACAATAAAATAAAATATTTACAAAAATCATTTTCAAATTCACTCAGATGTTAATAAATTATAAAATAATAGTTGTTGTATTAAAAGTTATTATATGAATAATAATGAGATGGTGAAAGTGATAGCAAAGCCAATGACTTAGTATAATACATATGTGTGACTTATGCGAAGACTCACTTGTATGTAAGGGTAAAGATGAGAACAAAAGTGGAATTATGCGGACGTCCGCATGATTCTACCATGTTATTGATATATATTTTAGAAGCACGTGAAGTCCATATAAATCACTTTCTGTATATGTATACATATATATATATATATATATATTTATATATATATATATAAGGGTGTTAAATCTTTCCTCAATAATAACGAACAAATTTGTTTCTCTGTAAATAAAGTTTAGTTTATTACTATTTACAAGGGCTATTTACAATAATTACAAAGTTACCTGTAAATAAAGAAACGACAATTGAAGTTTATTATTATCACTTCTTTAATTCACTCGTTTAACACTCTTAACGAAATCTATCTAATAATTGCTTTTATTATAAATCCTTAGAATTATCTCTCTCCATTACTGTAGTTTTTCCAACGTATTTTTCTGATCTGTTCAGTCTCTCAAAATTTGCTAATCATCCTAGAGTTAGTTGAAGGAGAGTTAATTGAAGGAGACGTGCGTAGTGTATAAAGCGCGGCCGATTCAAATGAAGAAAGCCTACTTTCTTTACATCTCCCCTTCCCACCGTGAAAATTGTGTCAAGAATTTTCATCATCTGTTGTATTTTCTATTGGTACTAATTTTGTTTTATGGAATAATTCTTTTTCTTTATTTTTTTTTCCGGTTTTAATTTTGTATATTGAATCTGATATTTTTTCCATTATTTCGAATGGGCCAATCCTAAGTTCATCTAGTTTTTTTCTGTTTAATTTATTGCCATTTTCCACATATACTAGGTCTCCTATGTTGAACTCGTATTCTTTTCTGTTTTTATCAAAGAGTTTTTTATTGTAATCATGTGATTTTATGGTCCTTTGTACTGCTAGTTCTCTATTTTTCTTCCAATCTTCTGCGTTTTTATTCTCTTTTAATTCTTCGGGTAACAGACTTGTATCTGTACCGTCTAGTAAATATTTTGGTGTAAAACCTGTAACTGAATGTTCTGTTACGTTATATTTGTTTACACACTCTCTTGCTACTGTTGTCCAAGCTTTCTTTTCCTTGGTTTCGTAAATTTTGCATCTTATTTTGTTAACTATCGTTTGGTTAAGTCTTTCATTTAGGCCGTTTGAAAAGGGTGTATTTAAAGCTGTGAATATAAGTTTTACTTTTTGTTCTTTTAGAAAATTTTTAAATTCTTTTGTTCTAAAATTACTCTTTTTATCTACTCTTCCTTCATGGTTTTTTAATTCATTAAATAAGTCTGTTATATTTTCTAAATTTTCTCTATCTTTTTTTTTCCTAATGTTTTCTGGTAGACCAAATCCAATTCTATCTATAACTGTGTCTATGTCCATATCTTTGTTGATTTCTAATAATAACTTTTCTTTTTTTATTGCATAATCTAATAGTGAGCCTTCTTTGTATTTGTAATAGTGAGCATATGCTCTATTATTCCATCCTTTGTTTCCAAAAGTCTTTATGAATTTTTCTTTCCATGTATCCCATTGACTTTCTCTCTCTTTCAGCATCATTGAACTATACCAGTTTTGGCATGTGTCATCCAAAAAAAATCTTAATATTTCAATCTTATGTTCTTCTTCATCTATCTGCAATCTTGTACATTCTTTTTCGTATATAATTATCCATTGATGGGCATTGGATGTTTTACTATTGAATTTTTCTACAATTAACTTATCTGCAATATGTCTTAAATTCTTTTCTTCTCCTTTTTTCTGAGAAGCTTCTACTAATTTTTCTAATATTTTGGTTAAACTTGTATTGTCTATATCACTGGTTTTTTCACAATCTATCTCCTGCAAAATTCTATCTTCAAATTGTAAGTTTCCTGCTTCATCTATATATATTTTTTTAAGATTATCTGTTAATATAAACCATGCACTGATTTTGTCATTTCTTCTCTTCAAATTTGCTTTTATTTTACTATATGTGTTTTCTTTTAGTAACTCTTTATGTGCACTAACATTCATAACATCCTCTGGTAATACATACACTTTCCCATCCTCTGTTTTGATTGATATTATAGCTATCACACTTGATTTAGTATCGGTCGGAGAAACTACGACTTTAAAGTTAAATTGTAGTTTCATGTTTCACCAAAATTGTCGTTTTATAAGGGTGTTAAATCTTTCCTCAATAATAACGAACAAATTTGTTTCTCTGTAAATAAAGTTTAGTTTATTACTATTTACAAGGGCTATTTACAATAATTACAAAGTTACCTGTAAATAAAGAAACGACAATTGAAGTTTATTATTATCACTTCTTTAATTCACTCGTTTAACACTCTTAACGAAATCTATCTAATAATTGCTTTTATTATAAATCCTTAGAATTATCTCTCTCCATTACTGTAGTTTTTCCAACGTATTTTTCTGATCTGTTCAGTCTCTCAAAATTTGCTAATCATCCTAGAGTTAGTTGAAGGAGAGTTAATTGAAGGAGACGTGCGTAGTGTATAAAGCGCGGCCGATTCAAATGAAGAAAGCCTACTTTCTTTACATATATATATATCTTCCTATATTATATAGTTATCTTAGTGGGGAATTCCTCAAAAACCCCCACAGACCCTCATTCACCCCCCACTGCCCCCCACAAAATAAGATAAAAATCCGTCATTTTCTCCCTTATTTTGACAGATCGCAGTTTTTTCCAAAACCCCCCACAGATCTCCCGCAGCTCCCACGTAATTTTTTGTGACCCCCACTGCCCCCCACCACCTCCCACACTACTTTTGGGGAATCTGACAGGGAGCATACTGTCTTTTTCGGACCTTGATTTGTATACCGACGTGTTTGTGTCGTATATATATAAATCTTTTATTTTTAATCTGCTTCATTACTAAATTACTTTAAGACAAAATTTTCTTATCGCTATGATTTATCTCATCGTCAAGAAATAAGTTTAAGTCATAACTGATTTAAAGGGGATCGTTGCGCAAAGAGTAAATTACATTTAGTTTATCATTAATACAAACCGTAGAAGTTCCGCATTAAGATGACTCATTGTATAAGTTAACTTAAACAGCCCTATCAAACCACGAAGACTTAGGTCTATTCCTGTTCTGTTTTGAGTTAATAATCAAATTGGCACAATAGATGAACACAATATACATTTATGGGATGTATTATTAGGTAATTAATTTTGTCTATACATATAAAAATATTTAAATTATGTTGTCATTATTAGAAACATTATTACTTATAATCCAAAATTTCTTTCCAAACTATAGTTTCAATATTTAAAATATTTTCTCTATTGATTCAAACAAAAATAACATTTATATTTTTGCAGTTTGATAAAACCACGTACAATTGACCTTGAGAAAATAAAGGTTTTTTCAAGTGTAACCCCACATTATTTAATTTTTGACCTTGAGACTTGTTCATAGTTATAGCAAATGCTACAACTAATGAGAATTGTTTTCTATGTAAAATAAAAGGTAATGATAGAATAGTTCCCGTATTTAAAGTAATTCTTGAAATAAAAACTTTATTACAATTTTTTCTCCCGTACCTATTTCGCCTTCTACGTTATACTTCAACGATTTAATAATTCGCAATCGTGCACCGTTACATAAGCCGTCTGATATACTTAAATTTTGAATTAATATTACTGTTGCACATATTTTTAATTTATGTTCATGAGGAGGCAATCATTCACGAATATTGCTTAACATTCTTACGGGAAAATTGAAAGAAATATTATTATCTGATTTATCAACACCCTTAAGGGTTGCATTATCGATGTTGTATGCTGGATACTGCATGTTGGTCCTATGGTATTTCCTTTATTATTTCCAGCAGGAGATGTAGGATGGAGTACAACTGACAGACAAAAGTTTTTAACAAAAGCAAAAAATCTTACGTTGCTTCAATATTACTTATATCGAACTTCCTATTGACCCAATAGTAAAATTTTAAGTCCCATACTCTATGCTGGAAGATTAACGCAACAAATTTTTGCATGCATATATTACTATAGGAAGCAACAGAATAATACTATCAAGATGCAATGGTAATTATGCGAAAGTTTGGACGACCTGATTTTTTTATCACTGTCACATATAACCATTACTGGTTAGAAATATAGCAAATTTTAAGAAACTTCCCTGAAGGTACCACTCCGAATGATATAACGAATATACCTGTTAAATTACTTCATACAAAATTAAAATTAATTTTAGACGATATAACTAAACACAATATTTTCGAAAAAGTTATTGCTTACGTTTATACCATTGAATTTCAAAAAAGAGGATTGCCTCATTCTCATATTATTGTACATTGCATATAAACAATAAATTATTTACTACTATAGACATAGATAAACATTTTTTTAGCGGAAATTCCACTTGGTTCACAAATACAAAAATTTGTTATTAAACATATGCTTTATGGACCTCATGGTAAAGATATTCCATCTCTTATCAGTCATCAAAAAATTTGTACAAAAAAGTTCCAAAAAAATTTACTAATGATACTGTTTTTACCCCAACAGATACCCAAATTACAAAAGAAGTGACCATAGATGTGATAATTACATGTATAGAATCAAAAATAATGATGAAAAAATTTTAGTTGATAACTCAATGGTAGTACTATACAGTCCATTTTTGTTAACTAAATATAGTTTCCACATTAATGTTGAGTATTGTGCATCTATTAAAGTATAAAGTATATTTTTTAATACATTCATAAAGGAGGAGATAGAGCATCACGTAAAATAACGAAAACAGATACGAGTGATAAAAAAGACGATATAAAAATTTTTTATGAAATATCAGAGTATGTAGATGGCCACTATTTCAGCCCTATGGAAGCAGCATGGCGATTGAAAGAGCTCCCTCTATGTAGACGGAATCATTCTGTATGTATTTTATCGGTACATTTTGAAAACATACAAAAAATAGTTTTTCAAGAAAATAATATGTTTAAAGAAATAGGAAACTCTGAAACAGCATTATCTGCTTGGTTTAAATAAAATGAAATAGATAGTTTCGCAAAAAAATTAGATACGTGAATATTCCAGAATACTACTGTTTTAATTCAACGGTATAAACTTAAGTTAAAAGAGAAAGAGTGAGACGTAATTTAACAACAGGCCAACTAAAAATAGTGTCACCTAAGGACTCTGAGCGTTTTTTTTTTTTTTAAATGGGGCGAGTGGAGCTGAATCTTTCGAAAGTTTCAAAACAGTTGATAACATACATTACAGTACGTTTAGAGATACTGCTATTGCCTTAGGTCAAGTTGAACACGACTCTAAAATTTATAAAATATTTAAAGAAGCTTGTAACCTTATGCTGCCATATCAACTGAGAAAATTTTACGCATGATTTTTAATATCTGAAGACGTTTTTGGTAAGTCTATTTAAGAATTACTTCAACAAATTTTTTATTGAAGATTTAAAAGATAATAAACGAAACAATGCTTCATTACATTTAAATTAAATCTTAAAATTTAAAGAAAAATCTTGTAAAGATTATGGACTATGAGAACGAAATCAACCAGTAAAATCTGAAAATTTTAAGGATAATAAAACTGTAATTGATTTAGAAACAAATTTCAAGGATTCATTTGTTAACCTAAATTGTGATGAAAAAATAATTTTTAATGAAATTATTAACAGTGATAACAAATTACATCTTATTGATGGTCCAGAAGGTTCTGTGAAATCGTTTTTATACAAAATATTTATTTTTTATTTTTTGTTTAAAAAGAAGAAGGTTATATCTATGGCTTGGACCGAAACTGCTTTAATTTTATTACTGAAAGGAATGACAAGTCATAGAAAATTTTTATCACCATTAGATTTAAACAACATTAAAAGTTTTTTTCAGAATATGAAGCTAATAAAAAAAAATTACGAGAAGTAAATGTATTTATTTAGGACAAAGCTTCAACGATCTTTACTAAACCCTTGGAAATAGTGGATAAAACTTATAGAGATTTATGTGATATATGAATACTATTCTATTTGGGGAAAAATTATGTATTTAAGGAGGCGGTTTTAGACAAATACTCCCTGTAATAAAGCATGAGTGTGAAAGTTCTGTAATTAGTAAAACTGTAAAGTATTTATTTCTATGGAAATACTTCAAAATTATGAAATTGAAAAGTAATATGCGGTGTATAAATTAAAAATTTTTATTATTGTTGAGGGACATTGTAAATAGAACAATAAAGTCTTTCGAAATTCCACAGGGATGGAAAACTGATGATGTTTGTAAACAAATTAATGTAGATGGTACAAATAGCTTTTTCAACAAAGTAGTACTAACAACTCATAACGAACTCACTATTATTCCAAATAATAAAATTTTGAATTGTATTAAAGGAAAAGAACGTACATATTACAGCATAGATTATGCAAAATATTAAGGTAGTGATCGCTGTGATGAGAATATAAACAAATTTTTCTATAGAAACTCTAAAAAATAGACACGAAGGACTACCGCCACGTGTTATGAATTTAGAAGTAGATGCTATTCTTATGTTAATAAGAAACTTGAGTACATGCGATAGATTGTGCAATGGCACTACACAACGTATATTAAAATTAATATTAACACAGTAAAAAATTGGTTAATGGAGCATGACTTTATTTACACAACTAACACAACCTTTATGAACCTTTTGGCTATTGATAAAATGGAATTCCTTGATGGTTTTAATTTTCTGATTAATTCGAATGATTTTATTTTCAATAATCAAGTACATAGGCAGAAATGTGAAACTCATATGGATGGCTGTTCTTCTCCATGGATAGCTAAAATAGTTTTGAAATCTTTAGAATCATCCATTATTCTGGAATGCGGAGATTCCATTCTGTCCTATATGCGCTATGTAGATGATTGTCTCCTTATTATAAAAACAGAACATATTGAATACATTATGAACCGTTTGAATAATTATAATCCGTATTTACAGTTTACAGTAGAGAGAGAGAGAGAGAGACAAATAATTCTATTCCATTTTTAGACATTTTAATTACACGTATTCTTAATTCTTCTTGTTCGTTTGATCTATATAAAAAACCATCTTCTTCTGGACGATTATAAAATTTTTTTTCGCATAATCCTGTTTGTCAGAAGAGATCCATCGTTTATTCTTTGATTGACAAAGTTTTTAAGTTAGCTGATCCTTGTTTCAGGACCAAAAACATTTGGGAGGTTAGAAGGGTTCTTGCTGAGAATGCTTATCCGTGTTATTTCGATGAAAAATACATCAAAGCGAGGATTAGCTTTCTCAATAGATTGTTTAACAAATCTAAGGACTCAACACCTGATTGTGACCGTTGCTGTTTAGAAAACCGCAATTCTTGTTCTGGAACACCTTTTATTGTATTTCCGTATTTTTATTGCTTAGAAAGTTCTTTCCGTGAGATTTTTTCTAAATTTAATATTAGAGGAATTTTTTCCAATTCATGAAAATTTACTGATATTATACGATTAGGTAAAGATAAAACTCTTACACTTCAAAAGGAGGGTATAGTTTATTTAATTCTTTGTGAATGCGGTATTTGCTATGTGGGTCAAAGTAAGAGATTGCTTGGCATTCGTATAAGTGAACACTTACGAATGGTCAAAAACCATGATAATAAATCTGCCATTGCTTCTCATTCAATACAATTTCAACATACATTTGATTTCAATAATGTTAGAATTTTGGACCGGGAGGAGAATAGATTTAAATGCGAATTTTCTGAAATGATACATATTTTTGTTCATGATAATAATGTAAATAAACCGATTGATACTAACAAACTGAATGTCTCTTACAAAAATTTTTTACAAGATATTAAGCGTAAAATTATGCGAAAACAGTATTAAGTCTTTTTACACGTGTGTTATACGTTTTCATACGTTCAATAAGTTTTATACATTTTACACACATTTCATTGGTAGTTTAACATCCTTGATTTTTCCTCACTATAGTACTTACAGTGTACCTTGTTATACATATTTCACATATGCGCCTACTTTCTTACATTTAGTTTATGGTCTTGCATTTTAATGTTTCTGACTATGTTCCTCGTAAAAGCAAAAATCTTTTTATTAAATGTAATTTCTTCACATTGATCATTATGAACTAATAATTTTTTGCTCCGTTTGCAATGCCACGTGTTATCCTAACACTTACATTGGTAATTATATTAAACTTTTCTTAATAATTTATGACTTGTTTTGGATATTATGTATTTATGATTGTTTATATATTTTGTTAGTTGCCCTGAGGATGACGTCAGCATGACATTAAAATATTGGCTTTTATGTTAGTTGTGTAAATAAAGTCATGCTCCAATAACCAATTTTATACTGTGTTATTATTGATTTTTGACTGTGGAGCAAGTGTTTGGAAGTTTCACCTTTGATATTAGTGTATTAAAATTATTTAAATATAATTTAAAAGCAGAAATAACAACTGGTGAAAAATCTGGTAATAAAGTTTTTATTCCAAAAATCACGTTAAATACTAGTAATAATTTATCTTTACCGTTTATTATATACAGAAAACAGTTTCCAATAGTTCTAGCTTTTTTCATGATAATCAACAAATCGGAAGGTTAAAGTTCTGATAAATTAGGATTTTACTACAAAAGACTTTTGTTTTCTCGTAGTCAACTGTACGTATTGGTATCTAGATGTGAAAACCCTGAGAATATATTTATACAAAATAATGCAGAGAACCAAGCAAACATTAAAAACATTGTATGGCAAAAATTTTTGATTGTTCACCATTTTTTTATTTGTTTGTTTAAGTTTATTTCTTATAATTTTTTAATTTTGTCTTAGAAATTTAGTTTTTCAAATATATAGAATGCATCTTGAAAATTAGTTTTTTAACAAGTGAAAACATAAAAAAAACTCATATATTAAGACACTGTTTTCCTAAATTTCTACATTAAAAAAAAAAAAAAAAAAAATAGAAGTGCATTGCTAAGTTTTTCATGCATATTATAACTTCGACATTAATCTTAAAAATCTTAAATTTTGGTAAAAAATTAATTTCACAAAATTAAAGAACAGGTCAGCCTTCAATTGTGTACTAGAAATTTCTTAATAACAAAAATTGTTTTATATTTTTAAACGCTGATTTCATAATCATAAAAATTTCAAACTCTCATTTTTTGTGCCAAATACTTTATCGCTGCTATGTAATAATAATAATATTAAATAATAATGACTAAATATTTTAATTCATACGACTATACAGATATGTCCATTTTTTTTGTTTTACAAAAAAGCCTTTACAATAATACAGAGGATGCCAAAATACTTTACCTAATTAGCAGTAAATGCGATTTTTACTTGAGAGGTTACGCTTTATGCAGAATACTTTTCCTATAAGCAGTACATGTGATTTTTTACATGGGTGGAATGTTGCACTATGCTCCCTGAAAACAGCAAACCAAGTCTTACTTTTGACGCGGATGTAAGAAAAAAGCTTTGTTGAGAAATTATTAAAAGTAACAAGAGTACGTGTCGTATGGGGATGGCGACTTAGCAAACTAATCTCAGATGGCGCTACCATTACTAAGACTCAGCCAATGAGACGTGAGAACGGTTTATGCACGGAAGTATACATACATACGTACATACGTAGTTTTCAGTGCAAATGCATACTTTTGTGCACAAACCGTTCTCTCATCTCATTGGCTAGAGTCTACAAGCGCCATTTGAGATAAGTTTGCTAGGTCGTCATCCCTATAGCATATGAATGTATATTTATGTACTAATATATATTGAGAAAAAAATTCTTATGTTTTATTACCCTACAGTCGTATGTGTAATAAACGGTTTTTATTGTAATTGTATGTTCCGTATTGTATTTCCCGCTGGTCTTAATTTGATTTTCATAAACATTAGTTTTGAATAAGCGTGATTAAAAATTCTCTAATTATTTTGTAATATTTTCAATACATCGATGTTCGAAAAAAACGGTATTTAAACGGTTATTATACCAAAATCTATTTAGATGCATTGACCTTTTATTTCTTATGTCAACATCAGTATTCTATGTATGACATCTCACCACCACATTTAAAGCTGCATCCCAATTAAAACAATTTCAGCCAAAATCTTACCTTATAACTCATTGTACTTCTAACCTTATTTCTCAGGTGAGATCTTACTTTAGGTTTTGGCATAAGAAATCACCTGAGATTTCTTCTGAAAAAGCAGATAAGAAATTAGGTGAGATTACAGGTGAGGTTCATTAGCAGGGACTTTACCAAAAATGTGTTTGCCAGTTATATCACTTAAAATAGATTGTAATTTTGTATGGAATAATTTAACTTTTATACTTTAAATATAATTTAGTGTAGTATTTTTGGAAATTTTGATAATATCACTGCCATTCTTCCATTTAAATTTCCATTCTTTGCATTTCGGATTGCATGTTGCATGTATCTTGGGTTTCCGATGTATACAGACGGTGAGCTATGAAGATTACGACGGAGTCGCAGCGTCGAGCTTACGCACGCAGGTGCCTGCATGTGGTGAATCCCTAAGTTTAGGCGTACGTGCCTGTGTATGTGCTCGACTGCTCGGCGCGCTCGGGTATTGTCATTAGGCCTAAGTCGTGCGCGCGTGCTTATGAAGCGCCGCTGACTTGACTTTATAACATGCTATAGAGGTGTGGTTTATTGGTCGTTGGCAAGTAGATTACTTGAGGTTGAGCCTCCACTTTTAAGAGAGCCGAATAGACTGAAACGTGGTGACTAAGCCGGTGGAGGTGTTGGCATATTTCAGACAGTTGCGACACTCCGTGCTGAAAAGTATCCACCAGGTGCCATTTTTCTGAGAGTATACCTCGGGAACATTGAAAAATAACGAATTCAGGTTTTATTTATTTAGTATTTAACAGCAAAGAAATGTTGTCATTAAATGTTTTGTTTGTAGTTAAGGTATTAAAAATGCCAACAAAACAATTGTAAGAATATTTATAAATAAAAGTATGAATTTAAAAATTTAAGAATAAAATCAGATTTAAAAATCGGAATGTTGATAACGGAATAAAAAAAATTTTTTTAATTTAAAAAGTACAGTAAAAACTGTAGTAAACCATAGCAATATATTTTAAATATTTTTAGGTTAAAAATGATCCAATAATTTTTTTGTGCAACACGTTAGAGGAGAGAGAAGTGTAACTTTATCGTAATTTAAATAAAAGAGTCCTGTAATATCAATGTCATCAGCTTATGGTATCTTTTACTTAATGAGATAGTGATTGTAAACTACATAAAATTTGATACAAGCTAAATTATCTATTGGTTAAAACTGTAATTCATTTTAAACAAAAGTTTTTTTATTCAAAATAACGGTTTATTAAAACTTTTACTTATAATACAAATTATTACAAATCATCAGACTATTTTTTTTCTTGCTTATGTAATGATAAAATTTTTATTAATGACATACAAGATTAATGTAGTACTTTGTCAAGCAATATATGAATATAAAATAAACAAAATTATCTATTTACGATTAATAAATATATTTTTTCATGGCCTTTTTTAAATGGAAAGTTTCGATTTGTAAATTTATAAACAACGAACCCTTGCAAAATAATCGTATTAAATAATTATGCGGAAACTGATTGCATGGTCATGCAAAAGACACTTGCTAAAAAATATCAACAAATAAGTAAATATCTCGTTCTCTAGAAACTACATTGCACAATCTTTCGAATAACAATTCCTAATTTTTTAACATATAAAACAAAATTGTTTGAAGGCATGCACAGTTTTTTTTTAAAAGTATTGGGTTTACTATCTGAAGCCCGATGACAAGTATAACTAGTATTTTCATTTAGAATGTTCCCTGCTTTTAAAAAAATCAAACAATTGTTACAAAAATTTTTGCCTAAGCATTTTTTTAACAAATATCCACAAGCAAACATAAATACATTTGATTCGGTTAAATTTTAAAATTCCGTCTTTTCTATATGAAGTTAATTAATATCTTTTGCAAAATAAGTATCTCTTTCATAAATATCATTAACCGCTCAGATGAATTGGTGCAGTTAAAATTAAGTAGAATTTTATCATTAAGTCTTATCATTAAGTATTCATCAATTGTAAAGCTGTGGAATTGAGTGCATTACCATTAAAAGATTTAATGATCCCGAAAAAAGATTTAGGGACATCCTGATTAATAAAGTGAATATTCAAATTTTACATTGCATAAACATTTTTACAAACCCTGGATTAAATGAACAGTTATAATCTAATCATCTACAAAGGACATGCTATTAGATAAGTCTTTTACCAATCTATTAAAATTCATCTAATGTACTTCCAACTTACGAAGATAAAAAGTTATGTAAGCAGAACAAGTATGAAGTTATAAGGTAGACAATATAATTATGATTGTAAATGTGCAGTTACCGTTAAAATGAGTATACCTACGTTAACTAAGTGTGATTTCAATAAATACTATGATATTTAAGAAGGTTCGATCGTTTTTGAGGAGATGTATTCACTCGCTGAAAAAAATTAATGTAATTTAACATGCCTGAAGTACACTTGTTTTTTTTTCAATTTTTTTGACGAGCGAAAAAACTTTCGAAATTGCGTAATCTAATACGGCTGTTATGAGTGAGAGCGATTATTCAGCCTTTGTTGCACAAATTTTGGGGCAAGAGATGTATTCATAATGAGGAAAAAATTTGAATGGAGAATTCTGAAGGAAGACTCTTGTATCAAAAAATATGTACCTTATCAGGCATTTGGAAAAAATACATGTACAAACGTTAAAAAAAAATATATATATATATATACATATATATATACATAATAATTTAATATATTTTTAATTGCTATTTCAAATAATATAAGTATTTTATATATTATAAATATTTTTAACAAATATATATTTAGAAATTAATACGGCTAATAGTATACAAGAGAATGTTGATACATTTAAATCATTGCATCAAGAGGTGCATATGCATAGATGGCGGCACTTTCAACACAAGCATTTTATATCCTCTATTCATGCCCTTTTCTCAATATCCAATATACTTTAGACTCATACTACGAAACCACATAGTTTTTTTTTTCAAGAAAATTTCTTAAGAAATAAATGAGAATGAGAAAAATATCCTCCCCGGGTGTGACTGTCTAGTAAACAGAAGGTTGTGTGATCGATCCGCACCCGGGGGTGTGTTGGCAAAGACGATCTTCGCATGCCCCCACCGCTATCGGAACTTGCCGTTGGAAAAGTTCCGAAGCTAATCAGAGCAGAGCTACAGCAGGAGTGTAGGGGAAGACTTCTTTCTCCTACGAATAATAACGAAAGCGCCTATCTCCACGAAACCCGGGGCAATTACTTGACGCTTTGATCATTTATAATATGTAATAAAATAATAACGCAAGCGCCTATCCCCACACAACTCAGGGCACCTACTGGTCTCTTTAAATATTGATAAAATAAATGTAATAAAGCAAGCAACAATCACCACACAACTCGGGGCGCTTACTGGTCTCTTTAATTATTCAAAATGAATAAAATAATAATGCAAGCGCCAATCCCCACACAACCCAGGGCGCTAACTGGTCTCTTTAATTATTTATAGTAAATAAAATAATAACACAATCGCCAATCCCCACACAACCCAGGGCACTTACTGGTTGCGCCTAGTAAGCGCCCTAGTAAGCGCCCCGAGTTGTGTGGTGATTGTTGCTTGCTTTATTACATTTATTTCATCAATATTTAAAGAGACCAGTAGGTGCCCTGAGTTGTGTGGGGATAGGCGCTTGCGTTATTATTTTATTACATATTATAAATGATCAAAGCGTCTAGTAATTGCCCCGGGTTGCGTGGAGATAGGCGCTTTCGTTATTATTCGTAGGAGAAAGAAGTCTTCCCCTACACTCCTGCTGTAGCTCTGCTCTGATTGGCTTCGGAACTTTTCCAACGGCAAGTTCCGATAGCGGTGGGGGCATGCGAAGATCGTCTTTGCCAACACTCCCCCGGGTGCGGATCGATCACACAACCTTCTGTTTACTAGACAGTCACACCCGGGGAGGATATTTTTCTCATTCTCATTTATTTCTTAAGAAATTTTCTTGAAAAAAAAAACTATGTGGTTTCGTAGTATGAGTCTAAAGTATATTGGATATTGAGAAAAGGGCATGAATAGAGGATATAAAATGCTTGTGTTGAAAGTGCCGCCATCTATGCATATGCACCTCTTGATGCAATGATTTAAATGTATCAACATTCTCTTGTATACTATTAGCCGTATTAATTTCTAAATATATATTTGTTAAAAATATTTATAATATATAAAATACTTATATTATTTGAAATAGCAATTAAAAATATATTAAATTATTATGTATATATATATGTATATATATATATATATTTTTTTTTTAACGTTTGTACATGTATTTTTTCCAAATGCCTGATAAGGTACATATTTTTTGATACAAGAGTCTTCCTTCAGAATTCTCCATTCAAATTTTTTCCTCATTATGAATACATCTCTTGCCCCAAAATTTGTGCAACAAAGGCTGAATAATCGCTCTCACTCATAACAGCCGTATTAGATTACGCAATTTCGAAAGTTTTTTCGCTCGTCAAAAAAATTGAAAAAAAAACAAGTGTACTTCAGGCATGTTAAATTACATTAATTTTTTTCAGCGAGTGAATACATCTCCTCAAAAACGATCGAACCTTCTTAAATATCATAGTATTTATTGAAATCACACTTAGTTAACGTAGGTATACTCATTTTAACGGTAACTGCACATTTACAATCATAATTATATTGTCTACCTTATAACTTCATACTTGTTCTGCTTACATAACTTTTTATCTTCGTAAGTTGGAAGTACATTAGATGAATTTTAATAGATTGGTAAAAGACTTATCTAATAGCATGTCCTTTGTAGATGATTAGATTATAACTGTTCATTTAATCCAGGGTTTGTAAAAATGTTTATGCAATGTAAAATTTGAATATTCACTTTATTAATCAGGATGTCCCTAAATCTTTTTTCGGGATCATTAAATCTTTTAATGGTAATGCACTCAATTCCACAGCTTTACAATTGATGAATACTTAATGATAAGACTTAATGATAAAATTCTACTTAATTTTAACTGCACCAATTCATCTGAGCGGTTAATGATATTTATGAAAGAGATACTTATTTTGCAAAAGATATTAATTAACTTCATATAGAAAAGACGGAATTTTAAAATTTAACCGAATCAAATGTATTTATGTTTGCTTGTGGATATTTGTTAAAAAAATGCTTAGGCAAAAATTTTTGTAACAATTGTTTGATTTTTTTAAAAGCAGGGAACATTCTAAATGAAAATACTAGTTATACTTGTCATCGGGCTTCAGATAGTAAACCCAATACTTTTAAAAAAAAACTGTGCATGCCTTCAAACAATTTTGTTTTATATGTTAAAAAATTAGGAATTGTTATTCGAAAGATTGTGCAATGTAGTTTCTAGAGAACGAGATATTTACTTATTTGTTGATATTTTTTAGCAAGTGTCTTTTGCATGACCATGCAATCAGTTTCCGCATAATTATTTAATACGATTATTTTGCAAGGGTTCGTTGTTTATAAATTTACAAATCGAAACTTTCCATTTAAAAAAGGCCATGAAAAAATATATTTATTAATCGTAAATAGATAATTTTGTTTATTTTATATTCATATATTGCTTGACAAAGTACTACATTAATCTTGTATGTCATTAATAAAAATTTTATCATTACATAAGCAAGAAAAAAAATAGTCTGATGATTTGTAATAATTTGTATTATAAGTAAAAGTTTTAATAAACCGTTATTTTGAATAAAAAAACTTTTGTTTAAAATGAATTACAGTTTTAACCAATAGATAATTTAGCTTGTATCAAATTTTATGTAGTTTACAATCACTATCTCATTAAGTAAAAGATACCATAAGCTGATGACATTGATATTACAGGACTCTTTTATTTAAATTACGATAAAGTTACACTTCTCTCTCCTCTAACGTGTTGCACAAAAAAATTATTGGATCATTTTTAACCTAAAAATATTTAAAATATATTGCTATGGTTTACTACAGTTTTTACTGTACTTTTTAAATTAAAAAAATTTTTTTTATTCCGTTATCAACATTCCGATTTTTAAATCTGATTTTATTCTTAAATTTTTAAATTCATACTTTTATTTATAAATATTCTTACGATTGTTTTGTTGGCATTTTTAATACCTTAACTACAAACAAAACATTTAATGACAACATTTCTTTGCTGTTAAATACTAAATAAATAAAACCTGAATTCGTTATTTTTCAATGTTCCCGAGGTATACTCTCAGAAAAATGGCACCTGGTGGATACTTTTCAGCACGGAGTGTCGCAACTGTCTGAAATATGCCAACACCTCCACCGGCTTAGTCACCACGTTTCAGTCTATTCGGCTCTCTTAAAAGTGGAGGCTCAACCTCAAGTAATCTACTTGCCAACGACCAATAAACCACACCTCTATAGCATGTTATAAAGTCAAGTCAGCGGCGCTTCATAAGCACGCGCGCACGACTTAGGCCTAATGACAATACCCGAGCGCGCCGAGCAGTCGAGCACATACACAGGCACGTACGCCTAAACTTAGGGATTCACCACATGCAGGCACCTGCGTGCGTAAGCTCGACGCTGCGACTCCGTCGTAATCTTCATAGCTCACCGTCTGTATACATCGGAAACCCAAGATACATGCAACATGCAATCCGAAATGCAAAGAATGGAAATTTAAATGGAAGAATGGCAGTGATATTATCAAAATTTCCAAAAATACTACACTAAATTATATTTAAAGTATAAAAGTTAAATTATTCCATACAAAATTACAATCTATTTTAAGTGATATAACTGGCAAACACATTTTTGGTAAAGTCCCTGCTAATGAACCTCACCTGTAATCTCACCTAATTTCTTATCTGCTTTTTCAGAAGAAATCTCAGGTGATTTCTTATGCCAAAACCTAAAGTAAGATCTCACCTGAGAAATAAGGTTAGAAGTACAATGAGTTATAAGGTAAGATTTTGGCTGAAATTGTTTTAATTGGGATGCAGCTTTAAATGTGGTGGTGAGATGTCATACATAGAATACTGATGTTGACATAAGAAATAAAAGGTCAATGCATCTAAATAGATTTTGGTATAATAACCGTTTAAATACCGTTTTTTTCGAACATCGATGTATTGAAAATATTACAAAATAATTAGAGAATTTTTAATCACGCTTATTCAAAACTAATGTTTATGAAAATCAAATTAAGACCAGCGGGAAATACAATACGGAACATACAATTACAATAAAAACCGTTTATTACACATACGACTGTAGGGTAATAAAACATAAGAATTTTTTTCTCAATATATATTAGTACATAAATATACATTCATATGCTATAGGGATGACGACCTAGCAAACTTATCTCAAATGGCGCTTGTAGACTCTAGCCAATGAGATGAGAGAACGGTTTGTGCACAAAAGTATGCATTTGCACTGAAAACTACGTATGTACGTATGTATGTATACTTCCGTGCATAAACCGTTCTCACGTCTCATTGGCTGAGTCTTAGTAATGGTAGCGCCATCTGAGATTAGTTTGCTAAGTCGCCATCCCCATACGACACGTACTCTTGTTACTTTTAATAATTTCTCAACAAAGCTTTTTTCTTACATCCGCGTCAAAAGTAAGACTTGGTTTGCTGTTTTCAGGGAGCATAGTGCAACATTCCACCCATGTAAAAAATCACATGTACTGCTTATAGGAAAAGTATTCTGCATAAAGCGTAACCTCTCAAGTAAAAATCGCATTTACTGCTAATTAGGTAAAGTATTTTGGCATCCTCTGTATTATTGTAAAGGCTTTTTTGTAAAACAAAAAAAATGGACATATCTGTATAGTCGTATGAATTAAAATATTTAGTCATTATTATTTAATATTATTATTATTACATAGCAGCGATAAAGTATTTGGCACAAAAAATGAGAGTTTGAAATTTTTATGATTATGAAATCAGCGTTTAAAAATATAAAACAATTTTTGTTATTAAGAAATTTCTAGTACACAATTGAAGGCTGACCTGTTCTTTAATTTTGTGAAATTAATTTTTTACCAAAATTTAAGATTTTTAAGATTAATGTCGAAGTTATAATATGCATGAAAAACTTAGCAATGCACTTCTATTTTTTTTTTTTTTTTTTTTAATGTAGAAATTTAGGAAAACAGTGTCTTAATATATGAGTTTTTTTTATGTTTTCACTTGTTAAAAAACTAATTTTCAAGATGCATTCTATATATTTGAAAAACTAAATTTCTAAGACAAAATTAAAAAATTATAAGAAATAAACTTAAACAAACAAATAAAAAAATGGTGAACAATCAAAAATTTTTGCCATACAATGTTTTTAATGTTTGCTTGGTTCTCTGCATTATTTTGTATAAATATATTCTCAGGGTTTTCACATCTAGATACCAATACGTACAGTTGACTACGAGAAAACAAAAGTCTTTTGTAGTAAAATCCTAATTTATCAGAACTTTAACCTTCCGATTTGTTGATTATCATGAAAAAAGCTAGAACTATTGGAAACTGTTTTCTGTATATAATAAACGGTAAAGATAAATTATTACTAGTATTTAACGTGATTTTTGGAATAAAAACTTTATTACCAGATTTTTCACCAGTTGTTATTTCTGCTTTTAAATTATATTTAAATAATTTTAATACACTAATATCAAAGGTGAAACTTCCAAACACTTGCTCCACAGTCAAAAATCAATAATAACACAGTATAAAATTGGTTATTGGAGCATGACTTTATTTACACAACTAACATAAAAGCCAATATTTTAATGTCATGCTGACGTCATCCTCAGGGCAACTAACAAAATATATAAACAATCATAAATACATAATATCCAAAACAAGTCATAAATTATTAAGAAAAGTTTAATATAATTACCAATGTAAGTGTTAGGATAACACGTGGCATTGCAAACGGAGCAAAAAATTATTAGTTCATAATGATCAATGTGAAGAAATTACATTTAATAAAAAGATTTTTGCTTTTACGAGGAACATAGTCAGAAACATTAAAATGCAAGACCATAAACTAAATGTAAGAAAGTAGGCGCATATGTGAAATATGTATAACAAGGTACACTGTAAGTACTATAGTGAGGAAAAATCAAGGATGTTAAACTACCAATGAAATGTGTGTAAAATGTATAAAACTTATTGAACGTATGAAAACGTATAACACACGTGTAAAAAGACTTAATACTGTTTTCGCATAATTTTACGCTTAATATCTTGTAAAAAAATTTTGTAAGAGACATTCAGTTTGTTAGTATCAATCGGTCTATTTACATTATTATCATGAACAAAAATATGTATCATTTCAGAAAATTCGCATTTAAATCTATTCTCCTCCCGGTCCAAAATTCTAACATTATTGAAATCAAATGTATGTTGAAATTGTATTGAATGAGAAGCAATGGCAGATTTATTATCATGGTTTTTGACCATTCGTAAGTGTTCACTTATACGAATGCCAAGCAATCTCTTACTTTGACCCACATAGCAAATACCGCATTCACAAAGAATTAAATAAACTATACCCTCCTTTTGAAGTGTAAGAGTTTTATCTTTACCTAATCGTATAATATCAGTAAATTTTCATGAATTGGAAAAAATTCCTCTAATATTAAATTTAGAAAAAATCTCACGGAAAGAACTTTCTAAGCAATAAAAATACGGAAATACAATAAAAGGTGTTCCAGAACAAGAATTGCGGTTTTCTAAACAGCAACGGTCACAATCAGGTGTTGAGTCCTTAGATTTGTTAAACAATCTATTGAGAAAGCTAATCCTCGCTTTGATGTATTTTTCATCGAAATAACACGGATAAGCATTCTCAGCAAGAACCCTTCTAACCTCCCAAATGTTTTTGGTCCTGAAACAAGGATCAGCTAACTTAAAAACTTTGTCAATCAAAGAATAAACGATGGATCTCTTCTGACAAACAGGATTATGCGAAAAAAAATTTTATAATCGTCCAGAAGAAGATGGTTTTTTATATAGATCAAACGAACAAGAAGAATTAAGAATACGTGTAATTAAAATGTCTAAAAATGGAATAGAATTATTTGTCTCTCTCTCTCTCTCTCTACTGTAAACTGTAAATACGGATTATAATTATTCAAACGGTTCATAATGTATTTAATATGTTCTGTTTTTTGTAACTAAAAAATTATAAATTTGATCATTCCCTATTAGAGAGCCTGGGTTTCCTAGTTCCAATCGAACTAAAATTCTTAGTCTTTATCCTATGATTCCTTATCATATCCCGAAGATAAAATGTTACATACCAATATTTTTATGATTAGTTGTAAACAATTATATTTTCATTAATTTATATAGTTTAAAATAATAAAACATTATATTTTCTATATCAAAACGAAAACAAATTTTTAAAAAATATTCAAGAATATATAGATGTTTTCTTAATATTTTTATTATCAAATTTTAAAATAAACCATTTAAATTTAAATTATTACTATATATAAAGTAAATAATTCAATTATTATTATTAAGTTCAGTTGTAGGTTATGTGAATAAATTTTGAAATCTGATGATTTTAAAATTTTAATAATTGAATTTTCAAAAACAAAGTTAATTAATTTTTTAGAGATTGAAAAATTTTTTTTTATTATCTTCAATACAAAAAAATAAAAATAAAAATTTAAATAATATAAAAAATTTATAATTCCAAAAAAAATATCATAAAATCACTTTTAATATGTTTAAATTTGAAAAAATTCAATCTTAAAATTAATGAAATAAAACATTAAATTAAAATTTTAATTTTCTTAAGTTTTAATAACAAAATTTGTTCGATATTTATAAAAATTATTATAATTAAATATTTTTCAAAAATAACTATATGAATTATTAAAAGTATTATTAAAAAGTTTATGATTTTCCTATCATTTTAATTGAAATAGTTTGAGAAATTTACTTTTATTTATTAAATAAAAAATTAATTGAATTAAATATATTACCGTTAATATTGTTCTAACAATTAGCATGATATATAAAATTAAAAAAAAATCATTTATAAAATTTTTTGCTAAAATTAAATCTTTAGAGTCAAACTCGAAAAAAATAGTATTCCACATAAAGAAAAATCACAAAATATTATTATCATGACAGTTATTGGTATCAAATTTGTTAAATTTACTATAAATCGAATGTCCTGATAATTTACTTATGAAGTAAAAAATAATCCTAGAATATATGAATATTATAAACTAGCGGCCCCCCGTCTCGGCTTCGCCTGAGACTTACTTAATGTAACACCGTAGTGCATTGACGCGTAATGTCAAATGTTTTGATTAGAAATTTTACAAATATTCCTGACACTCCTCAAAATAAAAATCTTCATATAAAAAACATATTTGTTCGGAATTCATACAGTTTATTTGGTCGAATAATGAGCTGTAAAAATTTAAAAAAATATAATTATGCTGAAAAGTAACGTGCTTTCCTTATGCCATTAAATGATCGTTGGCCATAAGTAGCCGTTGATTTGCAGTTTTTCCCGTATATTTTACGAAAAGGGCTAATTTTTAATGTTGTTTAGATTGAAAACCCCGAAGAAATATGTACTAAATAAATTTTTTTTCTCTTACCTCACAACTTTATTACGAGAGCAACAAAGTCCTGGAGCTTAATATCTACATTTTTTATCGCCACAAAGATACAAATACATTTTCTACTTATTTAAAAAACTAAAAGATTTAAGAGATTACTGTGAGGGTACAATGATGAGCTGATCCCTCACGTCATAAATTCTTTATTTGTTGATTTGTTGATAAATTTTCTGCGTCAGTTTCTTGACGCCATAAATTGTATTTATTAGATACATTTAAAGTTCTCCTTCCAATTCACCCTCTTTCGATATTTGGCATGCTTAAGACTTTTGTGACCCCAAAGGCTGTTTTCTGTCAACTTTGTTAAGTTCTAATATAATTGTTGGCAAGGTAGTTTGACGTCCGATGGCTTAAAAAAAAAGGTAAGCTTCTTAAGTAAACTCTTTCTTGACTGAAGTTAACAGCAATTGTGACTGCCAGGATACCTCAGAGTGATCTTCTCTGGCCTACTGTTAAATCCCCAGACTGATCGGGAAAAGATTACAAAGTCTAAAGCTTTGGAGCTAGTTGTAGTGCTCTTTCCCAACGTCTCCTGGTATAACGTCAGAGACGTTAGTGTCTAAAGTACCTTTTCTTTGCAGACTCAGTTGTTTTGGTGATCTAAGATGGGGAGATTAGTTCGTGTTGCTTGTCCGATGGAGACTGTCCCGTTGGCTCAAGTTTTTTTCCCCTTTATAAATGTTAGGTTTGCCCAGCGCAGACCTAGAAGAGGATCGGTGATTTCTGGTTGAATGCTTGAAGTCGAGGGGGTAATTTAGAGTTATCTATCACCGGGGTTTCCAGCCTTGCGAAGAACAACTTCGCACGTGATGACTGCCAGTGAATGACTGGCTTGGTTTAATAGTGGCCATTTTTAGTTAACGTAGTCTTTTGGTTGACGAATTGCTTTTGGAAATGGTAGTAAAAATGTACTTGTTGGCAAGGTAATTTAAACTTAGGTGGCCTTGAAGACAACCGATGAGATTGATGGTTAAGAAGGGAACGTAAATACTTATCATGGCCCTGAAAAGGGCCAGTGGTGAAACTTCTAGCTATTCCTTATTATTATTTCTGATGATGAAGGTCTGGCTGCGGGTAGCTTGACTCTCACTCTCGAAGTCCCTATGTATGGAGACTGTGATGTAGGAAGGTACGCTGCTGACCAAAGAATATTCCGTCTTCGGGTCGTTTCCTGCATAACCAACGGCTTATTGATAGTCGGGAAAATATGGGTATGCCGTTAGGGACACGACCACGGAGAAAATAGCCGTTGTGGCTGCCCGTGCTCCTCAGGGCTGTCTTTCCTGGCTTATATTTGTATCTAAAAATTCTCTGACGGCACCAGGCGGGATAGTGGAACGGCCACATATCTATGAAGTGGTGGAGTAGGTTGTGCTCTGGCTAGATACGTCTCCTGGTATTTCACCAGAGACGTAATCGGTTATAATAATTTTTTTTTGGTTGCACTGGTCAACCCTGGAAATTCAGGGTGGATGTAGACCTAGGTCACTTGCTCATAGAGAAGAGTGTTGTCGGTAACCGGGATACCCAACTGCACGACTATCATCTACATTTTCGATGCAGCTCGATCAACTTTCGGTAGACAACTAGAGATTTCCTGAGACGCTCCGGCGTATTATAACCACACTTATTTAATTCTGTTGCAGGTAGCTTTGATTTTATGTTGACGCCACCTAGTGGATCCTACTAAACTAAAGTGAAAAGCTGGAGAATTTTTGTAAAACTTTGAGCTTATTTATTGCAATTGTTACTAAATTTTTCAAGATCTCAAATATACTAAAATTATCTAGAAAGTTTCAAGAATCGGTATGCAAAATTTCAGCAAAATTGGTTCAGTAGTTTTCGTGGTTACCGATTACAACGGTTTTAGCGACTTTGCCTTATATATTAGTAAGATTTAAATATTGCATAAATTAATAAATAAAAATAAGCTAAAATACAAAATTTTATTCCTTAAATTACTAGTATTAATTCTAACTGAGATAAAACATGGTGAGTAATAATTTTTTAAAATCATACTTAAAAATTGCAGATAACCCAGCTATTATTATAGTGACTATACCAGTAATAATAATGTAAAATAATAATATTTTATTATTGTGTATTAAATTGTAAAATCGAATTAAAATATAATCTTCCGCTGCTACTATGGCGGATAAATGAACCAATGAGGACACAGGAGTAGGAGCAGCTATAGCAGCAGGTAACCACGAAAAAAAACTTAGCTCTTTTAGTGAAAGCTCTAAATATAACTAAAGTTAATAATAACCTATTATTAAAGTTTAAGTTTATAAAATTTTATGATCCATAAATTATTATCACGCTAATAGATAATATAATCATAATATCTCCAATTCGAATTATTAAAATTGTTAATATTCCAGAATTATAAGAGTAAAAATTTTGATAATGAATTACAAAACAGTAAGGTACTGTTCCTAACCCGTCTTAACCTAAAATTTGAAGAATATATTAGGTCTAATAATTATTAAAAATGTAGAGATAAAAAAAAATACAAAAAAAAAAAAACCAAACATTGTGTATATCATGGCTTGTATATTCACAACAATAGAATATAATTATTTATAAAATTAAAAATACAGTAAACAAAAAAAATCAAGTTATTTCATGTAAACAAATTTATATGTTTATTGATAAAGAATTTGTAACTTTTAAATTTTATTTAAAAAATACATTTAATTTTATAAATGTTAGTATATATTACGAAAATATTAGTAATCTTATAAACTCTACTTGAATTATGTCGAATAATATATTCAAAACAAATTTTGTAAGTTTGATTCTACAAATCGATATTCTTAATTAGGTTATTTAAATGAAAAAAAAAATTAGGTTCTAAAATTAATAAATTTAAGGGTAAAAAATGAGAGAATAATATTACATTCTAAACTATATTATTAGAATTAAATTTAATTAATTTTTTATTTCATATTTCATGAAAACAGTATGAAAATAAATTGATATTGTAATATGCACTACAAAATATTCTTAGAACGAAAATAAATACAATTAATTTTCTTCATCTTACAATAATTATAACAATCATGATTTTTTTTACTAAATTGAAGGAATAGAACAAGCTACATTATTTATACATTATAAAAATCAAAATATTATTAGAGATAGTATGAAATAAATTATACTTTTATTTGATATTATGTTTCGTCTTCTAGATCGTAAATAAAAATAATTTACTAAAACAAATATTCTCGATGAGCATATTTCATGAGCAATTATTATTATTAATCCCCCATAATACCTTTAAGTTTTCGTAGAAGATAATCTAATTATTATTATATTCATATGTACTACTGATAAATATGCAACAATAATTTTTATGTCACAATGTCGTAAACATACAAATCTTTATAATATCATTCCGAAAAATCTTAAAAGTATAATTAAATCATTAAAAATTGAAAAGTTGATATTTAGTATTATAATTATTCGATATAACCCATATCCTCCTAATTTTAATACAAATCCTGCTAAAATTATTGACCCAATTATTGGATCGTTAACATGAGCTTTAGGCAATTAATTATGAAATAAAAGTATAGGTTATCTGACTAAAAATGCTCTGAACATTAAAGAAAAGAAAATAATTATTCAAAATTTATTTAGTCAAATTATTTTTTTAAGCATAAAAAAAATTTATTAAATTAAAAACTAAAAAAATAAAACAAAATTAATGAGGGTAAGAAGAAAAATATAGAAAAAATAATACGTATAGAAATGCTTTTAATCGTTGAGGTTCGTGTTCTTAACCTATACTTGATGAAAATGTAGGAATCAACCTTAAGTCAAACATAAAATAAAATACAAAAAATTATTAAACATAAATCTTAATAATAAAACTATTGTGAAAATAAGTAAACATAATAAATAAATTAAAAAATTGTAATTTCTTTGCCTTACTATAATTACTAATCTAAATAATAATCAAGTCACTATAACTATTATAAATCTAATTTTATCGACTACAAAATTTAAATAAAGTGTTATTAAATAACTATTATAATTAAATAATAAAATACTAATAAATAAAAAAATAAAAATAAAATTCTTAAAAATAAGTGTAAACCAATATTTAAAAAATTATAAGTTGAAATTATCATAGTTGAATAAATTCAATACATCATAAATTTATTAATAAAATTGTAAGCCTGTCTTATCCTTCATTTCAAATTAACAATAATGATAATGTTAAACCTTAAACTCTTTCATAGACAACAAAAATTAAAAAAATATTAAAACAATATTGAAATTCATAAATTTATTGGATTAACTATTAACATTAGAAATATCAATAACCTTTACATTAGAAATTCTCAGCTTATTGAATTTAATATTAAATTTTTATATAAAGATCAATACAAAAATAATAAAATAATAAAAATAAAAATACATACATATATACATAATTATTAAAAAAAATTTTTTCAGAAAAATTATTTTTATCATTAATCTTCAAAATTGATATTTTAAATTTAAACTATTTCTAAATAATTATTAATTTAAATAAAAATATTAATTTTGTAACTTAAATTCATAAACTTGAATTTTATAATTGAATAAATATAAAAAGTTTAACTAATATATTTTTACTTACTTAATTTATCTTACCTTCAATTTTATTAATTATTAATTATTTACCTTCTTACTATAAAATATTTCATTCTATAATTTCAGGATCAATATTCTATTTTATATGTTATGTTCATTAAACTTATCAATTTTTAATAATAATAATTGCTGATCGTATATTAGATTTTTAATTATTATAGATGGGATAACATTTTTCATTATTTTTATATTAAATACTAATGAATTTTTAATTTGATAATAAAATTTTAATGAAATTTCGAGAGTGTATATTTTGCATTGTATTTGTATTTGTATTTATTCCTTGTATAGATTTACATCTTTCTACATTTGTATACCTTTCGCATGACATGCCGTGCTTTAACAGTTCGCTCTTGAATCTAAATTACTTCCTTCCTTCTTTTTGCTATACCCTCTCTGCCCTCCTAATGTCCCACCCTTTGTCTTTTTAATATTCTCTATGACTTGTTCTCTGTGACGTCTTTTCCCAGTAATCTCCTACTCCTAGTTTTAGTTTGATGTATTTATCATAATTGCAATACTCCGAATTCTCAATCCTCCGTCAATCCAGCTGTATTTCCTGGTTTTCCTCAACTTTTAGCCCCTCTGTCATCCTCCTTACTAAATCCTATCTCTCAAGCGTGTCAAACATGCCTTTTATACCTATCCTATCGCCTACTTCTTTAAAAGCTTCCTCTACCAGTTTCTCCCAGCTTGACGCATTTTTATTTCCAAGCCCCCGTATGTTCTCTTTTAAGCATATTTTAATCCATCTAATGTCCTTCACCTCTGCTTTTTTTATGAAGTATTCTCCTTGTTTCGATTTCTAGACTTTTCCTGTCCGCTTTCCTTCTCCAAATGTATGCCGGAGTATTCCCATTAACTCTGAATGCCATTTTAACAAATTTTCCCTGTATTTTCTCGATCTGCTCCCATTTTTTTCATCCTCACACTTCTACTATATATAAACAGCCGGCCTTCACCATTGTTTTTAATAGGTAAAGTCTTCCTTTTAAACTACCTAGCTTTGCCCTTTTCCATACTCCCCAAACTATCGAAAGCCTTTTTAAAATCTATAAAGCACACAAACACCTTCCCCTTTTCCATTTTTAAATTATTGTTTATGATGCTTTTTAATACAATTACGTGATCCCTTGTACTTCTCTTTACTCTGAATCCTGCTTGACTCTCATCAATAATATCCCTTGCTTCTAAACTCCCCCTCAATCTACTCGTGAAAATATTTGTCAATATTTTATACCCCATATCCAATAGTGACACCCCCCTGTAATTCTTAGCCTCCTTTTCGTCCTCCGCCTTATGAATTAGGAAAATTCTTGCTGTCTCCCATCCCTTAATCAGTACTGCTTCTTCAAAAGCTGTATTCAATACCCAAGTTTGTTTCTTTAACCAAGATTCCAGTAATTCTTTTAAATGTCTGCAGTATCCCATCCTCTCTCGGTGCTCTTATTTTGCATTTTTCTTAACACCTTACTTAACTGCATTTTGCTTATCTCCGTGTTCAATTCTTCCCATTCCTCTGGGTCGTTTCCTCTCTCCCGTTCCTCCCCTCCTGTTCCGCTTCAATTCTCCGCTCCTAAGATCTCCTTAAAATGTGCAACCCACTTTTCCTTTCTTACGTCTCCCCCTCTATTTTTCCTCCTTGGCCTAAATTGGGCTATTCCTTCCCAAAACTCTGTCATTCTCCTACTCTCCTCCACTAATTTCCATTTTCTTTGCTTCTCCTCTTCCACCTTTCTCTTTTTCAACTCCCTTCTCTCTGATTTTAACTCCTCCTTATCCTCACCCTCTCTAGATTTCACCCACTTTTTTAAAGATCTCCAAATCTTTCGTTTTTGATTCTTAACCTCCTCATCCCACTCTACTGATCAGCCATAATTTTCACTAATGCCCTTTTTCACCATCCCTAACTATCCCACTGTTTCCCAAATTTCATTAATTAACTCGTCCCATACTTCTTGCGCACTTTTGCCTTTCATCTCGCAGTCCTCCCCCCTATTAAACATTTTTGTTTTTACTGTTCCTTTTTCCTATAATCCCATTTTTACTCTTTAAAATCGCCCCCCTTTTCTTTCCCTGTCTCCTTCCTCTTACTTCCTCCTCCTTCCCATTTGACCTCTATTAGGAGGTGATCTGATTCCATCTTTATGCCCACTCTCAATTCTTTTATCATGCTAACTTGTTCACTATCAAGCTCCAGTACCAGATCAAGCACTGAACTACCTCTATCCCCCACAAACGTTATTTCCCTCCCCCCCCAGTCCGCTTCCATTGCTCCATTTCTTATTATCAATCCAATCTCCTCACACATACCTAATAGTTTTTTCCCTCTCTGTTTGGTACACTGTCGCAAGAATTCCTACTTTCCTCCATTACCCCCTCATGGTTTATTTGCCACTTCCCTATACGCACATTCAAGTCCCCTGCTATTATTACTTGTTTGCCCCTAGCAATTTTCTCTTCCACTACCCCTTTTAATTTAACTATCAATACATCAATATTAACATTACAGTAAACAAAAATTAAACACAGTTTCTTATCGCTTCTTATAACTATACCCGATATCACCATACTCCCATTCTCTGATTTTTGTCTTTCTAATAGACTTTTTAATTCCCACTAGGACTCCTCCTTCTGCTCTCCCTTTTCTATGATCTCTTATAGCTGCGCACGCTTTCCACTCATAACTTTTATCTAATCTACCCAACCACCCTGACTCGTTGCATTTCTCTATCCATGTTTCTTGAAGCACTATTATATCAAACTTGTACAAGTACTTTTTAATTTAAATGATTTTCTTTATACCCGCTATGTTCCACGATATCAGTGAAAGATCGCTTTGTCCTTACCACTCCCCTTATTGACAAAGCTCACTTTTGACTAGCGCCCCCTTCACCTCATCCCAATCCCACCAAATCCCTTGAATTTTTATTTTTAGGTACCCCACATGAATTTCCCTCCCTTTTTCCTTCTCCTGTCCGGCCACTTCCCTAATCCATCCCTGTTCCTCCTTCTTTCTCTCCGTATAATCGTTCTCAATCAATATATCGCTCCTCTTTAGTCTATGCTTATTCTTCATGATTAGTGTTTTATTTCTCATCTATCGTTTTCGCTATTATCGAGTCCAGATTCGTTTCCCAAGTAGACTTCTGTACCATCTGTCTCTTATTGTCGGTAATCTGGTTACCTGTTTCTTCCACTATCACAGTTTCTGTTTGTTTATCTTTATTCCCTTTAGTCGGTGATAGCTTATCTTCCTTCCCGCCTTCCTTGCCTCCCTGCCCTGCAGTCTCTGCACCTGGCACCGTTGATTTTCTACCTTCGTCCTCCTCCTTCTCTGTTCCACTTTTCTAGCGATTCTCCTGCAATTTTGTGCCCCCTTCTCTCATATTTTTTCACTGGTAAGTGTTCTACCCTCTTCCTTCCACTCGCTACTACTTCAAACCTTCTGCTCCCGCACTTTAAAAATTTTAAAATATTGCTCCTTTCCTCGACTTCTTTCTTATCCACTGCTTCTTTTCTCGGACGGTCTTTGCCGTCTCATCTCTTTCTCCTCTGTAACCGTCGATTTTCCTTTGTTCCCTGCTTCTCCCTTAACTGATTTGTCCGCCATTTTCCTTACTTGCAGTACCACTTTTGTAACTTTCTTATTTTCACTCTCCTCCTGAATTGCGCGCGTATTCTCTTTAGATAACACTTACTGTGATAAAACACCTCTTGCACTATCTTTTCCATTTTTTTTTTCTTTTAACCCGCTCCTCTATCAGTTTTTACGGAGCTACTCTTACACACGTGTTACCCCTATGACCGCGCAACCCAACCTCCCAAGAGTGTATATATTAAATAAATTAAATTAAATTAAAATATATTCAATATTATTATACACACAAACACACACACATAAATATGTATACATATAATATAAATTTAAATTTATTAATTTATATCATTTATATTTTAATTGTTTTAAGATTGATTGTAAAATTAATTATTTTAAATAAATTTACTTAATGTAAAGTAAATTAATGAAAAAATCTATTTTAAAATCAAACGAGTTATTAAGAATTATTAATTCAATAATTATTGTTTCATCTACTCCTTTAGATATTACAATTATATGAAATTCTGGTTCATTGTTAGAAATTTGTTCAATTATTCAATTACTAACTGGATTACTTTTGTCATTTCATTATTGCCCAAATATTGAATTATCCTTTAACAGAATTATTCATATTATGCAAGATGTAAACTATGGGTGATTTTTTTGGTTATGTCATATGAATGGGGCTTCGATATTTTTCATTTGTTTATTTATTCATATTGGACGAGAAATTTATCATAACTCTTTTTCTTTTTATAAAACTTGAAATTCAGGGATTTTAATTTTTTTAATTACTATAATAACTGCTTTTTTAGGGTATGTGTTACCGTGAGGTCAAATATCTCTTTGAGGGGCTACAGTTATTACAAATTTATTATTGGCTATTTCTTTTATTGGTAATTCTTTAATTTTATGTTTATGAGGGTTTTCAGTTAATAATGCTACATTAAATCGATGTTATTCATTCTATTTTATCATACCTTTCGTTGTTTTAGCTGAAGTAATTCTTCATCTAATATTTTTACATGAAACCAGATCATCTTATCCTTTAGGATGAAATAGAAATTTTTGTAAAATTTCATTTAACCCGTATTTTTCAGTTAAAGATATTTTAGGGTTCTTATTTTTTATTTTTTATTTTTTTACTCATTTGTTTATCAATACCTTACAATTTATCAGATCCAGAAAATTATAATAAGGCTTACCCTATGATTACTCCTGTTTATATTCAACCAGAATGATATTTTATTTGCTTACGCAATCTTGCAGTCTATTCCTAACTTGCAGGGGTAGTTGTATTATTATTATAAATTTTAATTTTATTAATTATACCTTTTAATTTAAAATATAAAATAAAATCATACAAATTTTATTTTTTGAATCAAACTTTATTTTGAAATTTTATTGGTTTATTTTTTATTTTAACATGAATTGGAGCTTGTCCTGCTAAAGACCCCTTTATTTTTATTGGCCAAGGAACATCAATTTTTTACTTTTTAAATTTTTTCTTTTGTTTGTATTTTTATAAAAAATTTGATTTATATTCAAATAAATAATTATTTAGTTTTTAAAACTATATGTTTTTAATACATAAATAAAAAATTAATTCTTCTAATGATTTAAAATTTTAATTAATCAAATAAATTTTAAATAATTTAATATAATAGGTAAATATCTCATTCAAGTTAAATACATTGAATTATCATATCGAAATGGAGGAAAAGTACCTTGAATTCAAATTACTAAAAATAAAATTATTAAATATATTTAATAAAATTTTATTCTGAACAGATTTCCTCGCATAAATAAAAATATAAATAATAATATTTTTAAAGTAATTATACCATATTCTGCAATCAAAATTAACGCAAATCTATTTCTTATACAGTCAATATTAAATCCTGAGACTAATTCTGATTCTCCCTCAAAAAAAACAAACAGAGTACGATTTATTTCTGCTAATAATCTAACTATTAAAATTAATATTAATGGAAAATTGAAACAAAAAACTATGAACATTTTTGTAAATTAATTAAATTAAATAGTTGAGTTATTCTCTCAAAATTAAAATTGATAAAATTAACAAAATTATTCTTACTCCATAAAAAATAGATTCAGCAATTCTCCGTAAATCCTCTAATAAAGAGAAAATTGATCAATGATCACCCTCTAATTATTCAAGGGTATACACTTCAACATATAAAACATAAAATTAATACTAAATTTATTTCTCTTTAAATTATTGTATTAACGTAAGAAATTAAATTTCACAAAATTAATAATCACAAGAGGACTAATTGAATAAAATAAATAATAAGACTTGAAAATTAAAAAAATTTCTTTATTAAATAATTTAATGGCATTACTAAAAGGTTGGAATAATCCTATTACTCTAACTTTGTTAGGCCCTTTACGATTTTAAATATACCCTAACCTTTTTCGTTCTAATAAAGTAATAGAAGCAACACTAATTAATACTATTACAATTATACTTGACCTGATAAAAAAATTTAAATATACATAAACATATACATATCATTATTATTTTAACAACATTATCATTAATAAATTCTAAATTTATTACACTTATCTGTCCAAATAATTATATTTTAATTCATTTAATAAATTAATTATTAAAAAAATAAAGTTCTTTTGTACAAAAATTTTTTTAATTTATAAAGATAGAATTTAATCTGGCTCACACTGATTTGAACTTAAATTATGTAAGATTTTAAAAGTCGAAAAGACTTAATTTATCAACTTCTTCATTTTTAATTTATCTTAATTCAACATCGAGGTCGCAATCTTTTTTACCAATATGAACTTATATAAAAAATAACGCTGTTATTTTCAAGGTAATTCACTATGATTATTATAGTTAAACTTTTAAATATAGTTTGTATATAATAAACTAATAAAAAATTTATTTAAATTTTTTTGCATTCCCAATACAATGCATTTTATTTACAAAAATTTGAAAAAAATTATTTATAAATCAATAATATAAAATTCTATCGGGTCTTCTCGTTTTTTATAAATATTTAAGATTTTTTATTTAAATGTAAAAATTTAATTACTTAATTTCATTAAGTTTTTGTTTCATTTATTCTTTCATTCTAGACTTTATTAAAAAGCTAAATGATTATGCTACCTTAGTATAAAAACGTAGCTATTTAAAATATTTTCATGGAGCAGAAGCTATTTATTATTATTAATTTAATAAACTTTGTTTTTATTAAGTAGATGAGTAATTATTATTGCTGAATTCATTAAATTAATTTTTACAATTTAAAAATCTTATAATTTAATTTTTCACTAATTTAATCATTGTTATTTTAATTTTGTTGTTGATTCAAATAATTTTAGAAACTTGAATGGTTTGTTATTTAAATAATATTAATTTAATAAATTCATTAGTATAAATTATATACAAATAAAAGTTTTTAATTATATATTAAAAATTAATTTATTAATTTAATTATTAAAATAAATTTTAAGCTTATCCTTAAAATATTTATTTAAATAAACATTTAAATTTTTTTAATAATTTAAATATGAATTTCAAATGATATTAAATTTAATTATAAAATAATTAGATATCAATAATCATGAAAAACATTTAGTTTTAACAGAAACATTCAAAATATTAATTTCCAATAATTTTCATATTCATTCCATTCAATTATTTTCGAAAAAATAAAATTAATCATTTAATTTTAATCAAACCTGATACAAAAGGTAATATTTAATAAATTCATTATCCAACTAATTAATGAGATTCTCATTTAATACTTAAATAATGAAATCATTTAATTTTTGTTGTATAAATTATTTATAATGTTATTATTAGTTTAAGAAAATGTAGTTTTTGAAATCTTATAAATTAACCTAATTTTTTTATTTTAAAATAATCTATTAAAATAATTTTTGTTAGCAAAATGAATGTTTCAAATTGAACTATATTTTTTAATGCTAATTTCATTTTTCAGTATGTTTACTTTGTTTTAACTTATTCTAAATAATATTCAAAAGCGACAGGCAATTTGTACATGTTCTTAATTAAATTCAAAAAAAAAATTTTTTTTTTACTTTTAAATCTGATTAAAATTTCGTATAAATTAATATGTCTTGTGAGCTTCTTTGGGTAGTGTTTTCAACCGTATAAATAACTCTATTGAACAAGCAACAGTCTTACTAATTACTTGCGTATTATATTGACTTTCATCTTATTATAGTTGGTTGAATTTGTCTGAGAATCTGTAAGTTTAGGGGCTGTGGGATTTAAAAAATGTTTCCCTTGTTCATAAGCTTTTTCAAATAATCTCATTATGTATCAATTTAGCTAATCAAAATATTATTAGACAAAATATTGTTTCTAACTGCTTTAATTAAATAAGGTACATCAAATGTATCAGAATATTATTCTCCCTCAAATTCGAAACAAGAATTCTCAGTTGTGATCTTAAGTGACTTTGACATCTGTACAAAGTTTTAGCCTGCATCACTGACTGAAGCAACTACTTTTAAGCCAACTGTTGTGTGTGTTCTCTTAAAAGTTCGTACACTAAAATGCGCCCAATGTGGTAAGGGACACGTTAATTATTTATCGTCTACTGTTTATAAGGAACTAGTTAAATTCATAAACATTCGTTTGCTAAACATCATCGTTGATAATATTCAAAAATCTAAGTATTACTCGATCTCGGTGGACTCAACAAAAGATGCAAGTCATAAGGATCAATTGTCTTTGATTATTCAGTACCTAGAAAATAATGAGCCCATTGAGCGATTTTTAACATATTTTTCGAATATTGGACACAAGGCTCAAGACATATTTAATGCTATTACATCGTTTCTTAAGATTCATGATATAGATCTTAAAAATTGTCGTGGTCAATTGTATGACAATGCTTCAGTTATAAGTGGCCTATTCAATAGCTTACAATCACTGCTAATTATAAAAAGTAACTAAGCACTATGGGTCCCTTATTTTACGCATTCATTTAACTTAGTTTGTCATTCATTAAACTACGTAAAATTAATGTGATGAGTTTAAAATTACAAAACTATAATTCAGATCTAAGTACATCTATTGCGCTTTAAAAATCATTAAAATTTAGTATTCAATCGATGCAAAATAGCTATGAAAAGTACGAGTTATTAGAGAAAGAAGCATGTGATATCATTGACTTTGAACACACAGCAAAACGAGTTTTAAGAAAAGAAATCCACAAAGTATTATTCTAAGCGTATTTGTAATAAATAGTTAACGTTAATACTATTTTATCACCTTACGTTTTAAGATATAATAATAGATTCAATAAAGGTTCTTTTGAAAGGAAAACGATGAGTTTTTAACGAGAGAGTATGAAAAATTTATCACCAGAGTGCAGCTAGCGTTCGGTTTGCCTGACGTACCCGTAGATTATACCTACATACTGTGACACGTTAGCCGGGAATTGCGACTAACGTGTGTGTTTTACTTTTTATTTACTTACTATATTTTTACGTTAATGGTACTGGGGAAGGGATTAGGTTGTTTACAGTTGTGTGTGGCGTCAACTGCAGCAACTTCTAGTCTAGTGGAGGTAACGATATGGAATAGCTTTTTCTTTAGCTTTATTGTAAACACTTACAAAAACCCTTTTACTCTAGGTCACAACCGGTGGCAGCTATACTTGACATCACCCAAGCCGAGCGAATACTCTAAGACAACTTTCTTAATTTAATGAAGTATATTTTTTAATTTCATGAACATCCACTCAAATTACAATACGGACGCGGCACACCACAAAGACGATGGCCCAGCATCGTGGCTTGCTGTAACTTTTATGCTACGTTGCACTCGGCGTTTTGTTAATGTTTACACTCGCGATAGGAGACTCGGGTTGACTAGTAGATATTAGGGCAGAATAATGGGGGACAACTGCTTTAACACTCTACAACGCACAGCACCAACACTTAGTACAGTCACCTACCAGAATATCGTTGGTGACGATCTCCTTGATTCTGCGAGGCTATCTGCGTCTGAAGCACCAAGGAACCGGGGTGGCCGTGCAAGGACTCGCTGGTGTGTGTGTGTGGCACTAGGATCTCGGCGTTATCATTTTACTATAGTTCGGGAGGCGAGAGTCTGCTGAAGCCGCGCCAAGCTGTTCCAGTGCTAGCCTCGCAGCGAGCTCAGGTGTCTATCCTTGTCTCACCGCGCAAGCGCACCGTATGCTATGCATCACACCACACACTATCAACCAACACATCACTACAGATTAGCCACCAATACTATGTTTTCTCCCTGAATACCGACATACCACACACACACGCGCGCGCTCGCACGCACGCACGCACGCACACATACACACAGAGGATACGGGTAGAAAGAACGGAAGGGGAGTCAGACCGAGCTCTATAGTTACTCTTAATGCTGTGGCCTCCAGGCCTCACACCGGGATTTCGTACATTACAGAAAGCCACATGCAGGAGAGACAGTAATCAGACATACCATCAAGAACATGGCTACCACACGTGCAAATTAAATGATCTCTATAACTTTTTTGACTATTTACAGTATGCTGTTAAAAAAATAGATTTTTAATGTATTTCAATACACACGTTACAAATGATTCAAATGCTTCCAGTTTATTGTAAATACTTATTGAATGAAGTGATATGGGCAAAGTAAAGGGTTTCTCTTGTGCACAATTAATTGTAAAAATGTATCAAAACATTGCAAGAACTTAAGTTTTTTTAGATTTTCAAAGGATGCTCATTGGTAATATGTTTATAAAAATCACTTAAAGAATAAGTTAAATCAATATAAATTTTTCATGGCAGATGTTCACTATCAATTCAATCTAGCGGTCGTAATAATCTCAGTAATAAAACTTCTGATGACCTGTATAATAATTACAGAGTTTGTCAATTGCATTTTTCAGACTACCTTTTTTTTAATGATCTCAAAAATAGGATTTAGCC
This sequence comes from Copidosoma floridanum, assembly GCF_036245765.1. NCBI lineage: Eukaryota > Metazoa > Arthropoda > Insecta > Hymenoptera > Encyrtidae > Copidosoma > Copidosoma floridanum. Next base: position 13,385,574 of record NW_028321901.1, on the reverse strand, counting down.
TCATGCTTGCCCTCAAGTAAATAGCAAATTAGTAACTGGTGAACAAGCCAATACAGTGAGCCACTCTGCATTGCTTGGAGGTACTAACTTATGAATTTTGTTTTCTGTTCTGTTGTACATTTATACATTAACATTATTAGTGAGCATTACATACCGTAACTATGTCTTACCAATTATAAGTTCAACCTGTGGATTGCAGGCAGTGATAGTTCACCCAAAGAGACTGCGAATTTCATTAGTAAAACCACTTCTTCATTGTATCTTAACAATGCGGATGAAAACGAATTAATTAACATTTAAAATTAAGCTGCTAATCTTCAGAATCAGACATATGCAACTAACGTGTCAGAGCCACTTTAGGAGTCCACTGAAATTAATTCTTACACTAATATGTGCCAAGGTTATTCTTTTGAATTAATGAATTTCATCTTCACTCAAAGTTCTGTTTGAACAATTTAAATAAGTAAGCTTCTGAAATTTCTATATCAAATTTATTGAACAGACAACTAAAAAATAAAAAATTGATTTGAAAAACAATAATTTTTCCTCTCTTTTACTAGGCTCATGTAGAGATAGTCTAAAATCAGAAATATAAAAAAAGTGACTACTTCAACTGACAAACACTTATCAAACAACATACCTACACTGAGAGATTAGTGGAACGCCCTCTGTCCTTCAGGTGGCGTGGCTGAGATACCACGTACGTTGGGACGAGAGATGACCCAGAGTGGGACGCCAGGCGCTCCACTCTTGCAGCACAAGCAATGTGCCACAAGTATGGTGCTATTAACATACTATTGACAAGTACATTAGATGTACCCACAGTAGCTCGTGTGCCGAGCGTCGAGTATAATATATTTTAATGCATACTCGACGCACATATGTGTATGTAACGCGCATGTGTGCATACGTATATATTTATATTATTGAATGCGTTTGTATGTATGCACGTTTCTGAATCGTGTCGCTTTAAAATATATTAAAAATAATACGGTATGTTTTAAGGTTGATCAATTTATTCGAGGAGTAACATTCTGTATTATTATTTGCCACTTATTACGTTATGGTAAATGACACTGGTAACTTATACATGGTTTGTGTGTTGTTTTCATCAAGCAAAATACATGTGTAAAATTGCCTATTACAAAAAATGTCCTGCCAGCTCCCGGTTTAAAAACTAACAATGTTGCACTTGAGACTTTGCAAAACGTAAGTTAGCAGTGTTCAAATTTTTATTCAGATGATGATAACGTTAACTTAATTTTTCAATTTTATAAAATAATTAATTTTATACATCTTCAAAAATTTGAATATTGAATATCAGAACTTGGTGCATGCATTTAAATTATTAAAATAAGTACAATCTCAAAGTAATAGTATAAGACTATAGGTATACACTGTACATCATTGACATATGTTTTTATCATATAGAGATATAAAAAAATAAAGTAGCAGACCTAACCTAATGCGGTGTCGTGTCCGGCGGTGCGAGAGAGAAAACTATTTTGTTTACATCAGTAAGATGTATATAGTTATACGACTACACCAACAGACATATCCTGTACCACGAACCGGAACAGACCATGCACTAGATACTGGGACAACTGCTATACTGTATAGATAGTACTGCTGCTGTACTACGGTGGTCCTCCTAGCGTTCAAAGTGGCTCGCCAGCTGTCCCGCTGCCTGGGTCGGTAGGCGTACGTTACATTAGGACTCTATCCGACCGTGCGAGGACAGAGGGCGTTCAACTAATCTCTCAGTGTAGAAAGCTGAAGCTTCGTAGAGAAGATGATGCCACGAGAAAAACAATTTCAAGATTAAAAAGAAATTAACATCATGAATATGGGTCATTTTTTTACAAACTGTGATAGTACGATTACGGGTTAGACAAAATCAGCACATACTATGTAGAAATACTGTTAATACTATTTATAAGATATGTAAAGATGATGTACAATAAACAGCGCTTTGGAGATATACTGTTTATCAAGCCTCCCGGGACGTAACTGACGATTTTGACTCACCTTGTACATCGAAATGTTTATAACAGCTCCAGCTATCGCGCGACTTACGCACATACACTTGAACCTTGCTCACCTACACTCTTGCTTCAGATACCACACTTCTCCCCCCTCTTACAAGTTAGCTAATCTAGTAGAACGTCGCAACTTCTGTGTTGTATCTGCGCTCGCTACAATTTGGCTTTTATGGCGTTTATGCAACACATCGTTAAGCGTCACAAAACAAGCGTCGACGGCGACAATGGTTCAACAACTTCCCCCTTACATCTTTTTTCCGATCGTACGCTATAATCGTTTATGAATACCTCATCACCCTCTCTTAAATTTAACTGCCGATCACCACCTGGAGCAACTATTGGCGCCCTTTGTTTTTGTTGTACATGCGTGAACACATCCGGTTTAGGCATATGAAGTCATGTCCGCATATCCCGGTTCAACATAAGTTGGTAAGGACTCTTTCCTGTCTTGCAATGCTCTATGCAACGATAGTCAAACAGGAATTTACTAATAGCATTTTCGAGAGTTTCTTCTTCTTTAACTATCTTACCAACCTTATCCTTCAACGTACCGACAACATTTTTGGCTGCCCCGTTAGTCGCGGGGTGATAAGGCGGTGAAAAGCTATGATTTACGCAATTTGTTTTTAAAAAATCTAAAAAAATCCTTGGCTCAAAACTGAGGGCCACCATCAGTCGCTACATAAAGAGGTAATCCGTAACGCATAAATAACATTTTAAATTCTTCTATTACTCTGTACGCTTTGGTGTTGTTTTTAAAATTGATCACCTCTGGCCATTTTGAGTGAGCATCTATTACTACCAGGTACGTATTTCCGAAAAAAGGGCCAAGAAAGTCGCAATGTATGCGGTTCCATGCGCGGTCTGGCCAAGGCCACGTTGTTAAAGGAGAATTTTTTGGTTTTTTTCTTTCGGATAAACAAACATTACAGCTATTTACAGTGAATTAAATACTGTTATCTATGTCTGGACACCACACATAGGAACGAGCAAACATTCTCATTTTTATAATGCCTTAATGTGGCGCGCGATCATTAATTCTTTTAAAATTAATGATCGCATTCTGCTTGAAATAACATCCCGCAGTCTTCAAAATAAGCTATTTTTATCGACTGAAAATTCAAGTCTTTTTTTGTAAAGTTATCTCAGATCTTCTGATAAATTTTTTGATTCTGGCCATTCACTGAGTGTGTATTTAATTACTTGCTTCAGAGTTTCGTCTTTTAAACTTTTTTCTGCTAGCATTTTACTGTCGAATGTTTTGATTCCTTCTTCGAAAAAAAAAGATTGAAAAACTTTGGTTCTCAATGCGAAAGTTCATGACATACATCTTGAAGAGATAATCTAGATAACGCGTCGCAGTTTGAATTCGATTTAGAGCTAATGTGTTCTATTTTCAAACGAAGACCCGAAAAATAGTATGCTCACCTTTGCAATCTTTTCTCAGCCGTCTTTGGAATGCCTTTTCTAGGACCAAGAATCAACTTTAATGGCTGATTGTCGCAAAATCATTTCTTTGCCAAAAATAAAGTCTCTAAAACGTTTAAGCCCGAAAACTGTCGCCATGGCTTCTTTATACAAGATTGTTCAATTCAATTCTTTCTTTTGAATCGTACGCGAAGCATAAGCTGTTGGCTTTTCTGTGCCGTCTTTATAATTATGCGAAAGTATTGCCGATAATATGTGGTGCGGTGCATCACACGCCAACACGATTTGCTCTTTAGGGTCGTAGTGAGCTAATATCCGTGGAGAAATTAATTCTTTTTTCAGCCAATTAAAAGCATTTTCACATTATTTTCTCCATCCATATTGTTCACATTTATCAGATCATACAATGATTATAAGGTTTCCGAACGATTTTCCAAAAACCTTGTGGAAAATATTACTAATCCTAGGAACGACTAGGCTTCCTTTACATTTTTGTCCTCGGGGCATTAACCATCGCCTCAACTTTTGAATTTGCTTTATACAAACCGACTCTGTCTATAACAAAATCGAGTACCTCTAAATTATCTTGAAAAAATTTGCACTTTTCTTCAATTAAAATTAAACCGCATTCTTGAAGTCACCCGCAGACCTTTCTTAGATTTTTCATGTGTGCTTCGAGGGTAGGTACTGTTATATATATATATATATATATATATATATATATATATATATATATATATGTGTATATAACTCCCTATATTATATAGTTGTATCAACGAAAGTGAGTCTCAGCTCCCCCCCGCTACCCCTCAGCTCTTCCACAGCTCCCGCTCAATTCACATAATTATTTGCTTGTTTTAACGTTATTTTTGATCAAATTATGATTATTTGAGTAAACTCCCCCCCGCTCCCCCTCACAACCCCGTCTACCTCCCCCCCAAAAATACTTATTTATTGAATGTTTTACCATCATAAATGTTAAAAAATATATATAATTTAATACCCAAGTCATACTTCATTTTTAGGGTTTTCCAAGTCACTGATCATATGTCTCCCTCTGTCTATTCGCTCCCCCTTACTTACTATATGTCTCTAAAGTACTAGTATTTGTTTAACTTAATTGAACTTTTACATTTCAAATCCCCTAAATAAAAAATTCTTGATTATCTGAGGACTTTATTTACAAAAAGACAAAATTCAGGAGAAGGTATAATTAAATAGACAAACACAATTAAGCTTTTAAAACAATAATTCATTATGTTAGCTTAATGTTGTGACATTTCATGTGTCATTTTAACCCATCTGTTCTTTTAAAACCCCTTCTACATTTTTCACATATTTTTTTTTTCATGGTTTTTATGAATTAACATACGTCTGTTTAAATGTGACGATCTTCAAAGTTACATATTTTTGAATTACTGAAAAATTTCTTGCTAAACAACATTTTTAATTTCTGATTTATTCTCGGATTCAATTTAAATAAAAATTCTTTTTGGATTCTTAAGTCTTGTAATATTCTTAGATCTTTGGATTGCAACGTATAATTGTCCGTAAGAGAATAAAGATTTTTTAATATACAATCCTATGGAATCAAAACTCTGTCCTTGAAATTTGTTGATAAACATAGAACATGCTAATACAAAGGGAAACTCTTTTCTATAGAAGACAAAAGGTAATGATAATGAGGTGCCAGTATTTAATGTTATTATAGGAATATAAGCTTTGCTATCTATTTTTTATCCCGTTATTATTTCTGCTTCTATATTGTATTTAAATAATTTTAAAATTTTAATCTGGTGCCTCTACAGAGACCGTCTGATTTACTTAAAGTTCTTATTAACATTACTATAGCATTTATTTTTTTTTTATTCGTGTGGTGGAAGAACATCTCTGACATTATTTAGAAATTCTATTAGAAAATTAATATTTATGTTATTATATGTTTTATCAACTCCTTTGTGAGTCACGTATTCTGCTGTTGTGAGCTAATTATCAGCCTGCATTGATAAATACACGAGTAATGTCGTTATTATATCTACTAAATTTGTTAGTGGAGCGTTGGTGCGCGGAGCGCGCAGGGGGGCGTTAGCCCCACTAGTGTATGTATACACACACACACACACACACACACACACACACACACACATATATATCTCTCTTCTTATATTATATGGTCGTAAGAGTTAGAGCGAGGTTTTGCTCCCCCCACTCCCCCCCAGCTCCCCCACAAATAAGGTAGTTATTATTTTATTTTCTTGCATTTTTCGAGTAATCCTACTTTTTTGATAGCTCCCCCCCCTCTCCCCCCAGCTCCCCCAGCTCTCCCTCAGCTCCCCCCCAGCTCCCCCCATTTTCCCCATTATTATTGTAAATATATTAGTAAAACCTTGTATATTAACTGTTACAAGTGGTCTAATTTTCACATATAATTTTATTTGACCATAACAACAAATTTTGTTACAATTATCTTACTTACGATGTTTATTTTGATTACATACTCTAAAATGTCTTTTTAGGTGCTCTGCTTATAGGGGTAAACACACCATCTACCGTACACCCGTGAATTCACTTTATTTTGTTACCATGATTGTAAGACAGTTTGATACTAAATATTGACTCAGTAAATTTTAAATTGTTGTTTAGGATCTCAAGAGAGCACCGAAATTTTTTGGAGGTGTTAGAGCTTGTTAGAATAATTTTATAATAAAAATAAAAAATTAAGTTAACCCTACATAACCTTTTCCACAATTTCGACAAATAGTTTTTTGAACATTTTTTTCATGACTTTTCAAATGTCTCTGTAAGTGATGATTTCTTTTTAAACTTTTTTTGCATTTAATACTCTTAAAAATTTTTTCAATGTTTTGGCATTCCTTTGTGAGACGCAAATAGTTTTTCTTGTTTAATATTATAATGCTACACAGATCACATACAAAAAATTTTTTTTGTGAATTTTTTCGTGCGATGATAGACACTCTTGATTTGAAAATTTTGAGTTACATTTATCACACTGATAAAATTTTGCATCCGTGATGGTGCATCTGAAAACATGTAACAAAAAACGGATTGTTTATGATTACATAAATCTGGGTACTAGACGGTACTGAAATTTGCTTTTTTGATGAAAGATAAAATTTGCAAGAGAGTATAAAAATAGTAATGAACTATAGAATAGTTTTTTTGTTACTCTAAAATTTCATTCCAAACAATATTTTTAATTTCAAATTTGTTTTCTTATTCAATTGGAATAAAAAATTTTTTTTGGTTTCAACATCTAGACAGTGCAACATATAATTGCCCATTAGAAAATAATGGTTTTCTAAAGTACAACCCTTAGGCATCAAAACTTTGACCTTCAGAATTATTGATAGCCATAGGAAGAGTTACGATAAATGGAAATCGTTTTCTGTACAATATAAATGGTAGTGAAGAAGAATTGTTTGTAATGAGTGTTATAATTAGACTAAAGACTTTATTTCCTTTCTTTTACCAGAGATTATTCCAGCTTTGATGTTGTATGTAAATAATTTTGTAATTCATAATCTTGTACCATTGCAAAGTCCTTCAGATATGTTTAAGTTTCGTATTAACATAACAATAGCGTTGATTTTTAAATCTAATTCGTGTGAAAAAAGACTTTCTTTACTACTATTTAAATGTTCTGTAGAGAAATTAGTATAAATATTATTGTCTAATTTATCTACTCCTTTGTGATTTGCTTTATCAATACTATAGTACGTTACTTATATTCCTACCATATTATTTTAAATTATTTTGTTCAAAAAGTGAGTGTATTTATTGTGAGATGTTAATGTAGCTTTACTTATAAAAGAATCATCATTATTAAAAATTTAAGAACACATATCATTTGTTTTCAATGTCTGAGGAATTATAAAAGTTTGAATTTTGCCTTCTCCTATATCCAGTAGTAATGAAGATAATTTTTTATTAATTGAACGTATATTATTTTTTAAATAGAAAATATTAAATAAAGGCCAAAAATTGGAAAATTTTATGGTTTTTTGAACAATAGTAATTTTGCTTCCGTTTTTTAGTACTGGGAGAATTTGACGAAAGTCTCCACCTAAAATTATTATTTTATTTCCAAAAGGTTTATTACCACTAGATAAATCTTTTTAAGTCCTATCAGCAATTTCTAACGCTTTTTTTGGTACAATAGAAGCTTTATTCAAAATAATTACTTTTACATTACGTAATTTTTGTTTATCTGGCTCAAACTTGAAGAATGCACTTTCTATAGTGCTTAATTAATTCCAAAGGAAGTCTGAAAGTTCTGTAAGTGGCCATTCCCTTTGGAAGCAGAATAGAAGCAATACCTGTCCAAGCCATTGTAAGAATTTTTTTTCAATTAATATGAAATAATAAATTAATCTTTTGTATAGAAAAGTTTCTTTAGATCCACCAGGACCATCGATGAAAAAAATTTTTTTTTTAATTTTATTATTTCTTGAAAAATTCGACATTCATCATGATTGAGTTGTAAAAACATTTCATGGAATTTGTGTTTACAAAATATTCTTTCATCATTGTCAGTATCAATATTTTTTTTCATCGTTTCTGTTGGTTCTGGTAAACTGAAATCTTAACAAGACATATTTTCAGAATTAAAAATTTCGTTTGAATGTAAAAGAGCTTTATTTTGATCATCTTCACAATTTTTAATGAAAAATTTTTTGTATTTGTTCCAAGTAATATTACCAAAAAAATTTTCAGACATAATAAACCATGCGAAAAATTTTCGCAGTTGAAAAGGCAGCATAACGTTACATGCTTTTTCAAAAATTATATTGTTTTGAAAATCGTGTTCTACTAATCCCATAGTAATAATAGCTGATATTAGTGAGGGAAAATAAAAAGTGATGGTTAAAAATTTATGTAATTAATTATGATCAATATACATTTATTACCTATATAAATTTCAAGTAACAATTAATATAATTCGGGTATTTTTCCATACTTCGTAAATCTAATTTGCAATTACGGGGGTTGGTGCGCAGAGCACGCAGGGGGCATATATAGTTATAAGAGCTTAGAAATATGTATTGACACATACAGGATAGACAGCTCATTTAAAAAAGGGAGTAACTAGAAGAAATAATAAAGCTCACTAACAAAAATTTAAGGGCACATCTCTCTGTCTTTATAAACTTTACAACGTTTATTTGAAATTAGCAGCTTGTTCTTTATATTTCTTTAAAAACAGACCAGTAATCATACCCCAGCGTAGAAAATTTATTCCCGAGTATTTTCGAAAAATGCCATAGTCTTCCGAATTCTGTAAAATATACTTTAACATATTATTTTTATACTAACAATTAATTTTATCATTTTTTAAGGCCTTAAAAAATATTAATACAAACCTTATTTTGAAAAAATTACACTTATAACACAATAAAAGGGGGGGTTGCCGCGCGGAGCGCGCAGGGGGGCGGAGCCCCACTAGTGTATATATATATATATGCAATTGCTCCTTTTTACACATACCAGACACTCGTCCATTTTTCTCTGAATATCGGCAGGCGCTACAGAAATTCCCTCAGGTACGTTTTTGTATCGAAATAGACCCCTATGAGTCAAGATTGTTAAATATTCTCGGCAACTTTCATCAACGCAAAACTGCATACATGCGTGCTTTAAATCTATCTCTGAGAAGTTTTGACCTCCTTGAAGCACACGGAAAATCTCATTAACTGTGTGAAGTGGATATTTATTTATTATGATGTATGGGTTAATCGTCATTTTAAAATCGCCACAAATATGTAGTTTACCGTTGCTTTTAAATATCGGTACTATTGGCGTGGCCCATTCACTTATCTGTACAGGTTTTAAGTGTTCTAATAATACTAATCTATCAATTTCGTCTTATATCAAATGTTTAATGGCATAAGCTATATGCGTACACTTAAGGGCTATGGGTTTAACATTGCCTTTTACAAAAATTTTTGAGTAGCTTTTGTTGTAACAACCTACATTGTCACTGAATAATATAAGATATTTATTCGACAGATAGCCTAATAGCTTATTTGATTTAATTTTATTAATTATGTTGGTGTTTCGCGTGATCAGTTCTAATGACCAACCCTTGAATGATTCAAGCCATTGTCCACCTATCAGGGCCGGCCCTGAACCCAAAACTATATAACATTCTAATACGCGATGTTTTGCCTGGAATTTTACTGTTAAATTTGCTAATTTACCTAAAGGCTTTATTGAATTTCCTTCGCAGCCTTCCAACACTCTACTTATTTTGTTTATTATTGCATCTTTAAACTTTTCTGGCAAAATTTTTTCTGAAATTACTGTCGCATACGTACTTATATCTACTTCCATTTCTTAATTCACCCCGTTCACACTTACGCTAACATACATCGATTTACTGCCGCGATTGCCACTTACAAACATTTATTTTAACTTACTTGCGTCTTAATTCTTAATCGAAAAAAAATCCTTGTAATGTAAGTAGTGCAATGAGCTTGCTTCCTGCTCACTGTATGCGTCACTCTGCTTGTCCAAATCTCGCTCTTTCAATAATTTTGGTTACGATCCCTTGCTTTTTTTTAGTAACATGCACTCTGAGTGTATCCTTTTTTGTGGCAATTACTACACGTGTGGCATCTCTTGTAGATGACCTCTCGATCTCTATACACGTAGCATCTCGAAATTTGCAATCAGTGCATAAATGCCCCGCTTTTCCACAACTAGCACACTCGGAAAACGGTTTATCTTTTTCTAAGCAAAAAAATATTTTGGAACTGCCTAACATTGTGCTTTCGATATCGAAGCCAGATAAGTTTACCGCTTCTTCTACCGTTTGTTTCCCTGGCTCCTCAATATCTGTAACGTGCTTTTTCTATTCGTCGGTCGAATACAAAAAATCAGGAATATTTTTAGGGTCTAACGATTCTTTTGCCGATCTTAACGTTTGAACTAGCAACATGCGAAGATCTAAAGCACTAAAAAGCACAAAAAGAAAATACTCGATACACCGTTACACGAAAAATAACCAAGCACGATTTCTCAAAAAATATCGACTCCAGCAAAGATGCTATCTTGTTGACTACTCGAAAGCTAACTGACTAAAAAACAAAACAGCAGTTTGCGTAAATGTGCATCTTACTGTATAGATGACTACAAGAGCTAAATTCAAAACAAAACAGCAGCTCGCGCGAATGTGCATCTTTTTCTAAAGTGCGTGACGTGAAATATATGTGTATATAATCAAAACAAACAACTCGCCAAGAGTTACGACAAAAGGACATGGCCTATGTTGGGAACTACTCAAGAAGAAAAAGAGCATTACGTATTAATCAAATAACACATTTCTTTTCCACTAGTCTGATTTGCGTTTCTTTTCTTTTTTTAAATAATTTTATTGTGACAGATTGATTATCATATGACTGGATCTTTTTTGTTGTGTGATTAGCAAAGACTAGTCATATAATTTCTTTGGTAGGGTTTGTAAAAAATCTTTTTCATATAATAGTAACATTGTAAAATAAATAAAAAAGAATAAAACTTGTAAAAAAATCATAATTTTTTCTTCTAAAACTAACGTACCACGAGGTGGTGTGAAATGGGTATTTTTTTAGTAGCATAACTATTAATTTCATCATTTCTAATAAAAATAATTTCGAAATAATGGAGCAATAGATTTTTATTGAATGCATAAGCAATAAAAAAAAATTCAAAATTTAATATTTATTAGTAGCCTTGAATTAAATAAAATAAAAAAAAACTTGTAGTATAAGTAGTAACAAGAAAACAAAAAATATTCGGGATCGTGGCTTGAACCTGAGTTTGTCAGATTCAACGCGTGGGCAAAAGAGTTTATTCGCTCGACTACGACAGCTACGGAACGTAGTAGCATTAGATTATATTTAAGCTGTGAAAGTAGGCGGGGCTTAGGTTAAAGGTACGGTATGGAGAGCTCTCCCTTCACTGTCTGGCAGTGCCTGCCTGACGTGGAGAGAGTAAAATTGTTGTGCGCTTGCGCGAGAACTCTTGGTTGTTAGAAACACTGCCTCCCATCCCTTTCCTTGTCCCTTCCCCAAGTGCTAAGTGCCCATAGTAGTGCCCTTATCAAAGAAGCCGGACGTAGAGCACTATAATATATATATATATATAAGCGCGTGGTGGCTCAGTTGGCTAGGTCGTGGATTGGCACGCGGGGAGACCGTGGTTCGATTCCCGGCCAGTGCAGTGCGACTTTTTCGGGCAAGTACCTCTGTGATTTTTCACATGTGCTTTTTACCACGCAATGCTCCTCGAGGAGGGCTTAGGCGATCTTCTCACAGCAAAAATTGCCTAATTTCCCCCTACCCCCCTCCCAGTAATGGGAGACCTCCCATCCCTCATCCCTTCCATCTCCCAAGTGCTAAGTGCCCATAGTAGTGCCCTTATTAAAGGAGCCGGACGTAGAGCACTCTAATATAAAAAAAATATATATATATATATACATATAAAAAGATATTCATACATGGGGAAAATCACGTCAACTGCCCTAGCGCTGCTGGGCACGGCCCGCGCGAGCTTAAAACACGACTTTTTTAACTCGTCGTTTCGATCTCAAAACGTTAATAAAAAAATTATCAAAACACATTCTATTACTAATTTTTTCCTTAGCTTTCTAGTGGTGGTATCTGTTTTTCTAAATTCTGCCTCCATAATCTCGAAAAATGCAAAAGTTCAAAAAACACGTTATATCTTTATGATCTTCAACTTTTGGCATTTTTTGGACTATCTACATCGAAAGATGAGACTGTTTTACGTAGATATTGACAAAAAAAAAGAGAGGTTTTTCGTTTTTACGTAGTATGTAAACGACGAACAAGACGGCGCCAGCCGAGAGATATTTTATATAAATGAGTGGGGTTTGTGCGCCAACCCTTAATGTTTTGTTTTTGTAAGTGCGGTATTCTAAGAAGATACTCTACATGAAATCTACTTGGATGTCTGCGAAAAAATTTGATGGGATGTTTTTTGTCTATCAGTAATCATCAGCGTGTGTTCCAGTTTTGCCTGGGCTTCCACGAGTCTACCTGTCTTCTTTCTAATTTATTCATCATTGAATTCATTAATTTTTAATATTCATTTTAACTTTGCGTCTTTTTATAGCTTCTAATAGATTTATTGTGTCAGAACGTACTTGATTATACAGGTAGCTGCTGTACCCACTACTAACGCCACCTGTCTATAATGAGGCATGACTAACATTTTAGGAAAACGTAGAAGACGCGAAAAATGCTGATCTGGCTCATCTGGCCTTTGGTTCTTAATTTTTATTCAAGAACGATATTGTCTACACTCTCTGGTCAATAGCTCAATGATTGACACAACTCATCGAACCTGTGCAGAACCAGTAGTTACACCTGAAATGCGTCACCTGCTGATATAAATTGGAAAAGTTAGCTCCTATGCTGTCATAAGAAGTATCTAAGTAATCAATGATAACACATAAATGAAAGGCGTTCGCTAGACAACTATTTGATATAATGTACATGAATAAATTTTAAATAGTAAAACTACGATGAAGTTACGATATAATTTTTAATGGAAAACTTTGGCATGTTTAATCTAAGTTTTCATGATATAGAACAATGTTGCCTTTTTCAGTTATAATACATAACATGATCTATTACTAAAAAAATGGTACAGTATTGTTCAGAAAACCTCACTTAGTATAGCTTATTTCAAAGTCATTATTTACTACTATGATTTAAAAGTAGAAAATGTTAATTGGTAAACTTTAATAAAAATTTTTCGTTTTTGTAATTTTAAATTAATAAATATTGCAGTATTCTACAGATGTTGTAAATATTTTTTTACGTTATAATATTCATTTTTATTGTTTTTACTACGTATATATCCATGGACTCAATGAAAGGTGGATAGGCTCTTTTTTTTAAAATGAGTGTACATTATTAATATTTTATCAAAAAGCTAGGTAGAGGAGAGTTCTATTTTGTGGCTACATAGGGCTGACGTCAAAAGCCTTTTAATCAAAATTTTTACTGCTTAAACTGAAACATTAATTTAATTTCTATAAAATAAAAAGTGTACAAAATCTAATGTCATTTCTAAAAGATTTGGTTTTGTAGAGAATAAATTTATTAGTGTCTTGAAATTTCAACAAAATTTTCTGTAAAGCTTTTAAATACTCGAAAGTAGTAGTAGTAAAGTTGTATTGAATAGATGTACAAAAACTTTTTACGTTCTTCTCTGTAGTTTACAGTATGTCACACAGTTCGAAAAATATTTTATATTAATAGCAATGTAAAATAATATTTCAGTAATAGTTTTTACAACAATTCATAAATATAATTTTGTTTATCATCGCATCCATTTTTTGATTTATACGTTACTTTCGAAAATTCACCTTAATTTTTTTTAACACTAAATTAATCCTTTCATACATACGTATATATGCCAAACATCTTAATTCTGTTCTTCACCGACAAGCTTTTTACATTCTTTACATTATAAGCATATTTCCACATTAGTTACTCTTTTCAGGAATTTCCTTGTCCTCAGAGGAGAGTCTTCCTTTTGTTTTTTTTTAACCTTATCTTTCTATTTCCCTTTTTTATTTAGTCCTTGGCCCGAAAGATTTTTTAATCTTATATTTTCCAGTAGAGAACAAATTGATCATTTCCTTACAGAATTTTCCTAGGAAAATTGGACCCCAGGAAAAAAAAAATAGAATAGACGACGTAACTGATGTGGATGTGATGTCACTTTTTGTATTTAACTTTTGAATAAACAATGTTCAATATTTAATTCTATGTTTGTAACTGTATAATTATCTACAACTTATTTAAATTCATATGCTAGCCACAGCCCATGTCTTGCCCCATGCGCACTGCAAACTGTTGGCCACCTAGTCGCAAGAGAGGGGTACAGAAAGAAGTGCTAGGCTACCGCTGGCTGTTACAATGAGACTTTAATTTTTTTTAGGTTCCCTCTGAATGCGATTGATGAAGTGTTCAGATGGTGTGTTGCAGAAATACATGAAGATAATATACAAATTTTTTTGCGATAAAAAATTTAATTATCTGTCACTTATTGCAAAAAGTACCAACTTCTTGTATCTTGGCTTTAGAAGAAGCTAGAGCATTTTTTTTCATTTGTGTTTTTTTTTATAACAAATGCAATGACGTTCGTAAGGAAAAAAATTTGCCAAATTGACTGAGATATTTGCAAGTGTTTAAGTTGCAAAATGAAATTTTTTGGAACAAAGCGTCAAAATTCACAAAAATAAATTATGTTTGTTTATTATTATTACTAACACCTAATACAATATTTTTACCGAAGCAAAATGTCGATTACACGACCGTAAAGTATGTAATAATACTTCAAAGTTTTATTTGAAAAATTTAACTAACAAAAACTAATAATTATTTTACAATTTTACAAATAGCTTTTTGTTGTGTATCTTAATATACGAATTTTTTTATGGTTACGTTCAAATTACTACGTATGTTTTTTTACGTCGGTCGAAAATTTTTGGGTATAAAAAATTTTTCTGCACCTTTTTTGCCATTAATGTGTTATTAACAATAAATAATGCATTTTTAAAAGTGTCCATTTTATTTACAATTTAATGACAAAGTGATTGACGATAGAAAAATTTCTCTAAAAGCAATAGAAGCGGGAAAGTGAGCAAAAAACTAAATAAAAAATTAGCATTTTTTTATAAAATTTCAAGTAAATAAACAAAAACGACTTTATATTTTTCAAAAACAGGGTTTCCTGTATTCCTGGTAAAATTCTGTAGGGTAATGATTAAATTGTTCTATACTGCAAAACGTAAGATTAAATAGTATTTTTGATGTCTCGGGGCAATGTAATCATTCGTTTTTTTATTTTCTCCTCTGGCACTTCACTATTGAAGACATGACTTGATGTTTTCCTCTTTTTTACATAATTTACGCAATATGTATTTAATCCCTTTATTTCCCAATGTCTATTTACTGTCACACTTCATGCTAACCCTCTGCTCTTTTAAACTACCTTAATTTATTTTCTTCCAGTATTCCATATTTTCTATTCCTTTCTTTATATACTTATGATTTTTATTAAATCTAGATTCCTTTTTCAATCTTTTAGCTATATTTGTTTGTAATCTTTCTTTTGTTTTTCCTACTTCTTGACCCTCGTTGATTTTTTTAGTGTTCCACCATTTCCTATTTCTTCAAATGCTCTTCTTATATTTTTAGCCTGATTTGATGCGATACCATTCAGCTTAGTCCTTTTCTCTTTCCTCAAACATGTAAACACCAATCTTTCTCTGCTTTTTTAAACAATTTTATCTAAATATTCTCCCACCTTTTTTTGCTTCTATTTCCAGTTTTAATATTTTTGTTTATCTCCTCCCTACGTACCCTTGGTTATTTCTACTTATTCTCATGGCCATTTTTACATATCTTCTGAACATTTTTTCTCAACCTCATTTCTCATCCACATCCATACTTTTACTTTACGAACACAAGCCGATTTTATAATCGTGTCTAAATCATATGATCTTTTGATCTTTTGATTAATTTATCAATTTTTCCCCTTTTGTAAGTTCCCCAAACCCCGTTCCCATCATGTTTGTTTCATTAAAATAAATGCCAAGATATTTATACTCCTTAACAACTACTAATTTTTTTCCTTTATATTTCCAGTCTCCATCCGTTTTCTTTCTACCACCTTTTTTAAAAATTTTATTTTGTAACTGTATCACTCTAAATCTTTTATCATACTCTTCAGGCCCTATTTATTCTTAACTATTGCTACCACATTGTCTGCAAATTTTAAGCGAAAAAATTTTTATCTCCCCTAATACTGATCCTCCTTTGCTTTTCCTTATCCAATCTTTATCCAAATCATGAATAAAAGTATTGAACAGTATCGGACTTAACGAACAGTCTTGTATAACTCCGTTTCCCGTTCTGAAGCTTTCCGAGATGCCCTTCCCTGTATTTGTTTCATTTTTTGCCTCTCTTTAAATGTCCTTGATCATTACCAATATTCTTTTTTCAATACCTGTTTTTTAAATGCATAATTCTCTGTCCATCACATCAAAAGCTGTTGTGAAATCCATAAAATCTAAATTTCTACCCTTCTTTTTCTTTTGACTTTTTTCCAATTTAACTATTTAAAATAAATATCTTGTCCCCCGTACTACTTTTCCCTCCAAATCCTACTTTCCTTTCTTTAAACTTGCTTTCTTTCTCTTTCTAGTCTTTCATCCTACTTGCCATTAAATTAGTAACTTTCACTTTACGTTTAATAATGCTACTTCATCACTTTTCACCTCCTGTTTGTTTTCTACATTATACATCGGGTAAATTCTGGCAGTCGTCCAGCCTTTTAGTATTTTGGCTGTAGTCATGCACCTATCTTAAATTTTTGAGAATTCAGCTATGCATCCAGCGGGTAAACTTTTCAGAAACTCTATCAATAACCCATCTTCTTCCACTGCCTTATTAATTTTTATTATTTTTAAGGCAGCCAATACATAAATTCCTACTACTCTTCCATTAAGGATCTCTAGATCTGCATCCTCATCTGAAACCTCTTTTATTTTTTTTTCCGAACCCTGTACTACTTTTACTCTTTCTTGTTTTGCTCCTAACAAAATCTTCATTTTCTTTCACTCTTTTATTTCTTTTAATGTTTTTTTTACTATTCCTACATACGACTTCGTCTTCGCCATTTTTTGTCCTAAATCAGTTTTTGCGACTTTTCCATTCTTTTTCTGGGCTTCAAACTCTTCCTCCCAGTATTCTAGCTCTCTTACTGTCCCTCCTTTTTTAACTATCATCTGAAACCCTTTTACTACCTCCCATATATTTTTACATGAAAAGTTCTATTTTTCTTGTATCTCTTTCCCCTCTGTTATTATATTTTCCTTCATTAAATTTTTGTACTCAATAGCTTTTTCTCTCTTACATCCTAACCTCTCTTCAACGTTTTTTTAAATCTTTATACCGTTTATGTTTGGCTTTGTCTCTCTTTTTTCTTCCTCTTCTAAAATACAAGCTAGAGGTAAAGAAAGCAATTCTTTCTTCATCTTTGCCAATAACCTGCAACTTACCTAGTCTAGCATTAAAATTTCTGATCATATGAATATTGTCACTCTTTTTTAGCAGCTCCTTCATCTCTTAATAAAATTTTTTTTGATACTTTCGTCATTTCTTCATTATTGTAAAGACTTACTTATTTTTGCAATTTTCTTTTATTTCCATCATTACTATACCCTACTCTCATTCTCTAAATATTGTTTATTCTTTTGCATCTTTTCTTATTCCTATCAAAATACCCCCCATAGCCCTCCCTTTTTATTTTCTTTTACTGCTGCTTTGCATGTCAAGTTACAGCTGCTATTTAAACTATCTACCAACTTTTTTCTTTGAGCTTCTCTAGTCATTTTTTTTTATTATAACAACACTATAATTCTCTAAAAATTTCCAAACTGATTTTATGTTTCGTATAACTGCCATATTCTACAGTATCATATTGATTCTGGCCTCCACATCTTCTCTTCCCCTCCTCTCCTCTCTTCTTTTTCTTTTTTTTTGATCAAAAAACTTTATTAGCTATCTTATTAGATCTCCTTTGTCTACGTCACAGTAAAACCATTTTTCGTGTACACAGATTTTTGGTATCCTAGTTTTGCCCTCCTTCTATTCTCTCGCACTTTGTTTTTTATTTTAATTAGCCGTTCCTGAATTTGTCTTTCTCTTTTTGTAAAATTATTTTGTTACTACACTGCTGATCTTTCTCTTTCACATTTTCTTTTCATCACTTTCACTTTGTTTTTTAAGTGATATAATTGAACTACAACCCTTCCTCCGGTTGATTCAAGCTTTTTTACACCTATTGTCAGGTGCATTCTTTTCCACACTACTTTACCTGGTCTCTTTTCGAAGCATTTGCCTTTTGCCTTTACTATTCTAACAAACAAGTTATTCTTCCTTTTTCTTCTTTTTCCAAACTCTTAATTTTTTTCCATGTCCGTCAATTTTTCTGGCCACGATTAATTTGTTTTTTCTATTTTCACAATCTCTGACATAACTTCCAAAACTTTTCCTTTATTTTCTTTTTCACTATTTTTCATGTTTATTTATGAATTTATAATTCTGTTCTTATTGCTATTGTTCGTGCTCATTTTATGATGCTAACTGCTACTATATTGCAATCTTCAGACATTGTTTGAAGCCCTCTGCAAAAGCTCTGTAAATATATCTGTAAATATTTTTCTTCATGCTAGAGTTAAGTCAGTTTCTTTAAATTCTCAAAGTTGCTTCCTCTGTTATAAAATTCAATTGTAGACACTAATCACTGGAATTAATTATTCCACTAACTAAAATTTTTTCATTATATGGAACAGTATTTTTCATTAATCAAAATAAAGCTTTTCGTATGCGTTTTAGCAAATAATGAACTGTCAAATGAGCAATGAGTTTTTTGAAATTATTATTGATCCGTGAAACAGAATGACACCCAAAATTTAAAAAAATCAAAATCAGATTTAATAAAGTGATGAAAAGTTTGTAAACCTCTGTGTCTGAGGAAGGTCAAGTGTACCGAAACAATTGCAACACCCGTATTTATTTATAAAGTATGGAGATTAATTTATAAACTCGTTCTTCATTTATTTTAAAAGGGATTTAAATCTTCATTAAGTGACGACCGAAACTATTCCATATAATAAAAAATAATTAGAGAAAGTGGTAGAAAATCAATGATATGATGAAATGAAATAAAATAGAAAAGTTGATTATTGTTACGTTTCAAAGAAACACATATATCATAAGTTTGTAATATGTCAAATAAAAATGACTTAACATATTGAATTGTAACCTTCTGTTGGCAATACAACTAGTCTATTTCCTACGTGAAATTTTTTGTTACCTTTATCAATATTTGGAATAAATTTGTATGTTAAGTGTTCTACTCAGCTAAAAACGTAGTTTTTATGGATTTTTAACATTTTAACGCCTATTAGCCCTGAAGCGATCTCAAGACATCTGTATGTTAACGATTTAATCCCTCATTCAAAACAAAACGAGCACAAACCCCAGTCTTAAAGGAAATTATATGTGGCTTGATATCTTATCAGATTTGTTTGCAGCTTACAATGCTAGAAATACATTAAACAATTGGTACACTAAGGGAATATTGGTATAGCTGCCTTACCAATAGTAACGATTATACCGTACTAACACTGTATTATTGTGCAGGCTCTACGAATTTTTCGAGCGTAGCGGTACCAAACGGTAGCGTGTCTGTGCCAATGTATCGGACAGTGGCTATACTTTTTTCTTTAATATGGAGCAGTGCCAGATGCAGGCAAATATATGCTAACGTATTGATTTGTTACTCTAATTACTCCTAATAATTACTATCCTAATTACTTTTCTATTTGGGAACAGTATAGCTCTCTATGTAATGAAGACTATTAACATATATTAAGTTTTTACGCCCTAAAGCAGGTAAGCCTGTACTATTGCTTAATGAATAGTAAAAGCACTTTCTATCAAAAATTTACATTTAAACATTTATCATTCCTTTGGCTTTTTTCTCGGCTACTATGTATATTAGCTTCCGTTATCTCATGATTTCGCTTGCCTCTACTTGGAGTCTATTTACTAGTTGAATCTCTTCGCAACCCTACCACCTTTCACGCCCATACACACCTTAATCGGATGCGTGTCACTTATACTGATAGTTCCTGCGCTACATGGTACCTCTCGCGGTAACCAAAAGAGTCGCATCTTCTCCTCAATTGCTTCACTTTCTGATTTTTTCGAGTCGCTTGTTAAGAATAATGTGATCCTCACCGTAGACTTGGGTGAGCGGACAAACGTGGTAGCAGGTGGCTATGCGGGATATATACACAGGACCCACTGGCTCGTGAAGACTAGCTTTTTTTGGCTGTCTTACTCTCTTCGACCCATAGAGTACGGTCTGCGTTTGAGTTGCTCTTATTTCCAATCCTTCCATATAATTTAATGGTATCTTATCACACATTTATACCTTTTGTACTATATTAACGCTGAGCTATATTGCTAGCATTTGACTTTTTCTTTGTATTCTCCACTAAAGTTACATTTATTTTAAATAGTACCTGAAATGATCCCGCATAAAATAAGGTGGTAACGGTAAACTATACATCTTATCTCATGAGAATTGAACCGCTAAAATTAAATTTCTCCATACTACTTTCACTCCAGCTTCGACAATTACCATCTTTGCTTTATTTGTTTCCAATTTTGCAAAATATTTCGCTCTTTGGTTGCATCTCTGTACTTTTTACTGCCATTATCTGACGCTTTGTCTCTGATTCTTCCTCTTACATGTAATAATAAAACAAATACAGACAAATATCTTGGGTGTTAATATGAAGTTCCAAACACAAAATTGTGTTCAGTCAAGTTGCTAGTATTCTTGGCTTAACCGAGAAGAATGATTTTGTAATAAGTTATTCCTTTTTAGACTACTACGAATAAGACAGAATATACATAAACTAGGTAGATCTTGCTGAGAAAATTGCAGATCCCTGAGTTGTTGTACTTCAACGAATAAGTAAGCTATGTTGATCGTGCTATTCAAGCCAGTCACTTGGGCCCTCTATATTTTAGGTTATTAGACCATGATAGAATCAGAGATGAATGCAATAAATCGCTTCATCAGAGGTTCCCGGATGAGCAGGATTCTGTGATGCAATATTTAGGGCTTTGTAATTCTGGAGTTACAAGGAGAGTTATGCGTTATGTAAACAAGTTAAAAGGGGATGGAAGCGACCCTGCGTAATCGTCTGCGCAGACACTATTTCTTGGAGCTTAACTCGAAAAAGACGAAATAATAGAACACTCGGACAATCTCATTAGCCCTTTGTGATACGTTAGCCACGCCAAAACAGATCAGGAGTGTCGTAAAAGATGATCGTTACAAAATGGTTACTCATGTTAAAATAATGGTCTAATAACTTACAGAATCCACAGTACACACGAGTGAAAATAATTATTTCTAGACACTTGCCCTGAATGAGAACATTGCACGTTTTTTCTCCTTGATCAGAGATAGCGTTAAATGTAGTGTGCTCTAAATGTCCTGTAGAGAGTCACCCCCCCCCCACACATTAGTGAGAATAAGAAAAGAGAGGGAGATTGATTAATTGATTAATAACTCGTTTTATTAATGCCAAGGACACGTAGGTCCGAATGGCAAAACGAATTACAAAGTTACAATTTACATTTTTGTAGATGTAATATAAAAAATGAAATATAAGTATAAAATTAATGTACCATTAGTTGCGATGAGCATCATGTTAACTAAGTTTAGCTTATTACGATTGATGCATGGCGACTTGAAAAATTGAAGAAAAAAAAGTTGGTTAAAAAAATTTTTTTCATGGTATTTCTACTGTACACAACATCAGTAACAAATATCTAAAGTGATGCAACTATAAAATTTTCTGGTCAAAAGTTATACGAAATTTTATGTAAGTCAGTTTTCGTTGATTTTAAAAGAATTGTATCACTTACTAGCACGTGCAGCTAAGCTTAACAGTTTGACTGTTCTTTCTGCGCTAAAATAAAAGCCGGGATCAAGACCTATTGATTAAAAAAAAATTTTGTTCGATTTTTTGCCTCCATTCAAAAGTTACAGCTGTTTCAATTATAGCGTAAATATCACTAATAATATGATTTTGGCTAAAATTCAGTATTTTCCATCAAATCACTACAACTTTTCATTCGGGGCATAAAATTCAAAGATTTTTGTTTTAATCATTACAAATATGTTTTTTCTCTCATTTAAGCCCAGATAAAGCCAACTAGTAAAGTGCACCACTTGGCTACCAACGTTGAAAGCAGCACTACCGTTTTGCATTTATGTAGCGAAAAAGGGTCAATTGGACAAAACCCCGAGACATATGTCTCGTCTTTTAGCCCAACAGTGATGAAAAAAAAGTTTGGCTGGGATCAATTGATCTAAAACGAAAAAAACGGCACTTTGAGGTGAGGTAGGGTTGGAATGGAATTTTCAAAGTTTGTAGTGCTCGTGTGACTCATAGACGTATTACAATGACTTGTCTACTCATAATTTATTTACTAGACTCAAATGCAACAAGAAACTGTAGTTTACGTACCTGCACACGCACACTGAGTGTTTATTCCACGGGAGTCGGAAAGGAATCACATGTTTGTACGTGCGAAATACGCAAAAAGAAGAGCTTGGCTATTCGAGAGATAACAACTTGAGGTACTACTGTTGTAAGGATTTATTCATTTCAGTCCTATACTTTACAAAGTGACCATGGGTTAGCATTTCCAATCCAAAAAGTTACTAGTTTAAACTGATTTTTGTTAAAACAGCGATTATGGTGCAAATATGTGGACAAATGTATGCAGTGAAAATTCACTTGTCTTTGTCGATTTTGGTGGGACTAAGGTACAAATCCTATCCCCAATAGCTAGAGTATATAATGCTTACACGCCCAAGTGGCATATAAGCCTTATTGTTTACCGGTGAAAGCTTTCATGAGGGAAATTAAGTTAAGGACATAGGTCGGGATGGAAAACTTGACTCTAAATGATTGATTTTCTGAATGAAGGGATTAATATATTAGTATGAAATAATATGTCAGTTAAAGTTGACAACATTTAACATTTGACATTTTTTATGTTTTGGATTTCATTCCAGTACGTGAGTATGAGTACCAGACACGATCTGAGCAAGTTACAGCAAAATCACCCATATCTTAAATAATTTATTTAATACACCGGTTCATATAATTTATGTACAATTCTGAAAAGCTAAAAGACAAACATACACCACGCTTAAGAAAAGTACCGGACTAGCGATTAGCGAACTCAAGTGGGAGGGCTACATTAATATTCATTCTTTCTTATAAAATACTCATACAAAGCGCTGCCAAAGGTAGACTTAGTCCTACTCATTTTAATGACAAACGGCAGAGAATCTTAGAGTGCCTGGTCCGAGAGAACAAGAAGTGTTGGTACACTGTTGTGCGTGCTATAGGCCTAAATAATATCAAGTTTTCTTGTCGGGCAGACCTGCGCAAGTTACCCATTTCCAGGAAAAGCTTTCTCAGATACTCCGGGCGGGCAGTAGCGAGCGTATTATACATTATAAGGCCTACGACATAGAGCCTACGTGACAATAAACTGAGCCAATTCAAGCGCTTGTCATAGGATCCTAGTTCCGCGTCCCTTTTCCGATAATATGTACAAAGCGCACAACAGAATTTAAGAGCCACTGCATTTGAAGGTCTAGATAGCCTGACAGATCCGCTTAAACAAAGTAACAGAACTTGAAATGAGGTTAAATCAAGGCATGCGCCAACATCACACGAAACTGCGTCGACAGCTTTCTACCCTTGTAATTCAGTCTATGTAGAACCCCGTTAACCCTTCAACATATGCCTGAAATGTGAACGTTACAAGTTAGGTCTTCACTAAAGGTGACCCCAAGTTTTTTACAGAGCTAACTGATCCCAGACAACCACTATTCACATAAATGGGTAGTAGCGCAGACTTATCAATGTGCATGTGGTGCTTTACCATTGCATATAGGACTGCATAGATCTCTCCCTCATTGAGCATAATATTACATTCCCGGGACCAACCAACTACCACTTGAATATCCGCGTTCAACAGGTGAACAGTTTCAGGTACATCCGAAGATTTCTATTGGATGTAAATCTGGAGATCGTCTGCAAATAACTTGGCCTTACAGTAACACTGCGCTGACACAATGGAATTGACCAATACGAGAAACAACATGGGACCCTGCGAGGACCCTTGTTGAACACCCGAGGTTATACGGCTAGGCTCAGTAAGCTCTCCCTCGAGATCCAAGACAGCAATCAAATGGTCAGACAGATATGAGTGCAGTCATCTTGTAGGCTGGGACAAGAAGTTAAGCGCAGCCAATGCACACAGAAGACCCAAATAACTCAGTGTTGAACGCTTGGTGAAAGTCAAAATATACCGCCAACATTTCTCAGTGAAAATTTTCTTATACCTTTAGTAAGGTTGACTGCGTACTGAACCTGCGCCGGAAATCCTACTGCAACCGCAAAATTAATGAGTTTGCCTGTAAGTAGTTGCAGATTTAATTGGTAACCAGATAATCGAAGGTTTTGGCCATGTGTGTAACGTTAGCGATTGGATAGGTTTTGCTTGCTTCCTTTGGTTCAACCATCTTGCATAGAAGTATTACAGTCGTTAATTTCCAAGTACAGGGTAGGTACACATGGTGTACGACAAGTTGAACAAACATACAAAATACGGGCAACCAGGCTGAATACTCACGAAAAAAAGGCCACCGATGAGCTACCACTACTGCGGCCCACAGTGGGACAAAACGTGTTTTTTTTCTGTAAATAAAATATCTCCAAAAAGCAATTAACCAATTGCCATAATTTTTTTTCGAAATTGCAGCTTATCTCACGCAAAATGTAGAAAAAGTGGTCCTGATTGTAAACAAAACCTTAAGGGGATGAAAACAGCCTTTAAAGCTGCTAAAATTTGAAGAAAATTATTTAAAATTGACTTTCTACTATAAATGTCTGAAATCTTTCGGAATTCAAGAAAGGAACAAAAGTTGTTGAGAAGAAAAAATGTATAATGTAGATATGTTGTAGGAGGTTTAAACAGCCCTTAAATAGGCCAATTTTAATCAAATTTCGTAAAAACTTGAGGAAAAATTCAATCATTCAACTAAATCAACTAAACGTATATTTGCTCGAATCATATACACACTGTAAGGATTAAAATGACCTGAAAGGATAGAAACAACCCTTAAGGAATATCAAGTTATGAAATAATAACATTAATTTACAATTCTTAAGTATAATTGTTAAGAATCATTGAAAATTACTAGTTAAAATGTTAAGTTTAAAATATTACATAACATTTGTTATGTTGGTATGTTGCAGGGGGTTGAAACTACTCTTCGCTGATCTTTAACGGACAGCTCTTCAGAACTATTGTAGGAATAATTTTGTTTAGTTGTCTGATTAAGCCAAACTTAAAGAGTGTTAAATTATGTTTAGATTATATATAATATAAATACGGGGTAAAAATAGTCGCATACGTTAATTATATTAGGAAATTTTTTTTCAAATTTGAATATCTTTTCTATAATTCTGAAGAATTGCTAAAATTACTAGAGAGGATGAAAAGTGTCGAATAATGTATCATATTATTTGGCATTTTGTTACAGATCTAGGGCATTAAATCTACCTTTAAGTAAGCTACAATGGACTGAATGTTACAACTTTGGGTGAAAAAAATTATTTATTAATCTAATAAGTGCTAAATGTCTGTATTAAAACATAACATAGAAAATTTTTTTAAATTAAGAAGACATAAGGGGCATTAACAACCTTCAGAGGTTCTAAAATTACCCCATTTTTAAATGCCAGTTTGATTGTCGTATCTTAAATCACTAAAAAATAATTGTTTGTACGAAGAAGGAATATAATATGTTGTTACACACAAAATATTTATTCAGTACGTCCCAAAAAGGTCAAAACTATACAGGAAAAAGCTAAACTAGAAAAATAAAATAAAAACTTCCGTAAATAATTATTTTACTCATTCGCAAACTGCACGTATGATATAAAAAAACCGGAATTCTCGAAATGTTCGTCAAACAGCCATTAAATATATTAAAACCTTAAAAACTCATAAGTTTGCTGTTTATATGTACTCACAGTTGACTTACAAATCAAAAGGTTTCAGAAATGTTTGACAATTTAATACAAAAGGTTTCTTTTAATAATTTATCGTAAGTGGAAATTACGTCTTATTTTTGAAAATAGTTTCAGGGTTGTGAAGGTTATAACTCTGATTAAAGTCATAAGAATAAAAAATAAAAATTATATTAGAAAGTTCTCAAGATATAATATTGTTTAGTATGAATTTTTTTTCAAAAATAAATGAGCCGAATGATTAAAATTAATTCAGAATTTGCTTCTGAGGTTTAAAAATTTTTAGATTCATTGTGTTCAACAAAAAAATGCTTACATTTTATATACGTTTGATCTTACAGTATACAGCTGTTTGTATTGTACGTAAGTAATATATCAACATTATAATTCATACATTCTTACGACTACTCTTCATCATAGCAAAGAGAATCGACTTCTGACACAAACCAACTGCTATCTCGGTCCATGCTTTCATTAAAAACGTTCTCACTCTCACTGTGTTCTTCAGCGATATTAACGATTTTATCATTCATTATCTAATGATTAACGGATCGTAACAATATAATGGACTAAATTGGAGAGGACTTCCCCCCTGTACGCATTGTCTTTTACCAGTCTTAGAAATTAGACTTCGATCATTTCTTATCAGATGATACCCTGGCATTTCTTAAAGAGAAGAGCATCTAGCCGGGGTGAACTAGGTTTTAGATATACGTAAAGTGACTTGAGTAATAAATTTCCATACGATCGAGCCACTTTAAAAATACAGTTGCGAGTATACACTAGGCAATTTACGAATCTCGAGTACATCATCCGCAAACTTGAACAGATTTAACACAGTGAGAATCTTGGTGAAAATTGATACAAGATCTTCTACAGAGTCAGTAGGCACACTCACGACCTTCATCTCGGGCACTGATACCAGAAAGAGAGGAAAATAAGAGAGAGAGAGAGAGAGAGAGAGAGAGAGGAAGAGAGGAAAGAGTGAGAAGAGAGAGAGAGAGAGAGAGAGAGAGAGGAAGAGAGGAAAGAGAAGAGAGAGAGAGAGAGAGAGTAAGCTTAAAGTTGTGCACAATCAGTATAGTTGTAGCTACTGATGAAGTCGGTCAGACTATAGTCAATAAACGAGTTCATATTACTCTTAAGTAAATCTCTTTTGCTCTAGGTTATTTCTGTTTTTTTCCAAAGCACACGTTCCCTTCACTGATGACTCTGACGTGAGAAATTTGACCAGCGCCTTTAAATTGGAGGATTCTGGGTGGCAACCCCAGTACACACTGAAGTACGGTGAAGCTGAGGCGCTAGAAATTGTTGGCAGAAGAACCCTGGCATCTCGTGGTGTAAGCGGCTGGTGGGACTAGGTAACGCAGTGGTCTTATTACATTAACTAGTACAAAATTACCTTTAGCACTGAAGGATTAAAGTTTTCCTAGTCCGTTCCTGATACCTAAATACAGCGCAACAACGAGATTCGAGATAAAAGTGAACTAAAAGATCTGCGTAATATATTCTTTTTTTCGGTATTCCGTTCTAGAGAACCTGTGCTGTGGTGGATGACACAAATGACCTAGAACAAAAGAGATTTACTTTAGTTATGTGAACTCATTTATTGACTATGGCATGACCAACCTGATCAGTAACTACACATTTACTGACTGTGTGCAGTTTTAAGCTCACTCTGTTTCCTTGTTCTCATTTACCTGAAGTAGGGGTAACGCTCTATATTACTCCCCAAAGTCTTAATGCAATTGAAACTTATTATAAGAAGATATCTTGATTTGATTCCGTAGCTATTGTGATCCTATCAGTCTCCTCCTCTTGTCGAACGTAGACTTTTCCCTAACGTACCCAAACATAATTAAACCCTAATTCTTTGGTCCTTTCCTTAGTAAATGTACATGATCCTGAACAGAGATGAGCTTGAATGTAACAATACAAAAGGAAGCTGAGTTGGCTCCTTTGGCACTAACTGCACCAGCTCTATTCTCATGGGTTTTTCTAGTTGGCAGTTTGCGAGTCACTAGTACATCGTCCCTTAATTTAGCAATATTTAGTGCAACCAAAATTTTATATACATTTATTTGAAAAATAACATTTCAAGTCCGTTGGGATGCTGGTAACTTTTATGTCAGGCTCAAAGGACTCTGGTTTGTGTCAGTTTGTATGTTTTTCAGTTTGTATTAATGTTCTCTGACACAGTTTCAGTTTGAATTTGAGGTGCATTATTGCGTTTAGTTATCACGATTGCTTTGCTTAAAATTTCATCGAAACGCCAGTTATTATTCATTATTAATTTAAACAGTGACGCAAAATTTAAATTCAAACTTTAAATAAACTTTAAATTTTTCTATCTAATAGGAATTTCAAATTCATGTAACCGTTCTGCACTCACGCTTCCTTCTTGATAATACAGTGAAACTGTCGATACAATGAGATCCGATGCGACCAAGGAAGTCCTAGCCAAGTGATGATGAACGTCAAGTCGTTTACCAGTTGCTAATTAGCGAAGAAAAATAAAAAGAGAGATAGAAAAATAGGATTTCAGTTTGAAACGAAATTTATTAATTTTAAGGGCATGGCGTCTTAATGGCAACAAAACATAAAATTATAAAATATGTAAGTTAGCATAAGAGTACTACCGCATCACTAAATACATTCAAACCGATATAATTACCAATATAAAAACTATTTAGAGGAAAACTAATAAGATTAGGGGGTGATTTCCGTCAAATGTTACCAATAGTAAAAAACAGTTGTAGATCATCTTTCATAGAAGAAACAATAAAATATTTATATCTATGGCAAGAATGTACTATATTCAATTTGAAAAAAAATTAACGTTATGTAAATAAAGATTCTTCATCAATGCTATTAAATATAGGTGAAGGAAAAATCGACGAATTTCCAATTCCTGTTAGTTAATTCACAAATGACCTTTTTTTAAAACATGTATAGTGATGCATATAATACTTCTTTAAACAATGTTATTTGAACAATATATAATAAATACACCGTTTAATTCAATAAAAAAGTTTTCAATAATATTAAAAATGATGTTAAATTTATTATTTGACTACACAACCTATAAAGATATTGATCAATCTGATAATGATTGCATTAAAATTTTTCTCCGGAATTTTTGAATAATATAATTGAAGACCTCCCACCACATAATCTTTGTTTTAAAATCAATTCAATAGTATTGTTAATCAGGAATTTAAGTACATGTAATAAGTTATGTGATAAAACAAAACTAAAAAATTTTAAATTATTTAAATACAACATCGAAGAAGAAATAATTTCAAGTAAAAATAAAGTAAGTAAAGTATTTATTTGGCGAATCATTCTAAGTACGGGAAATGATTCATCATTACCTTTTTTTCTCTATAAAAAACAATTTTTCTTGTACCAACGATTGCATTGTCAACAAATGAATTACAAAGACAAAGTTTCGATAAGGTTGGTCTTTACCTTAAGAAGGAATTCTTTTTTATGGCCAGTTGTACGTTTTCCTTTCAAGAAGTAAAAATCCAAATAAATTTTACATTTAAAATGAGGCAAACAGTCAATTCATGATGGAAAAATATTTATATTAAGAACCACAACTTAGTAGAACGCAGTATGATTATTTATTCATACATTTTACGTTTAAAATACTTAGAATTGTTTGAGAAAGAAAAAAAATTTTAGTTAACGAAGAAAATTTTTCAATTGATAGTTCACAGAGCGACATAATTATAAAAATATCCAATATATTAATGGATGTTGTTTACATTGTACTATACATAATTGTGTAATCCTTATATAACACTATAGTTATGTTGCAATAGCTTTTATAATTTACTGAGGACTATTTTGCTCTTATTATTACTAAACCATAATTCAAATAAATAAGTACATAAAAATACTTGAAGGCATGTACTGTGCGCCCGAAAGAACACGACACGTAAAAAGCTAGGCTAAAGGAGAATCACCTGATATTTGTACATGCATGTGTTTTGCGCGTTGATCTATTTTCATACGTTGTGTACTTTAAGCCATGTTATAATATACACGTAACCTATACCCAACTTAGTGGATACTATTAGAGAAGCATTATGACGTTTCTAAGTAATGCACTCACATATGCTACCGTGACGGATAAAATAAGTGTTTAAAATAATTAGAACTGACTTATGCATGAACTTATCGTACATTTTTTTAAGGTCTTCATAATCAGCGATTTGTAATTCGATTTTGACCTATTTTTCGCAAATAATTTTGAATGATCTTGTATCATTTAAAGCTCCCTAATCTTTTGTTACTCTTAAAAAAATGTATCTCGTTTTCTTTTATTTAACACTTTTAAACTATTAAAACTTTTCATTGAAATCCAAAAAAAAATTTCATCAACCATCGACAACCAGCTACACACATACAAAGTAAAATTTCAATAAAAATTTTGCTAGAAAAATTTGCTACATTATTTATGTATAGAAAACTTTGATATAACATTAGATTCTATGTTACATTATTTTAATTTTATTCATGTATAACGCTTCTAAATAATACACGTCATGTCACAACGTTACAGCAAGCTATTTTGTTTTTTAAGCGTTATTTTTTTTACATTTGTAGTAATTCTTAGCCATACGCTGCTTGACTATACATTTATGAATGAATAATAAGCAAACGAATAATGCAAATCGGATGTAACCATTAAATAGGAATTCGACGTAACATGACGATTACGCTTGAGTGAAATATGCTATGTATTGAATGCTCTGATCAGGAACTATTGCTTTAACAGTGCAAGATCATTGATAGTTTCTGCTCTAGTTATTTTTTTCTTTTACTTTCATGAATAAATAAAAATATCAACATAAATTGACTTCCAAATAAAATGTTCGACTGTCACAGGGGTGTGGCCATTATAGATAGTGTAATAGAAATACTAGATTGGCCGAATAATGAGAAATACTAGATTGGCCGAATAATGAGAAATACTCCACCAACAAAAATATTGTCGTATAGATAAGTGGTAAAATAACGGATATCCGTCTTTGGCAACATTTGAAAATTGTTAATGAGATGTTTAAAAAATTCACAAAAGTTAACAAACATGTTTTTTTTAATTACTAAAAAATTTGAGACTGTGTAGAAAAATATTTAAAATAAATAAAAGCCTTGTAAGAAGACTTACAAAACCCCGCAAAAATTTCTTAAATTGGTTAATTTGTTTACCGGTATTAGTGTTGTCATTTAAATTATGTATATTTATTTGAAAACAATAATAAGTGTTGACATAAATAAGTATACCAAGCTGTATAATTTTGCAAAGCCAACAGATTTCTCAAATATTATCAATATATCTTGTTTGCATTTTATTTACGTTAATAACCAGTATTTTGTACTGGCTATTAAATTAGTTTTTCTGTATATAACTTATTTGAATAAATGGCCCTGAAGTTATATCAGCTGTCTGCAGCAATTGACACAAGATGTACGTGTTAATACTGTAATAATACATGTATGAGAACCGCTGGATTCTTCCCATCCTTCTGCTGCGGCCATTCTGCTTGACGATACTTTTTCACTAGATTCTATGTAGCTATATATGTTCGAGTGAAAAAGTTCTAATATTGAATCCACCTCGCCCAACATTGCCCGCGTGATGAAAGGAGATACTGCAGTGCTGCCTTAACACTTTGCAGTGTACTCGATCAACAGTACATTAGGTATAGTCGGTGTGATAAAAGTACGATAAAAAATACTTCGCTCGCATCGATTTGATTATTATTTCCAGTCACTGGGAGAATTACTGCGTGAACTTCCTTTTTTAAGAGCAGAGTCCAGGTGAGTACAAGAAATAAGAGAAAGACGTACAAAATAATAATTGTGACTACTGCTTTGGTACCCCCTTTTATTTTCAGGTGTAGAAGTAGTGTAGCATTGTATCGTAAGTGTAAGCGATTATGCTACACCTTCGTTACCATGTAACAGCTATACATCTTATGCTGAATGCTTTTATCGATAAATAGCCACTGATGTAACATCGTATAGAATTACACATTACTATTAGTCAGGGCACCATCAGAGTTTTGGAACTTAGTGGTTTTTTCTAACAAAGTAAATTAAAGGGTTAAAATTAGAAAAAAAATATTAGAAACAATACCTAAAAGATTTGACATGAAGCAAGATACGCGTCATGGGTTTTTACTATGTAATGAATTATTTTTTGGCCTTTTTTTGATTTTTCTTTATTATCTTAAGAACTATTGTTTGTAGAAAAAAATCATAACTACGAAATCCTTTTGGTAGATAATTTTGCATAGAGAGTAGAAATGTAAAACGATCCGAAAATTATGTTTTACTGTATAAACAAGTGAAAAAAATGTATCTTTTTTTGAATGCATAATATGTTTAGGCAGTGTCATACATTTTTTTTATATCTAAACATAATTTTTACGATGAATTTGCGATATTAAAGCAAGACAGGTAGAATTATTATTACATACATTGATGTTCGTGTAAGTTCGTGTAATTTACTTTCACTTGTGATGTAGATAGGGCACTAATAATTAAAAAATTTTATTGATTCTTAAACATAAATTTTACATTTACTGAAAAATACACTTTTCGATAGACAAAACGTCAGAACTTATGTAAATGGCTGATTCATACGTCGTATCTGTAATCCTAATACCTATAATTTTTTTTTCTACTTACATTAAAGTCGAAAATTTTTTTGCTATCTTCATCATTAAAGATTCAGGAGTTTCGCTGTAATACCATGAATTATCTTATTCTGACTCGCCACTTTTGTGTCCATATTTCACAGCCTGATTTCAAAATTGTAATTTCTTATGTAAATAAAGAAAATCCAGAACATAGTAGGTTCTTGGGTACCCAAGTATGAAGTAATACTTCTATAAAATTATGTGGGAGCTGATATAATTAAGTTTATAAATTTACCTTCTATAAAACGATATTGCGTATGAAGGTTGTATAAATCGTTGGAATGAGTATACTTGCGTTAATTAGGTGTGGTTTCAATAAATATTTTAATATTTAATAAATGAACGATTATAAACGCTAAAAACAGTACACTACAACATAAACAGTACGTAGGCTGGCTAGTACAAGACTGTGCGCTTTCATCAAATCTTCTGATGATTTTAAAAGAACTTCCTACCACCGACGCTAATTAAATTTTTAACATCACGATTATATCTGTCACACACGCTATATTCCTACTTGACATGTATTCCCAGTCCATATTTAATACCCAAAGTATATTTGTATCTAAAAGGTTAAAAAAAACCATTCTGTAGTTATACTTTCTTCAATAGGATAGTATTTACATGCGAGTGAAAGTCCCTTCATGACGTTCATCACACATAGGTTTTTTGGATATATATTATTCAAACATCAAACGTTTATTCGGAATAGCATAGCAAAATTACAGATCATTTAACTGCACCCTTTTTTTATGTATTAAGTTTTAAAAAATCGCAATTGAACATGTAACCTTACGGAAGAATTTCGTTAAATTGCATTCATGTGATCTGTAGGCATCCCCTAATTTTTGTTTGTATGAAAGATAACTTTTAGATAAATGTATTTGATTTTTAAATAAATCCACAGTTTGTTTTTTGTAGTAACACAAGATGGAAAAGGTCAAGTGTGCGCAAGCGCTTGTATGTGAGTACATCCATATAAGAAAGACGATTGCCAGCTTTGCTGCATGTATTCGCGCTCCCCTCACCTCTCTGCACTTTTCCTCCGGTAACTATGTGAAGAACGTCCTTAAGTCAAAAAATCACCTCAATTACAAATAGAAAAATTCTGAAAGAATAAAACGTAATAAAAATCAATATTGTATCTATGCAGAACAAATTTTTTTTTTTATTTTTGATTATTTTGAAAAATATAAAAAATTGTATAAACAATTATTTACTTATTATAAAAGTAACAAATTAATAATAAAAAAGTAAATGTTTATTAATACATAGGAAAGCTGCTCTGCTAAAATGTACTAATTTCTAAGTTATCGAAAAAACATTTTACAAAAAAAATTAGTTTATTGAATAAATGTTTGAATTGAAAATACGTTATGAACCACACTATTACAAGAAGTAACCAAATTTCCTATATCGGGGCTGTCCGTAGCTGAGTGGGTATGGGCCTCTGTTAGTGTGCAGGAGATTGCGGGCTTTAGACTCATGGAAAGTTTTTTTTTGTTTTTTGTTTTTTTTGTAAGAGTTTGTAAAAGAAATAAAATGTATGGTGTAGTGGTGTGGCGTCGTATGAAAGTGACCAGTGCGGTAAGGTACCGCAACGGAGGCGGGGCGAAGGCGGAGTGGCATTCAAAAAGTTTAACTTCAAAAATTTTACTGTAACATTATGTTTAGTTGGTAAAAATCTGTACGACACTGCATATACGTATGATACACTCAAAGAAAATTCAGTTTACGGTTAGTTGCACTGAAGATTCGTCAGAATAGATAGTACTACTAGAACACTAAGAAAAAATTATCTTGGAACGGGCAAAGGCGCATCTTCGTAGGTAAATTTGTTTATGAAACTCAACTTGGGCCTCAGTAAATCGCAAATTGAGCCTCTGGGCAAGCGTAGCTTGTCACTGGCAGCGTGCGATTAATTGCCGCAAAATGCGCACTATGTCTTACTAACTTTATCACTCGATTGAGGTAAAACTATTGACTTAACTGGAACGGAAAAATTTAATGAATGTACGATAAATATTAACAAAGAGAATAAGCTGGATCTGAAGTCGAAAAAATATTTCAAGCGGCCGTTACCAGCCAAAAAGTAAACAGCCCTATTAAAAATACATACTTTTTAAAATTATTTAAAAATAAGTGCAATCAAATGCTACAAGTTATACGTAAAATAAAAATTATTCATGGAAGAATGGTCTTTTGTTACAAGTTTTTATTAAATGAATTTTTCGATCATTCATTAGAAAATCTGAATTTCAAGTAGTCAAAAAGATTATTCGTACCTATCTAATTAAACTAGAAATTAAAATTTTTAATTAACAATTTTGCAACACATAACCATTTTGTAATTTTGCACTTAAACTTGGTGTTTGATGTTAAGCATACTTATGCTTATAACATATCTAATTTTCACATAATTTAAACCAATTTAGTATATGTTTTGACCCATTTTAATTTTTTTGATTTCTTTGTTTTATATTTTTCGTTCGTTTTAGTACTAAAACTTAGTTTTTTGATTATTTTAAATACTTGCTCTTTATGCAGAATTATCCTCCAAACAACTTTTGTATTTAAAATTTTCTTATGTACCCAACAGTTTTTAAAATATAAAAAAAGACCTTGAAGAAAGCAAAAAAGTAATCTATTGTATGTTAAAAAATCTATGACGTGTATCTGGTATGTCAATATTTTCAGGTATTTTTCCTAACACTTTTCTCTACTTGTTGAGCATAAATTCTCTTTGTTCTGGAAAACCGTCTCTTTTCCAGAGTTTTGAGCCTCTGATGCCCTAGCTATGTAAAATCAGATTGGTATCAAAATACTTTTTCAAAATAAATACTGAAAATTACACATTTCCTTCTATAATCAGGTTCACTCGTAAAATCATACATATGCTAAAATAGAGGTTAATTTCACTATGCTGCCAATTTTTTTACATAAAAAAGATACGAACTGCTTTATTTGCGGAATAGCTTCTATAAAGTACTGCTAGGTGGGCTACTTTGAGTCCATTACTATGTTATCCACAGTTTTTAACTCTTTTAGAAAGCGTAAGTGATTTCTTCTACAAGCGTAACTTGCTTTAATAGTTACAGTTTGTATTGTATTTCGTAAACCGAGCGCTAATTTAATTTTTTTATGTTTAATAATATTGAATAATTTATTTTTCAAAACTTCCAGTGATCTTTTAAACATTTTTTTAGTCAAACGTGGGTTTCTTCTGTGTAAGAGTGTGTGTATGTGTACCATTTTGACTAATGTCAACTAGTATGCCATCTGAGATTTCATGTCATGTCAATATTTCATGTATAACTTATCATCAAAAAATAACGTTGATGTAATTTTTTCCTTCTACAACTACCATCTAAGTATATTTATAAGAATTGCATAATGCAGAGTAATTGGTTTGAATTAAGAGTAAGTCCATGAGCACAAAAAATATAATTAAAAAAATCAATATATATTAAACACCCAAATAGTTCACTTATTTGTAGTGACTTCATACTCCTGCACATAATGCAATAATGGATAATGACACGGTTATTATTAAAATCTTATAACCTGGCAATGTAGTTAACAAAATAACATATAAAATGAAGACAATCATTATTAGATATTAATTTCATGCTAAATGATCTTTCAGAACAGATTGGATCCACAAAACCGCAGTCAATTTTAGCTGAAATTAAAATTATCCGTATACATTAATCTTTCATTCATAAACTTCCTTTTACACCTTCCTATCGTTGTAAGTTTCTATTTCAGATATAACTATATTGCTTCCTGACTATTTAACGAGTCTCAGTGGACATTGGTCAATGCGATCGATTACATTTTGGAACTGTGAACATTGGGCTTTATTAGTATCTCAGACTTTGTATTTTAACTTTTTATAACCTTAACTATTGGTTATAGGTGAAGGTTTTATATCAAGTTCATGCTGTTTCTATTTCCAGAATCAGTAATACCGGTTTCCACAAAAAATGTTGATCTTGTAACAACTTTAGAGGTCGATGACAAAGTGAAATTTAAGATTACTACAAATTGTTTTCTTGCATTTTTCAAAACTTACATTTAAGCTTCTTTTTTTAACATGCGTTGTTTTCATGGACTCAAAAAAAGTTGCTTCAAATGGAACACCTTGCTGTTTATATGATGAATCATTCAAATTTTT
This sequence comes from Copidosoma floridanum, assembly GCF_036245765.1. Taxonomy (NCBI): domain Eukaryota; kingdom Metazoa; phylum Arthropoda; class Insecta; order Hymenoptera; family Encyrtidae; genus Copidosoma; species Copidosoma floridanum. The sequence continues at coordinate 13,348,455 of NW_028321901.1, read as the reverse complement.
ATGAAAATAGGTATACTTCATTGAAAATTTCATTAGGAGTATGTTTAAATCATAAACAGGTAGTTAGCACACATTTTGTAACAGAAAGCTCAAAAATAAGCGACTTTTAGCCTATTTTTTGAGATAAGTATAGCATGTCTTGCCACTTTGTTCATGTTTAGTAAGAACCTGTTATTACATGTAACTTTTTTTTCTGGAATCGTTTTTTAATATGTATATTTAATAGGACTGTCTTTGAGTACAATAAACTTTTCTAACCCTTACGAACAAAGGTGATATTTATATTTTTGCTTGACAAGATCAAAAGACTCGTAATTCTATTATAAATATTCAAAATTACTATATATTCTCGTACGCTTTACATCTAAAGCATGAACACCACTTGCACTCTTTTCAGAAGGGAAATTGACAGAGGAGTTTTGTAGCTGTGTTTTTTATTTTCATAGATCTGTACGCTCTGTCGTAGTCAACTGAGTATTTAAGCGCACAATTTCAGCAGTGGAGGGGAAAACCAAAATATGTGCCCGAAGGTACCTAGTGGAAGAGCAAGAATACGAGCGCGTTTACGGCTATACCTATAAGTGCAATGTGTGGGTATACTAAATACTGGCTGCCTGAGTTCTCGATCACAACTTGCAGTTCTAATGTATTTCTTGCTGTGGTACTTCCTTAAAAACAATTTTGTATGCTGGACAGAATTATTATGCTCTGCAGGGGAGATATAACTCGTTACATAAGTATTTAATGTTTATAGAACTAAACACTAAGTTTTTTTTATGTAAAATGACAAAGCAAGTAATAACAACTTAAGCCCCGATATTTACTCTTAAGCATTGGAATTTCGCTATAAAAATGTTTTGATAATTAGCACCATTCATTCATTTGTAGTTATTGAAAATTAAAATGTACGTTACATTAAATAATAAAAATCTTTATATTTAAAAATGAAAATTTGTTTATAAAGCACTATTTGTTTGTATAGAATTTCAAAAAACTTACATTTTATTGTAAGTCAGTTTAACGTTACCACTATTACTAGTACTGTAAAACAAATCTTACTAATATATAAAGGAAAGTTGCTAAAATCGTTGTAATCGCTAACCGCGAAAACTACTGAACCGATTTTGCTTAAATTTTGCATACTGATTCTTGATAGTTCCGAGATGGTTTTTGCATAGTTTTTTTCTTGAAAAAGTTGATAACAATAGCGGTAAATAAGCTCAAAGGTTTGCTAAAATAAGTTAGCTTTGCGCTTTAATTCAGTAGGATCCGCTAGGTGGCGTTTAGGTAAAATTGAAGCCACCCACAATCAAAGATAATGAAGAGTGAAGAAATAAAGAAATAAAATTATTTTCTTCAGAAAGTTTTCAGAAGTGTAAGTGTTGTGGCTGGGAGTGATAAATAACTACTCAATGATATAAAAAAAAAATTAACCTATATACTCATGTGGAAATTTTTTTCGTGTTTTAAAAATTCTTTTTTGTTTTTTTTTTCAATATTATTGTGATATGCAGCGATAGATAAGACAGGGCACAGTTACATGGCTTATAGCTTTAGTTACTACCTATTCTATTGATTCTCATAATTTACGTGTTCGGGGCTTACTGTCATGAACTCTAGTCTACTGTCTGTATTACACATACTTATAGCAGAATTTTAGGATACGTGCCAAATAGACTTTGAGAACTCTCAAAAGGTTTTGTTTTATCAAACGTAAGAAGAAAGAAGTATTCCCGTAGGACAGTCATCTAATGTATGTGCTAAGTAGAAGAGTTTTTATCGTGGATATAAGTGAGTAGTAAATATCGGCAAGTAAGTATTGTGTATTTTCTTGGTGCTCGTATCATACAGTTGCTGCCGATAGGTTCAACAATCATTCAAAATATCGTAAGAAACTTAACAATTCACATTTATTGCATGGAGAGTGAACGTTTTTATCAGTCTATTAAATTCAGAAAAGCACATTTATTCTTTGATTTTCTGATGCTAAAAGTTGTAGAGCTACAATTACAAGTAAAAAAGAACCTTAACAGTGACGTTATCCTGGTCAACATTGATTGTAATGACAATTAGTCTCGTTATAACCTTACTTGTGCACATTTGGGCTTACGGAAATGTATATAACTTAAGTAAATATGAGTATACTTCAAATATTTGCAGTTTAACGACTTAATTACAATATCCTATTCGATTCCATTTGTATTTCTTACACATCGATATCTTGTTAATGAGAAAAAATATGCGCTAAACAGAATCGCTGTTGAATGTGTTTATAGATTTTCATTTTAGTGATTACGATTTGTACTTTGTGTGACTTCGCACTGAAAATGTTTGAGCTTACGTTGATATTAGCTGCAGTATGTACTATTTGTATGTAAGAAATTTTTACTTTTGTCGATTTAAGTCAAAGCTGCATGTCATCGAAATATCTTGGGACTCCTTATATCGATGTTGAGCCCTTATGGAAAAATTGTATTTTTTAAAAACTTAAATGATCTATAAATAATTCTATTAATCAACAGTTTGATGTGTGTTTTAACGAAAAAAATTGCAAATGCTCAATAAAAATGCTTTAAGAAATAAAATGAATTGGGACAAAATTTATTGCAATCACTTTTAATTATACAACGAAAGGTAATATCTCGTGCCTATGAAATGAAACTTAAATGTTTATAAATAGTTTGAGAAAATTCAGTAAATCATTTACATTTTTTGATCCACCGACTACTTATTCCAATGATTTATTGAACAGCTATTTTCACGTGATGAAATGAGCTTATGAACGAAGCTGGTAATTAGAAAAACTTAGCAAGCACAACTTTATTTCGATGACATGCGTATAGTGAGGGAAAAATAAATGTAAGAATTAGATAATATTGCGATGAAGATTTTTAGTGGAAACTGTGTTCTCTTAGTTTGCATTCAAGTAATATTGTTATCAATGTAAATAACATGTAAAATCACTGTCTTCCATTTCGTATACGTCAATAATTGTAGAGTAACTTTCAAATTTCTCTTATAAATAGAATGCCAAGCTACTCAACTAACCAAAAAAGTAGACAGAAAAAAGTTTTAAAAGGACGTCTCCCTACAGCGAAAAAGGGTACTGGTAAAGGAGGACGACCACGTATTGAAACAGAAAAGGCCAGTTCGAGCACCTTATATAGGCGAGCCTACGAAGTGTTAGATTATGTCAAATATAATATCGAATTGTTGAAATTATCAGTAAAGTTATGCCAAATTAATCTTGCTAAAAATGATACTCATGAAGAAATGAGTAGAACAGATTACTATATAGAAGAGATGGAAGTTGAAGATCATACTGTACAGCCAAGTACTGAAATTGCGGAATACAGGCATTCTCCTAAATCGGCTCTTGCGTTGTACTGCGAACACGATTTTAGTAAGAAGTCGTATGTAGCTCTAGTCAGGGATTTGCGTATCAGAAAATGTAATATTTACCCTTTTTACTCTATGGTACAAAAAGAGATGAAGAATTGCCTCGTATTACCCTATGATGTACATACAGAAGTTGAAATTCGCGTTTCTCTCCGGAATATTTTAAATAAAACAGCGCAACAACTGTGTTCTGCAGTAGCAACTTCTTGGAGCAAACAGGACTTACAACACTTGCAGCTAACTGTGATACTTGGGTTTGATAGCTCTGCTGGTCATTGTAACCCACAGCAAGGCTATACCGATTCAAATGTAATTAATCAAGATCCTCTGCAATCTTTGTTTGTTTCTAGTATGCTCATTGTTTAACTACAAAGTAGATCTAATGGTAAGCAAATTGACTGTTTATCGTTTGTATCGTTTGCACAGTGAAAAATGTGTCATAAAAAATTTCATGATTTAAAGAAGGCCTTATTTAGAGTAATTTTAGTTGCGAGTATCAATATTTCTACACAAGTAGTAAATTTTATATAATCGATAATATCTGCGTGAACAATGCAAAAAAATTTTTACGAGAAAAATTTCTTGGGTCTTCAAAACTATACTCGTATCTTAATATCTGCCTTATCACTTTGTCATTTGATCTCTTTGAATATATGTTTTATACTATTCTAAGTGAGGGCAACGTCTAATCATCGGGCGTCCTTAATACATTCTGATGCTTGGTCAATAAAAACCGCTGTCTCAGCACAAAATTTAGGAATCATCGTAGAGATTATTTTGGTAATATAAATACTAAATTATTTTGTTACAGCTAATTGCACATGGAAGAATCCGAGCCCACAGAGTTATAGATTCTGTAGACTAGTACGAATTGCATTAGAGAAGGAAACGCTGGAGTCTATACTTACAGAGTATAATTGTTTAAACCGTGAAATATCCACACTTACATCATATGCATTTCAGTTAGATAATGGACAAGAAGCAGAAGTGTCATTGAAAGTTTTTGTTACATTACTAGCCGAAAAATGTGTAAACGCAATCGTAGAAAACAAAGCTACATGGAGATGCAATATTTGCTTTTGCACTAATTCTCAATCCGATAAAAATGTATCAACCGATTTTCATCCCATTGATGAATCATTTATGGAGCTTGGCCTTGGTCTTCTACATGCTGAAATAAAAGCTTTTGGAAATCTTACCCACATATCATACAGACTTCCTTTAAAAACATGGACGATTAATGCTAATATTAAAGGTGAAATATAAATTGAAAAACTCTTCTTTTCGCTAGTCCGTAGCACATGCAGTGACTGTAGTTAATGTGTATCTTTCGTGTGTTACTAAATAAAGGATACGAGATATTACTTTCTAATGAAAATTGCAAGACGTAATTGTAATAATTAGGCCACGTTATCGCACTGGAAATTTCAAAAAAAAAATTTTACTTTTTTTTAGACATAACACAGCAGGGTTTATTACTTTTTTTAAGTGACGCAATACAATTTTTAATTTTAATTAAAAATCCAAGCAATTAAACGAGTTTGTCACTCAGTTGCATTTGATGTGTCCTTAAGGTTGTAGCTTCCAAGTTTGACCAATTGTTTCAATGTAAATAACTATCATTTACTCATAGATATTCACGTAAAAACACACATACCATTGTTTTGAGTAATTGAGTTAGCATGCACATACGATTGGGTTTTCCACATGAAGTCCGAAATTGATTGCTTTTGGATATTTTAATGAATAACTGTGTTAGAAAACTCAAATTTACAATGTTTCTTCAGAAATATAATTGTATATCCAAAGTATTCTTAAATATAAATATTATTGATCATGAATGAAGTTGGCTTTTGTCAAATATAGCTATTACGTTTTGCAAAAAAAGTTGATATTTTTAATTTTTATAAAAAATGAAGTGTCAAATCAGTAATCTAACTATATTAGTGTTAGGTAACGACTTGCGTGAATTAATAAATCTTTATTTTTATTCTATTTTATCCTGTAATATTTCATTCCCAATGATAAAATTTTAAGACTCTGTACAGAGTCATACTCAACGAGAGTCGTCGCCCAACAAAGCTGACTGTGAACTTCGTGGCTCTTGGAAGTGTCAAGTGACAACCGATGCGAGCCATGAAGCCTAAACACATGAAGTCAGTAAGTACCGGCCCCATAGCAAGTAAGACAGAGAAGTTTAACTAAAACTTCGTACAAGGTGCATTTCTTTGCGCGGCGTTTTAGTTAGTAGCCCGCTGCCGCTTATCAAGTGCAGACGTAATAATTAATTTTATAAGATTAACCAGACGTTCCGTCTATTTTTTCCTTTTCTGTTTTGTTTTATATGTATACTAGTAATATAAAATAAAGTGATATAAAACTAATTGGAAAAGGAAATTAAATTATTATAGAATAATAAATAACAAATAAATAAATAAAAAAATAAATAATTATAAATCGACGGAAAGAGGAAGTGCAGGCCATCAGAATCAATAATTCGCGGAAAGAAAGGTAAGTTAATCTGGATATTATATTCAACACTTTACTTCTTCCTTCCTTTTAATTTTTTTTAAACAAACAAATAGTTGGACTATCTGCTGTCCCGCAGCCTGTGAAGGAGCGTGAGACTGTAGTCCACAGTTTTTAGTTTTTGATTTGAAGCTGAAAACAAACTTAAATGACATTAAACGTTACTTAACGAAATTGGTAGCAGAGCGTGGTTTATGGTCTCTAGCTATTTGTTTGTTTATTATATATTCTCTTATTCCTATCTTTCTCTTAAGAAACACCAAACACCATTTAATGAAGCATGTTAATGAATGACGCGTAATACCCCATATAGTACACTGTGCGTGGAATTGTATATGCTGTGCTTTTGCGGATAGCATGGTATATGCGATATTTCGTTATAACAAAAAAAAAAAATAAATGAATAAATAAATAAAGTAAAAAAAAAAAGTAATAAATATAATACTACATTAACAAATAAACGGAAAAATAAATAAGAGATCACTGTCGTTAAAATAACAAAAAAATAAATAAGTTACAATATAATAATGTGTTTTAAATGATAATAGAAAAATAAAAAAATAGTGACCTCTTATACTACACGCTTACAAGACAGAACGAATACACTGTTCCTACCCTGAATCTGCTAACCAGAGCGGTTCATCCCTCTTGTCGTGCTGAAAAAGCGGACATTTTATACTCAAGATCTGCGAGCCAGAGCGGTCTTTCTCTTCCTACCCTGAATCTGCTAACCAGAGCGGTTCATCCCCATTAGTCCTGCTGAAATAGCGGACACTCTTTACTCTAGATCTGCTACTTAAAGCGGTCTATCAAAATAACAAATACATACACACAGACATATTTGCACGTAATAGTGTTAGTAGAAGAAGAATTCTTAAAAAAAAACGGAGTAAAGATTTAATATAATTAATGATTTCACTTATATACCCACGATTGCTTATAAAATAATATTTCATGAAACGTCCAACGAATAATTTTGCGAGTAATAAAAAAGGTAAGAGAAGTGGTAGAAAATTGTTTATGCAGGAGCTTGTAAGAGAGAAAAACGTTCTAGAAAAAAAATTAGATTTTATTAATAATCAGTTACAAAATTACTATAACCGTGATACATTAAACAGTAATTTATCAAAAAACAAAAAAATCGAAAAACAAGTAGTAAGTACGTTTCAGAAAAATAATTTTTATAATTCAGAAATTAATGTTCAGCGAAAAGGCGATAATTTTGAAATTTAATTAAATACACAATTTGATGAATTAATTGCTTTCGCGAAAAAAGAGTTTCTTAAAGGCACTCAAGAACATATAAACGCATAGGCAGGAGATTACTCATATACATACGAATATATAAAAAAATTATTAATACGGTACTTAAACCGTGACCGTCGAGCCTATTTTTGCTTAAAGAGGAAAAAGTGTTAAGTTAAGTCGGATACTCTCGTGCAGAAAGAGCCCTTCAATATTACACCGCGCACTAGCTGATGCTCGCGTAGCAATTTGTATGTATAGCTACACATGCCACATTAGAAATCCCTGCACCGTATACTCCCTTGCTTAAAGCAGATGATATCATACAAGTCCGCTCGATTCCACTCTTTCATTTTAGATTTTGGGCATACACATAGAACACTTATCGTATACCTATAAAAATTAAAGCAAACTTATTGCACTTGTATGCGTTAAGCAAACGCTCACATTAAACACATACACATCCACACACGAATAAATACACAGATATATATATATATATATATATATCTTCCTATATTATATAGTTAACTCAGTGGGGCATTCCACACAAACCCCCTACCGCCCCCCATTTGCCCCCCACCGCCCCCCCACCAACCCCCCACAAAATAAGGTAAAAATCCGTTATTTTCTTGCTTATTTTGACATATCGTAGTTTTTCTCAAAACCCCCCACCGATTCTCTACAGCCCCCCCACTGACCCCCCGCACAATTTTTTATGGTATATAATCCGTCTGATATACTCAAATTTCGAATTAACATTACTATTGTACCTATTTTTAATTTAAGTTCATAAGGTGGCAAGCCTTCACGAATGTTGTCTAACATTTCTACGGGAAAATTTATATGAATATTATCATCTGATTTATCAACAACTTTATGTGTTGCAGTATCGATGCTGTAATAAGTTTTAGTTTCCCCATGTAATTTACTTAAAATCTTATTGTTTAAAAAAAAAGTATATTCATTATGTGAAGTTAGTATGACGTAATTGTCAAAACAGTTGCTGTAATTACCAAAAATGTTGGTACAGACATAATTTGTTATCCAGGATTTAGGAATATTAAATGTTTTTATGTCCCCTTCTCCAAATCTTAACAATAGTTTTAAAAATTCAGTATTACTAGAACGGATATTATTTTGTAATCTTAAAATTTTGAAGAATTTCCATAAAAATGATGATTTAATAGTTTCTTCTATTATTATAGTTCTATTACCGTTTTTTATAACTGGAAGGATTTGTTGAAAATCTCCTCCTAATACTATTAATTTATCACCAAAGCAAAGTTTTGTATTACACAAGTCTCTCAACGTTCTATCAACGATTTCTAAAGCTTTTTTCGAAATTATAGAAGCCTCGTTCCATATTATTAAATCAACTTTCCTTAATTTTTTTTTTAAGTTTCAAATTCTAAAAATACACTTTTAATATTATCTAAGTCTAGAGGTAAACGAAAAGTTCTATGACTGGTCATACCTTCTGGTAGCAATACAGATGCAATTCCTGTCCAAGCCATTGACAAATTGTTTTTACCTCTAGAAATAAAGTAATAAATGAGTGTCTTATATAAGTAGGTTTTTTCGGATCCACCAGGACCATCTATGAAGTATACTTTTTCATCTCGTTCACAAATAGTTTTAAAAATTCTTCTTTAATCTTCATTTGACTTTGTGTTCATTACATTGAACATTTTTTTACTGAAAGATATTTCCTCAATATTGCAATTATTTATATAGTTTCTAATGATTGGTGTCGGTAAACTAAAAGACTTACATGATTTACCTTTCGATACCAAAATTTGATTAATATGTAGAAGAGCACAATTATTATTATCATTTTTGAAGTTTTTCGTAAAATATTTTTTATATTCATTCCATATTTTATCTCCTTGAATGTTTTCTGAAATCAAAAACCAAGCAAAAAATTGTCTTAACTGGTATGGAAACATAATTGTTATGGCTTTTTTAAAAATATTGTCGATTTCAGAATCATGTTCTATTAAACCTATTGCAATTGCAGTATCCCTGAAATTTTTATATCTTATTCCATTACTTTTTTTAACGTCTTCAAACAATGTAGCCCCATGTAATTTATTTAAAATAAGTTTTAAAAAAAAGCGTTCATGATCTTTTGGAGATACTATGTTTAATCTACCTATAGCAATATTTTTTAGTGTAAGTTTTCTTTTTTTTCAAATTTTAAGTTTATAGTCAAAAATGTAATGTTCTGGAATGTTAACATATTTTAGTGATTTTGCAAAATCATTTACTTTATTTAATTCAAACTAAGCTGTAAGGGGTGTTTGATAATGTATTATTACATTTTTGATATTATTTTCTTCAAATATGAGTTTTTGTTCATTTTCAAGATGAACAGCTGGATTTACAACTGTATGACTTCTACCACAAATTGGATATTCTTGAAGTCTCCAAGCTGCTTTTATTGGACTTACATATCTAGCATCTACATAACTACTAATTTTATCTACTATTTCTTCATTTAGTTCGTTTGATTTTCCTATTTTAATGTGTGTTTATGTAAAAGTTAAAAATAAATAAGAATAAATATACAAAAATTGTAAAAATGTATTTCTTATAAAATATTCGGAAGTTGGGGGGTTGGCGCGCAGTACGCGCAGGGGGGCGTTAGCCCCACTAGTATATATATATATATATATATATATATATATGTATATATATATGCATACAATTATTTCTTTATTTCTTATGTCTTCTGCGATAAATGTCAAGGATTTGATAGAATATTTTTCCAAAACAAAGAAACAAAACAAAATAGTAGTATAATTTTTTTTTTGTTAGTATTACACACATAAAGAGTAACAAAAAAAAAAATTAAAATAAAAAAGGTTTAAAAAAAAATAAATAAAAAAAAAAGGAGAAGAAAAAAAACCGCACGTAAGGTATTATACAACTGAAAAAATGGTCAATGGAAACGATGATGCCGATATCACAGTAGCCGAAGCGCTGATGGAGTCTCTCAATGCCAACTTCTCATTTCCGCATGCGATTAAATCCATCCCTATATTCGATGGCAAAAATATTCCACTGGGAATTATATACAAGATGTTAGAAATGGAGAAAGCTGGGTCAGAGATGATCAGAAAGATTTATATAAAAGAGCAGTATTGCAAAATCTACGAGGTGCCGCACGCATAAGCGTAAGTGGCCAAGATTTCGAAAACCTTGAAGCATTTATAACCCATTTAAAAAAAAGATATGCAACAGGAAAAACCGTTGCTTACTATCAAACTCAGCTACAGAAAGGGCGCCAACGACAAGGCCAATCGGTTGGTGAATATTATGATTATGTAAACCTACTGCTAAGTGGTGCTGAAAAAGCCTTGATGGAAGATAAAGGCAATACATACAACGTACATATGATGACCCCTATAAAAGACATGGCGTTAGACATGTTAATAGAAGGACTAGCACCTATGATAAGCCAGCAGGTAGATGCGAAAGAACCTGCTTCTCTAGCCGACGCCTTCGATTACGCGTTGAGATTGGAGAGCCGAATGAGAGCGGGTATAATTCCGGATACGCGATATCAAGGACTACCTCGTAGTGACTTTAAAAATAATTTAAACAACTCATATCAACAGCAGAATAGGTATCCCGATCAGCCATTCTCATCACATCAAGTGGCACAAGTTAATGAACAACAGATCGACAATAAGAATAATCACGCTAATAGGCAGTATAAAAATTATCAAAATTATAATAGACAATATCAACAACAAAATAATGGACAGAATTACTGTAAAAATTATCAGAATCATGGAAGAAATTGGAATTTTCAAAATCAATCGAGAAACTCTAATTATTATCAGAATAATTTCGGACGATATAATAACGAAAATCCTAATGATTATTACACTCAAAGGAATGCTAATTTTAATCCTGGTAATAATCAAGGATACAGAGGCAGAGGTCAGAATTACAATAGGTATTCCCGAAATAATAATTATAATAGTTATAATCAACAAAGTTTTAATCCTAACTATCAGAATCAGAACTTTCAAAATCAATACCAACCAGGAGGCGACCGTTTGCCGCATCATTTAAACTCTGAGGCGGCTCACCCCAATCGTCGTTCGGAGGTGAGCCCCCAAAGACAGAATTCAACCCCTACACCAAATGTTTCAGCGCAGGTAATGAAAACAGCAACAGAATTATAACCGTCCACATTGGTACCTGCCAGGGACTTGACGTAGGCGACAAGCCTACAAGCATAAGGTTATCAATCCCAGAAGGAAAAAATCACTTTATAACACTCATGCTCGATACTGGCGCCGCCAAAAATCTGATTAAATTAGATCAGTTGCACTCATATTCACGAGTAGAGACTAGTGAAATTATTAACCTTACTGGAATCACACCTCACCCAGTTTTAACTAAAGGAACAACGTATATGACCATACAAGGAAAACCTACAATTTTTCATGGGATTCCTAACGATTTTCTGATCAAAGATGGCGATTTATTGGGTCGAAACTTTTGTAAGGAACGACGAGCCACATTATTATATTATTATGATGCTATAGTACTAGATGATGACGTAATGAACCCTATCCCTTTTTTAAAAACTCTTAAGGAAATAAAGCAATTGGAAAGAGATGAAAAAGAACAAAAAACCATAAAACTCAAAAAACAAACACAGGAAAATCAAATTTTAGCTACAACCCTTGATACTAACAAAGAGACGGAATGCCTTGAAGATAAAATTAACCAACAGAAATTTTATGATGAATACATCGTAGGCCCACCCGAAAGGTCAAATATACCTAAATACGAAAAATTTGGAGACATTAAAGCTGATTTTCATTTTCGAGATGAGTTTGATACATTGATCTTATCAGAAAGAGGTGAAAATCTTATGAAGGCTACTGATAATAAAAGTGGGATATACAGTGAAAATAATAAATAAGTCGACCAACCCCATGCCATCAAACAGAATAAAAATACTCCTAGTGTAGAACATTGCCCTAATGAGATACAAAAAAACACCAGTAAAGCAACTAAAAATACGATTAAGGCTCGAACACGTCAAATAGTAAGAATTAATTTAATTATTACTAATTTAACTGAAGGATACTTACCGCGAATAGATGTAGGGTGTGATAACATATATTTAGGAGAAGGAATAGTAAAAAATGAGAAGGGTCAATGTAATATTATGGCAATAAATACTAATAAGGATGATATAACGATTGAAATAGACCCGAGAGAAATCCTACCTTTCGAATACATTGCACCTGAATTTGATCCCGATACTAGCAGCGAACATGAAAGACCAATTGTTAAAAATAAACGAGATAGAATAAACGACCTACATGGACTCGTGCGCACCGGTCATTTAAACTTGGAAGAACGAGACCAAATATATCAATTGATTTCTGAATTCTCAGAAATCTTCTTGTTACCAGGAGACATTTAACCGTGTACTAACCTCGTTGCACATGAAATCCCGACGGAAAATAACATCCCTATCAACACTAAACAATATCGTCATTCACCAGTACATAGAAAAGTTTTAGAGGAACACGTAGCAAAGAAACTTGACGATGAAATAATTGAACCTTCGTCATCACCGTATAATTCACCTCTTTGGATTGTCCCTAAAAAACCTGATAGCCAGGGAAACCCAAGATGGAGGGTAGTAATTGATTTCCGAAAACTTAATAAAAAGACCATTGGTGATGCATATCCATTGCCTAATATCGCAGATATTATGGACCAGTTGGGAGGAGCCGTATATTTTTCAGTTTTCGATTTGGCAAGTGGATTCCAACAAATTCCCATGGATGAACATGATAAGTATAAAAGAGCATTTACGACACCCCATGGACATTACCAATATAGACGAATGCCCGAAGGCCTGAAAAACGCACCTGCCACGTTCCAACGACCAATGGATCTCATATTGAGAGGCTTATTGAATGTTGAAATGCTAGTGTATTTAGATGATATTATTATTTACACAAAAGATCTAGTAGATCACAAGCGTAAAGTTGGGTTACTTTTCGATCGGTTACGCTCAGCGAACATGGTACTCCAACCAGATAAAGTTGAATTTTTGCGAAAAGAAGTAATATTTCTTGGGCATATAGTGAGTCAATGAGGGATTAAACCAAACCCTAAAAAGATACAAGCCGTTAGAGAATTTCCCCAACCAAAAATAATGAAAAATATTAGACAATTTTTAGGACTAGCAGGATACTATGTACGCTTTATTAAAGATTTTTCAAAAATAGCTAAACCATTATCAGATTTATTAAAAAAGGGAGAAAAATTTGAATGGACTGAAGTGCAGGATAAGAGTTTCCAAATACTAAAGGATCACTTATGCCAAGAGCCTATTTTGCAATTCCCCGACTTTAGTAAATCATTCAAGTTAACAACAGATGCATCTGACTATGCAATTGGAGTGGTTTTGAGTCAAGAAAAAGATGGGTTTGACCATCCTGTCGCTTACCTTTCAAGAACTTTAAATAAAGCCGAAATAAATTATTCCACGACTGAAAAGGAATGTCTATCCGCACTATATGCAATGCATCACTTTCGTTCGTATTTATTAGGAAATGAATTCGTTCTCGTAGCCAATCATTAGCCATTGAATTGGATGCATACAAGAAAAAACCCAGGTCAGCGTTTGATGCGCTGGATGTTTAAATTCACCGATTATGAATACACTTTTAAATACAAACCAGGAAGACTCAATACCAACGCTTATGCATTATCTAGAAACCCAGTAGGACCATTTCTTTATGCAGAAAATAATATAAACAATGGATTACCATTACTAAGAGTTATGATGATGGTTCGAAAGAAAATAGAGGAAAAGAAGAAAACAGAATTACAAAGTCAGAGGAAAGCAATAGTAAGAGCACCTAAATTAACGACGATCAAACCTAAAGCATTGCCAACAACCTCGAAGGAAATAATAGGAGTAACAAAACCAAGAAGCATGACCAAATCAGAACCAAATGTACCTAAGTTGATCAAGGGCCCTGGACGACCTCTTGGTTCAAAAACCAACAAAGAACGGCCGAAATCATATCATAGTGTGATTGCTCAAAGAATCCGAACAAAAACACTTCCACAGCCACAGAAATCATCTACATCTCAACCGAATACATTAAGAAATGTCACTAAAAATACATCAAATGATTCTAGCTCATTAAAAGTTAATTTTTCAGAATCGGTAGCATCAACATCACACGCTAGCGATACAAATTTAGAAACTACAGAAATGAAACATAACAGTCCCAAAAATGAGAAAATGACACAATTACCAGTTAGAGATATAATTAACCTTGGTGCATCGTCAAGAACAAGTATGTTCTCCGAAAATGACCCAAGCGATACTGAAGAATCGTCAAGAGAAAATACTCAAATACCAGTATATGACCCTAGACGAAGTGGATTACGGCAAGAACTGACTGTAACAGAAATAGACTCAAATACGGATACTGATTAAGACTCAGACATGACAAATACTGAAATTTCCGTTACACCAATTTCACTTAGCGAAAGTTCAAATGATGACGTTTTTGAAGACCAACCTAAAACTACGACAAATAATACTGATGAAGTTACTTATCAAGAAATAGAAAAGTTAACAAAGAGATTTAACCAAAGCCTTCAAGAATATTTGGACAAGTCTAACAACGATGACGAGCCCGAACAGGCCGATTTTTTATCAGTAACTAGATTTTCTGATGGAGATGAACTGGACCCCGAAATTCAAGACATATTAACCGAAATGGACACCTACGATCCTGATAATTTTGATGATTCTGTATTAGATGAAAGAATTGCGGATATATCAAGACGTACAACAGGTCTTGAACCCCTATTCGATGAAGAAGAAATTTTAAGAAAATATACGACAAGTGGAAAATTATCAATTACCCCACGTATTCAGGAAAATACACCCTTAAGTTCTAGCACACCGACGCAAACGAGTTCTTTTGCTACTGCAAAAAACAGACGATCTAAAGCGCTGGACTTGCAAAAAATAACAGAAGAAACCCTGGATAACTTAAATGAAAACAACAAACAAATAAACTGCAATGAAAATAAATCAATGAATCGAACTATTGCTACTGATTTCATGTTACTATCGGACTTATACTCTTTTCAACCCATCAATCGATACAAACAACAGCACGGAAAAGTGTATGTAAGTCTTAGTGATAGTAGCAGTAGTACTGATAATTATAAGAACGAAAATGGAGCTAAGCTTGTAAACAATGTCATTATCACCAGTTACTGCCTTACATACAAAAGAGACAATATAGTTCATTTTATTAGCAAGAATTGTCAACCAGTCACATCTGTCTCAAGGCTGTTGAGATCGATAGGTGCACTGGACTTTAGCTATTTGAAATCGAAGAATTCAAGAGTTGGCAAAATTTTAATAACACCTTATGGAGGACATAATATACTATCAATCGTTATTAATGAAACTTTGACTGATTTAGTATCTTCAGAAAGTCTTACAAAAGCTTTTAAATCGCTTAAAAAAATATTATTGAGACGAAATCTTAAAACCTTCCGAATTTCAAGAAGGGGAGATCTTACAGACAAATTAGAACCTGGATTGATAACAGAAACTTTATTAACAATTTTTGATAAAACACCCATACAAATTACTGTCTGTTACAGTAAGGTTGATTTTCTGAAAATTCAAGAACGTAATGAAATAATACAAACATTACATGACAGCCCTGTTGGAGGACATAAGGGAATAAACTAAACTTACCGGAAAATAAGAGAACGGTTTTATTGGCCCGGAATGAGAAATAATATTCTCAATTATGTACGTAAATGCAGCAAGTGTCAAGAGAAAGAAATTGAACGAATAAAAAGAAGAGAACCCTTGGTACTTACAGATACACCTATTGAAGCTTTCGATAAGGTTTCCATCGATACCGTTGGTAAATTAAGAATAACACCAAATGGTAATTGCCATTAGCTGATCATACAGAGTAATTTGACTAAATATATCATATTAGTCCCTGTACCAGACCTAAGATCAAGCACTCTTGCCGATGCACTCGTACAAAATCTAATATTAGTTTATGGTGCGCCTAGAGCAATTATATCAGATAGACATGCTACATTTATGTCTAATTTATTGGAACAACTCATGAGAACCCTCAAAACCAATCATCTAACTACATCAGCATACCACCCTCAAACAAACGGATCACTAGAGCGAAGTCATGCTGCCCTAGCTGACTTTATACGAACTTACTCTGAAACATATGATGACTGGGACAACTTAGCAAAATTTGCAGCTTTCACGTATAACACGAGTGTACATGCAGCAACAAATTTTACGCCTTATGAACTAGTATTTGGGAGAGTAGCGAGGTTGCCCTTAAAGATACCTAAAGATGAAAGATTACGAACATACCCACTATATTTACAAGATCTTATAAGGCGACTTCAAGAAATGCAAATTGCGGCAGAAAATCAACAAATAAAGATGAAAGTACAAGCAAAAACAAGACATGATAAAAAATTAAAGCCTCTAAATGTTAAACCAGGAGATTACGTTTGGGTAAAGAAAGAAGTGCGTTCCCATAAATTTGATCGCTTTTATAATGAACCCCTAAAGGTTAGAACAGTTTTAGAGGGAAATAATGTGTTACTTGAAAAAACCAATGGTGAAACCAAATGCAAACATACAGATAAATTAAAGCTAGTTCCCCGATAATAATATCTTGGAAGAAACATATTCTACATGTCTTACAAAGAAAAAACACAACGATGCAGATTATATTGGCCATCTTAATGACAATAGCGTTTGAAGGCCGCGCAGTTTTAAACTATGCTAACCATGGCAACTATAGCATAGAACCACTTGAAACAAACCCTGGAATATACTACGAACGAATCGGTATAACAAAAATTAAGAGAGCCGATTGGAAGATTGTGATATGGCTGGATGTTAATAAATTCATATTGGAACAAACACCTACTCAAGGATTAAACGAAACTTTTCGATATTGTATTGTACAGTTTGGTTATTCTAATTGCACTCGCTATATGGAAATGGACCTCTTGAATTTAAAAATAAAGCGATTGACAAACCTCAAAGCAACACTATTGAACATAATAAATACTGTGGGAATTCATGCAGGAGATAACATTATTCCACCACCCAGCATTCGAGCAAAAAGACTGATACCTTCTGGAATTATTGGGAGTATTGCTAAAGGACTTTACGGCTCAGTTACAGAAGATGATATTAACGTTATAAACTCCAACATCAACAATTTGGATACCAATTAAAAAGAATATATTAAATTGTACGAACAAAAAAGCCATATTTTTGCAGCCGCATTCAAAGAACTATACAATACCACGAAACGCCATGAGCATATTTTAAAACAAGTTGCTGATATATTGACTTCAGGACAGGATTTTACTCTTGACAGATATCTGATTAATTTGTCAGCACACCTTAGAAGAACTGAGGCTACTCTAGATCACATTATTCGTTCCCATGAAGATCTGATTGGCATCTTGCATGATTTACAAAGAGGTCAATCACATCCAAAGCTATTTTCTCCAAATATATTTAGAACAGTATCCTAGGATGTAAAGAACCTTGCGGGAAATCAAGAATTTGTAGCACCAAAAGAAAACCTTTATGCTGGCGAAATAAGTACCCTTAGCAAATTAGATGTTGTACATCAAGAAAATAGAACCATGGTAATATTACATTTGCCACTCGTAGATCGAACCCCTTACAATCTTTGTAGACTACATCCAGTCATGATACCCCAATCTGGACAAAATGGATCTGCCTACATAAAACCGTCGTACCCTTAGCTAGCAGTAGCAGCAGATCATAATTCGTATTTACGACTAAACGAAGTTACATTAAACCAATGCGATAAGACGGTATGTGGTTATATATGCTCGGCTATGGAACCACTGAAGGAACCCTATTCTATGAACGAATGTAAAATTCTTATGTTATTACGACCTGGACCAGAAGTATTTAAATATTGTGAAATTATGTTTACGCTGAAAACCGATAGCCAATGGATTTATTTACTAGCTGATAGTTCATCGTTATTCTCAACACCCAATGAAGAACAATTAAACATTATCTGTCCTAATAAAATAGATCAACAAGAAAGAGTAAAAGGTATAGGTCTTCTACGAATGAATGATGGATGTACAGGAAAAATTTACAGATTAACCTTAACCAGTGAACAAAAGATTATCACTCAAATACAATATATCTATTAGGTAGAAGTGAACTTAAACTTAACAGTACTACATGAACCCTTAAAAGATACTGATGACTTCCATGACGCTATAAAATCGATTCGAGAATTAAACTTTAATGAACAAGCATGGACAGATGAAGAATTAAATGTACAAAATATAATAAATCAAATGGAGAAAATACGGACCCGAAAGTTGGAGGAAAAACAAACTTCTCTTTTTTCTTTAATACGAAATGTCATTGAAGCTATTATTATTATGATTATAATAGCAATACTCATCAGCAAAGCAAGAGGCTGTTTCAAGAAGATTATGAAACGTAGTGTCTCGGAAAAATTTATAAAACTTACCATCAACCCACTGAACGCAGAACCCCGAGTAACCATAAAACAAGAACCAAATAAACACGAACCAACTGAACTGTATGATGAAATTGAAGAAAAACAAAAAATACCTAAATCATCTAAAGCTAGACCTATAATAAAGACACGGAGTTTGATACTTCCACGCCATACACCCCAAAAACTGGAAATGGACTCATAAATCAATAGTAATTTGATACTATTTTCCTTCCAGGTAGAACAATGAACCCCGAAGATGAAATAACAATAAAGACTAGAGTCAACATAAACCAACCTTTACATGAAGTTATCGAACAATTAGAAAATAAAGGAAATATTAAGGAAATGCACTTACTTACGGATTTACGTAGTTATGAACATCGAACTATAACCGCCAAATACAATAGTGATTCATTTACTAAAGTAACTGATGAAACACTAAATACAGGAGAAGAAGTTCAACCACTTTCTCCTTTCAAGATGAAATCCACGATTTGTCAAGCAGAAAAGATCTCTTCACCAACACCATGAAGAAACGACAATGATACACCAAACATTTATCCAAAAAGACTTATGTGTCTTCTGCCATGAGATATAGAAGAAAAGAAAAGGGAAAGAGATTTCTTTAATCATTTCTCTCAATTTGGCACCCTAGAATATTGTTATGCCGTTAGAGACCGGCGGGGAAGATTATCCCAAGGATATGTAAAATACATGAATCCTAAAAGCGCTATTTTATCATTGCAGAACGATGAACCCGAATATCGCACGAAATATGCTGAACCAGTTAAAAGGAGTACAAAATACAAAATGAACCGGAAATTGACTCACCAATTATGTCAACAACAAGTTAAGTTAATGACCTACCACAGACATGTGATTACATGCAAAAGACAACGCTGTACACAAACTACAGAAACGAAGTCAATCCTTACCAAAACCGTTGATCTACGAGAAAAGATCACAAGTAGCAGGAAATGAAACCAATACTTGAACTCTACCATTCAACTAGCCACCTTCTACGTCAAACACGCATCACTTAGTTCTAAGATTTTAACTTTAAACTTTGTAAAATCAATTTTTTTCTTTCACGTATTCCTTCTTCTTAACTTCACTTTATTTTTTAATTTTATCTGTAGGATTTATATGAAGTACGTTTATTATTAGTAAAACTAAAAAAAAAATATATTTATATATATATGTATATATATATATATTTATATATATATGTATATAAACATAAATAAATAATTATAATGATTATAAAAATAATCATAATTAGGCTTTAAATTTAAAAGCGCATGTTGTATTCTATTTTAGCTGCATGTTACTCTATTGTCAAAATTTTTTTTCTCTCCTCTTTTGTAATATTAAGCTTAAGCATGTATTAAAACTACTTATTCAATTGTATTACAAATACGCAAATATTCCGGCATAGCATGATAAGTAATAGTTGTATCCATCCATGTATTCCCTACCCATTATCCAATAGTTTTATAAACCTAATTTTATTCTCACATCTGCATTCCATACATCACTTACGAACAATAACAACATCAAATACACTACAAGAACACTCATACATGTACAGTATCAAGTGATGATCCTCACTACATCCATTATATTTACGCTTGCAGAATTACACACACAATGGACAAACAAAACGCTAATATCATAGAAGCAATGGCTGATGGATCCCAGCTTAGCATACTGCTGCAGGGGGATTATAGTAGGCTAATGCTAAAAAAAATTCTGGAAAACTTTGGGATAGTGAGGTCCATCGAACGGGAACCCTGTGCTATGGGGTACTCAAGTTACGAAATGGCATTCCTGTCACCACGGGAGGCAGCGTTAGCGGCTGATAACCTAACCTAACTCATTGTCGAATGTATCGGACGAGAGGAATTGGGCAAAGTCAACGGCACCTGTCCCCTTGCCAAGTAAAAGACAAGTCAAGGTCCACAATATATCGGAAAATGGACGTTGGTTAAACATAATGACCGAAGAACCAATTGACAAGCGCCAATTAGAAACATCGCTTAACAAATTTGGTCCGATGTTATCATTAGAAGAACAGCCATGTTCGGCCCCATACACCAGCTACGAGGTCGAATATTACCAACTGTGTGATGCAGCAGTTGCTGCAGCAACCTTAAATGATACAACAACCATAGAAATAGAAGACAAATCATCTTCACGAAACATCGAAGCACCAGATAAGAATGTAGAATCAACGACGGAAGTCAAAACCTTGAAAAAAAATTAATGAAGAAGAGCTTAGTCCAATATTACGATTTGTAAGAGTAAACCGTACCGGGACTAAAATGAGCGTTATTTTAAAAAAACCTATTAACACAAACTATATTATTGAATTTTTCGAAAACAAATATCCAATAGAAGATATTCATTTTTCAACCAAAAAACAAACACGGGAAGATATTGTTCCCGTTCATATAACGTATGGATCCGCTGAGTGGGCAGAAAACATGCGCCAGATAGTAGTGTATTGCATAACTCAGCAGCCAAAAAATGTAATCACAAAAAACCCAAAAACAGAAAACACGATCAAAATAAATAACGATCCAAAAGACAATGACTCACTTCCATGAAAAGTAGTATCTAAGGTACCGGCCATTATGAATCCGGATGAATACACCCGGTTGTTAATGACCTTTGGCCCTTTGAGCCATTTAAACTACTACCCATTAGATGTCAAACGCGACGATGGAAGACAGTTATACCTAAGCTTCGCTACATACTGTAACGAAGAATCGACGGAAAGGGCCCTCAAAGGACTCAAAATGTATGGGGCGAATTACTCCCAAAAAGACTCGCCAAAAAACCGTAAAATAATAACACATTCATCGTGTGGAAATTTAATATCCAAATGCCACCTTAAGGTGCACAGTCTTCTGTGCAAAACACGAATGAAATTAAAAAAGATCTGCCCATCATGCCAGGAAAATATCAACTTGGTAAAATACGACTGGCACTATAAACTATGCCTTGAGATGGGAGTGTCAGCAAATCTTGATGCACTTAATGGACTAGTAATTAACAACACAAAATCAAGGGCCAAGGAGAAGAAGAAGACGTAATATTCACGAGTCCATTCCTTCGCTTACTCTCAGTCCCAAATAAACAAATGTAATAATTCTGTAAATTAATATTTTATTACATTACTATAAAAATTATTCTAAAATGTTAATGTTATGTAACTCATAAATGTTACCTTATAAGATGAAAATATAAAAAAAAAAAAAAAAAAAAGAAAAAACCAATACAATAATATAATATAATATATTCACCGAGGACGGTGATAGTTTTAATAAGGGGAGGCCGTTAGGTGACGACTTGCATAAATTAATAAATTTTTATTTTTATTCTATTTTATCCTGTTATATTTCATTCCCAATGATAAAATTTTAAGACTCTTTACAGAGTCATACTCAACGAGAGTCGTCGCCTAACAAAGCTGACTGTGAACTTCGTGGCTCTTGGAAGTGTCAAGTGACAACCGAAGCGAGCCATGAAGCCTAAACACATGAAGTCAGCAAGTACCGGCCCCATAGCAAGTAAGACAGAGAAGTTTAACTAAAACTTCGTGCAAGGTGCATTTCTTCGCGCGGCGTTTTAGTTAGTAGCCCGCTGCCGCTTATCAAGTGCAGACGTAATAATTAATTTTATAAGATTAACCAGACGTTCCGTCTATTTTTTCCTTTTCTGTTTTGTTTTATATGTGTACTAGTAATATAAAATAAAGTGATATAAAACTAATTGGAAAAGGAAATTAAATTATTATAAAATAATAAATAACAAATAAATAAATAAAAAAATAAATAATTATAAATCGACGGAAAGAGGAAGTGCAGGCCATCAGAATCAATAATTAGCGGAAAGAAAGGTAAGTTAATCTGGATATTATATTCAACACTCTACTTCTTCCTTCCTTTCAATTTTTCTTAAACAAACAAATAGTTGGACTATCTGCTGTCCCGCAGCCTGTGAAGGAGCGTGAGACTGTAGTCCACAGTTTTTAGTTTTTGATTTGAAGCTGAAAACAAACTTAAAAGACATTAAACGTTAGTTAACAATTAGTTTGCATAGTAATATCCATATTATCTTAGAAAAGGCAGATGAGCGAACTCAAATTGTACGAAATAGAATTTACAAAAAGTTCAAGGTTTGAGTTGACCAAGTCCGTCAAGGGCATGGTGCCACTACAAACGGTAACGTTGCTCGAAAATGCTTCGCGGAACCAGAAAAATTTGCTGAAGTTCTTGAACTAGATGAAACACTGGTGAAAATATTTCTCTCGTAATATCATTATTTAAAAGCAAGCAAGCACTAGTTCTGAGCAAAATGAGTACACTGTGTATTGAAACTTATAAAAAGTATAACGAATGTTATCCCTGGGCGAAAATGTGCCCCACATTACACAAATTGTTTGCTCATAGTTGTGAGATCGCGGAAAAGTTCCCTTTACCTTTAGCATGTTTTTCCAAAGATTGTAGTGAAAGCTGGCACAAGTATTATCGCAGAAATTGGACTGCACACGCGCGACAAATAAGCAGGAAGCTTAGAATTCTGGACGTTTTTAATAGGGCAGTTTACATGACAGACCTTATCATTTCATTAGAGTACATTGAACAAAGACAACGGCTAAACGCGAATCATAAAATCGTTCAAGACTTACGTGGATTCATGCGATCACAGTAAGTAAAAGCACTTTCTTCTTAAACTTGTAAATTTCAGTGTAATATTGAATAAATTTAAAGACAGTCAACAAGTAATGGATTGCAAAAATCAATACAGGCATAATATTATATATTACCATTGTTAAAAAATCATAATATCCTATTTTTCCATGTAAATGTAGTAATGACGTCGGAAACTCTAATAACAGTTGTATTATACGCTGACAAAAAAAAAGTTTACATGAAGAATTTGTCATTCTATGTGCAGTATCTTAAACTTGTTATATTTACTAAGTAAAACAATTATTTTATTTTTTAATCAAAAGTTAGATTCAATTGTACTAATTATTGAATTTAAACTAAACAATTTTATCTTGTTTCAAACCGAGAATACAGTTGCAATTCATTTACCGGCTTCTTAAAAATACTTTTAAACGTTTGTGTACATCATCACAAAACTTTAATGATATCTTACATTTGATTAAAATTACGTCTTGAATTGTAGAGTAGTAAATTATGACACTTTCTTGATCACTTTAATTACAAAAGTGATGAATACTTTTCAATAAAATGTTGCCACTTAGTACATCTTATATGGCTATTATTTAAAATATCTAATGTAAAGTAAAAAATGGACCGTTTTGTCTCTTTGCTATGGTATTAAAGCAATATTTTAGAATTTAGTATTACTCTGTTTAATGAATTTTAATACCCGTAATGGTGAGATGGACTGATTATTATGCGAATGTTATCAAAATAAATAATATAAATAATTTTTGCAAGGTTATTGGAGAATGAAATTATGTTAGAAATAAACGAAAATAGCCATATAAAGTATTTTCATGCAAAAGTATTATTCATGATAATTATTAACCGATGTCAATCATGAAATCATAAACATTTACAGGGAGAACGACGATGATATAAGTGACACAGAAACGGAATCCGATTAAGAGTAAAGCAAGCACGTAACTATTTAAAAGCATCCATCACATCATAGCAATTCATTGTTTCTCTATTATTATATGATTATAATTATCAAAGGCATCAACTTGATCAAGCTTCTTTATATTCCTGAGAAATCTAATATTAGGAGAATGAATAAAGAGAACAAGAAAGAATTTTCAAAACACGAAAAAAATTTCCAAATACCACACGAGTATATAAGTTAATTTTTTTTTTTATATCATTGAGTAATTATTTATCACTCCCGGCCACAACACTTACATTTCTGAAAACTTTTTGAAGAAAATAAATTTTTTTGGAATTATGCTTGATTTTGACAAAAAGTCACTTTTTAGACGCAATTTTGATACCTTATTTAAAAAAATGAAAAATATATGTAAAATAAATATAAAGGTATAATACCAGCTCCCTAAAACTTTTTTTCCAACAGAAAAAAAAAAAAAAAAAAATTAAATTGAAAAATTTCTGAAATAGTCCAAAATTTGTAGGTTAGGATCTCATTTTTTACATTTATCCTTAATTTTCTGTTATTCCTTGTCATCATACCTATAAGATCCCAAAACTTTCATGAAAAAATATTCTTTCTAAGAAAGTTTACATAGTTTTGAAACGAAAAATATCAGTTTATCCCACTGTGTGGCATCGACAACTCCAAAGTTCACCGCAGACCCAGAGCCTCCTACAGGACCTGATCAGTAGATCGAGCCATCCAATGCTAACGAGATAAGCAGAGCAGATAATCTCACCAGACCATTCCGATACAATTCAGAGGAATTAGGTCCCAATACAGCCACCCAGAGGTCCTGATAGGCCATACCAACGCTACAACTTGTAGCGTGGGCGATTATTTAAATTTCAATTTTTATGTCGCAATGAGAGTAAGACCTTAGGGGTAAGTGTCGCTCTCAATATTATTATTGTTTATTGGTTATTTTATGAGTTGTTAGTAGTGATGTAAATAAAAGATATTCATTACAGGAAAAAACCTTTCGGTAAAAAACCTGTTTTATTGTTCGTGTTAATATACAAGAATGTGATACAGTCATTAATAATAACCGATACAGCGATCGTTCTTGTGAGTATGTATGTGAATATGTGTATGTTGCATGAGGTGAAAATGTACCTTAAAGTCGTGAGCTTCGAAAGCTTCCCAAGGGGAAGAGTCTGGTTATGCGAGCTGGCGCTCGGCTTTCTCGGGTCTGCTGGCCAGGCAGGACCGCATTTTCGTCGCCACGAAATAATTTGAGTCTCGCGGGGAGACGATGTTGAAGTGTAGTGAGCACCCTCGTTTGATCTCGTTGGGAGACGGTAGAAACTTTTTCGTCGATGACGATGAGACGTCGAAGGAAAAAATATAACGATCCAAAGCTCTAGGTTAGATTGCTAATATCGTGACACGTCCGTTCTGTTCCAAAGCCCCAAGGAAAGTGAAGTTTAACGCGCAAAAAACAAAAAGTCTCGCAAGCCACCGATAGTTACTTTTTAATTAGCGATATATGATGATGAAGAAAATAAGACGCGCGTTTTGTTAAACATTTGCCGATCTTCAAAATTCAAAAATTTATACTGACCTATGAAACACAACTTATGATGTTGAAAATAAAGTGAAGTGTTGTAAAAACATATATGTAGTGGAAAGACAAATAAAGTAGTATAAGTGTGAGTTTGCATAAAACCGCTGACCTTCGTCAATCGAGAATGGATGAATGAATGATCACTAACATTTATATCGAGAGCGATATCTACTCCGACTCTTGTAGCTCTACCACTGCTTCACAAATTTATTACAAACTCTCTAAAACGAGGGGGATTTTTACCGTTCGGGGTATTATTTTACTAATAATTAATTATTAAAATAACTACTATTTATTAAATTCAATTGTTTTACATAAATTCGATTTTTAAATGTTGTGCGCGGCCCCAATTTTAAACTGTGCGCTTGATAGTACCGCCTACCGCTTGCTAGGTGGCAACTACTAATTTCTGGTGAACATTGTGAGTAAGAAAGTAGCTTCTAATATAGAAGAAAGGCTGCGTGGCTTCTCGAAATTATCCATCCGGATTATTTGATCGTAAGCCAAAGCTCGGTACTCGCTCGTTCGACAAGACCTACGTTACGGCAGTAGCTAGAGCACTGATTAACTTTAATAAAATACCAATATTTAGTTCTACGTGAAACTCAGTGTGTTGACTCTTACTTTATCCACTCTGGCCATCATTGTCTGCATTATGTGCTGCGAGTGACTGCCATACCACCCACCAGTGGCACACATTGTTGGATTTCATCATTTTTCGTTTCAAAATCAATAACTTTCGAAGGAAAGGAGATAACTCTATTTTTTTTTTTTTTTTGTAGATAATTGAATAGAGAATAGTGGAAAAATATAGAAATTGTGTTAAAAAACTTTTTCTTTTTAGAAAAACTCGTAAAACTTTTTTATAAATCGAGCAATGAGGTACTGCAATATCACAGAGAAACACAGCTTTATCAATTAATACTGCCGTTATCTAAGTTTTCAGTTATATTCGGTACTTTTAAGAGGGAAACAGTCTTCTTTGACAAGAATTATCAACATAACCTCAAAATATTCTCTTACATAACCAAATTTTCTGTTGCTATATCGTAAAATGGATTCTAACAATATGTTTTTTATTTTATTGAACTATTACAGTCAACATTTGTTACCTAAATGGCGAACATAGTTAATAAATAGAAAAACAAGTTTTTAACCTGCAATATCACCATGATTACGTTTTATTTTTAATTTACACGGTTAATATCGGAAAAAATTGATTTTCCATGCGTTTATTGCATGAAAATCTTTCAGTGACAATAACACTAGTTAAATGTATAAAAACTTATGTCAACATAACCTCATTACACAAAAACGAAATTTTACATAACCTACAAACTTTCCGATATACGTTTTTGTTAATCTATTACTTCTTTACCAATTGTATATAACACGTCTACAATAAAATGTACACCTAAATTGATTGTCTAGGTCTCAATCTCTGCATTATATAATAATTACTGTCCAGAACTGGGGAAAGAGAGTGTCTAGCCTCAACATTTTTACGATTTCGTTTTATTATTTAGCCGTATACTTGTTTTGAAGAACATTTCTTGCTTTTCGTTGTAGTTTGAAGTAAAAATAATAACTGATAGAAAGGTAAAGGATACATCTTACTTACTACGTCATTTAATTATAATTTATCATTTGAACTTTTGTTTGCTTGAAAAATAAAACTATCATAATACATAGGCAATCTTATGTTGCTTTGTTTTAGATGTAAAAATCTAAACAACGATTACATTCTACAAAATTCCAAAAATTATTTGCAAGTAAATAATGTAGTAAGGAAAGATTATTTTATTTGGTTGTCTTTTTTAATCAAAAAGATTTTTGTTTAAAATTTATCTATAGGAGTGATAACCAAAAAATTCTCTCCTTATTTGAAAACTATTGTCGATAATATAATGTATTAAAAATATCTCATCAGTATATTCAATAATAAAAAATAAAATAAAATTCAATCTTTTCATATATATTGATACAAATTTATATAGATTTATGAAGTATATTGTATTAGTTAGAACAAATTTTTTAAGGTTACATACATTACTATTTTGTATTTTGAATCTCATGGTTATTATTTTATGTTCGATTTGTGGGGGGTTGAATTACGAAGCCTGCAAGGTCGCAAAGCCCTATTGGTATATATTTTATATATTTTTCGTATCTGCCACGGTTAATCCAGAAAATACTCTGAGGGACATTCGGTATCCATTGAAAAACACCTTTAATTGAAAAAGTTAACCACAACGGAAGTATAATTTCTGGCGTGCTAGCAAGAAAAATTCTCCATCAAATAGAATTAGATTTCCGTGTGATACTGTATTCCGTACTATAATTGCACGGCTTGCTCCTAACTGCTTCTAACCTGTGTAAATAAAATAGAATAAGGATAGGACGTTATTGTTATTATTACTATTTTTTTTTTAAAAGTACCTGTTTTTTTTTACTTGCATGTTTGACCTTATTTAAAATGTATAAATTTAATAGCTCATAAAAAATTTTTATCAAGTAAATATCTAATTTTATTTATTTATTTTTTTCCATATTTTTTAAAGGAGCAAAGATCCAATTACATAGAAATAAGAAGAAAATGTGAGAATACTGCATAAAACAGTCTAATTGCCGATAAAAATATTTGTAAAAATATAGGCTTCAGTATTTATTATAACTAGAGTGTAAAAAATATAAAAACATGTATTTAACACTTAATCATTAAAATTAATAAGAGTTAATTAACAAAATTAATACGTAGGAATTGACGTCGTTGATACTATAGCTAGCAATAATCAGTTAATAAAAAGCACTGTAAAAAATGCTGTAGTAAAATCACTAGCGGATGGTAACTTTTTTCACTATCCTGAGCATAGTGATTATGATATCTGATAGCGAAAACTATGTCTTGAGCATCGTAATTTCACTAGCAATGTATTGATATTACTATCCGCTATTAAAATTAATATGCTCAGCATAGGTAACAGTGAGACCTATGCTCAGCATATTAATTTTACTAGCTGCATGATAAATACAATTGGCTATTTAAATTACAAGACGATGGAGATTCTACGTTCCAAGAGTGAAAATACGTTTAACATCCCTCGGAAAAATACGAGATAATAGTAATATGGCGCTCCAAAGGTAAAAGTATATTGATCCAAATTACACGAGATAGTAAAAGTAATATCTATAGTATTGAAGTTACATACAGCTATTACTCTTTATGGGGGTAAGGGAATCTCGCATTGACTACATTAATGTACATGTATATTTCTACCTAATTTACGGTTCGTGCTTCGCGCTCTCGCACTATAATCAATAATTGTGATAAGGATTAAAAGTAAATTTATCATCAGTGCTCTTACAAGTTTGTAATCAGTAAGTATTAGGTATATTGTATGTATAGCGAAAGCATTCTGGAAAGTAAACACTTTTCAGGTTATGTATCATTTCATGACATCGTGGATATACACCTTAGTAGACCAATAGCTAATTATTTCGGATCTCTACAAATCATTACGTGTCTCAATTGTGTGTGAAGATGTGTCTGTAATGTGAAGAAATAAGAACATAACCCTTTTAGTGAACATGGAACTATGAACAGTACGATAGTGCTTCTCATATCCAAGATATGAATTTTACGCTTGGGATGGTAAAATTACTACACGATCGCAAAAAATTTCTGAAGATCTCGGCTTCGCTGAAAATTACTATCTTGACATTTAATTTTACTATCC
Organism: Copidosoma floridanum; assembly: GCF_036245765.1. Lineage (NCBI taxonomy): Eukaryota > Metazoa > Arthropoda > Insecta > Hymenoptera > Encyrtidae > Copidosoma > Copidosoma floridanum. The sequence continues at coordinate 13,318,693 of NW_028321901.1, read as the reverse complement.
GGGAAAAACATTTTACGAACTGATAGTAAAATCCCTATGCTAAGCATAGGTCTTTACTTTACGTATGCTGAGCATAGTGATTTTACTAGAGCATTTTTCATAGTGAGGAACTAGTTTGAATGCAAGAAGGTGCAAAGGTTTACCCTAAAGATATTTATACTAGAGAGTATAAGGAGATTTTTAATAAATGAGTTCCAAAGATGTCTTAGACAAGCAATAGGTGAATCGTATGAATGAAGAATTTGTAGTATGAGTCTGTTCTACCAGTGTGGAAGGGTACCTTAAGCTGTCACGTAGGATTCTGGAAGAAAATAATCGCTCTGGACAATGTATAAAGTTAATTTAAAGTCTAAAGACAAACAAGAATCGTAATAGATGCAGAGTGGTTTAGTGTGAAAAAGTGAGAAATAATAAAAAAAAATTGTCATAATTATTTCCTGTATGATGCATAGGTAAAGAAAGCTGTTTTGAAAGATGCTAGTTAAAGAGCACTATGCAGTATATTTTGGAAATGATATAGTTTTTTCTTAAGTATAACGGGACTAGACTATGGATACATATGTAAGCTGAATAGGCATAATGGTTTAAAAAAGTACATTATGAATGTAGATTTGAAAAAAAAATTTTAATCTATTACAAATAAAAATTTGTTTCGTACATTTTTAAAAATGGTACAGTTACTAATTGTTTGAAGTGTACCTCAGTTTAATTAATTATCTTCTATCAAGAAGACAGTCACTTATTCTTTAAATGTAAGTTTTTATACTTCATTAGAATTATTTTCCTCCCTGCATTACATTATTCTATTTAATACGTTAGAAAAAATCTTAAATTATTTTTAGTATTTCTTCCGATTGAATAAAGCCTAATGAAAGCAGCCTAGCATATGTCGGAAGGTTGCACAAAAATTATATATTTTTTGTATATTCTTCTTACCATAGCTCTTAAAGATAAAAATATTATTTATATATAATAAAATGTTTATTTTTCTTGCATTGATGCTATGACAGTTAATGACTCATTATTTGTAGTTTTTCGTGAAAGGGCCCTTTCTGTTGCGAGCTAAGCTTAACCCCCAAGCTATGATTAATGAATATTTATTTATTTACAAATAATTTGTTACTTGTACAATAAATAACTGGTTATACAATTTTCTCATTTTTTTTTAAATTTTCAATAATGAAAGAAATATTTCGAATTGTATCGAAACAATAATTGATTTTTATTTTGTTTCATTCTTTCACAATTTTTCCATTTGTGATTAAGGGAATTTTTCAGCTAAAGGACGTTCATCGCAGTTAGTAGCGTTAATATATATAGCAATACTGGCAATTGTTTTTCTCATATGGATGTCCTTACATACATGATTTTACGCATACTTGACCTTTTTTTTTATATTATTAAAAAGAAAGAAAAAAAGACAAAACTTGTGAATCTATTTAAAAATTCAATAGAAGATTTCTACAGATCATATAAATACAATTTTGCGTGATTTTTCCATAAAGTTACATGTTACATTGCCATTTGTTTTAAACTAAACATATAAAAAAAGGGTACATTTAAATAATCTGCAATTTTTTGTGACTATTTCTTTTGCTTTTTCTAATGTAAGTTTGACGTTTAAATAATATCTGTAAAAAAAACCTGTGTAAAAAACGTCATGAAGGGACATGCACTGGCATGTAATACTACCATATTAAAGAAAGCGGTATTACAGAATGCTTTTCCTTAACCTTTTAGATACAAATATATTCCGGGTATTAAATTTGGACTAGGAAGACGTGTAAAGTACAAATTGAGCGTATGTGACAGATGTGAGCGTGACCTTCGAGATGTAGGCCTACATGTTGTTTATATTGTATTGTGCCTTAACGTGTTATATTTTACATATTTCTTCCTAAGTGTAAGTAATGAATGTATGAACGGAGAACAGTTTCTAGGAAACACTTAGAAACGGAATACATGACAATACATAAATCATCAGTTAATAACAAATGTACATGACACGCTTAACGAACCAGTTTAGTATAAGTAAATGCTCTGCTTGCCACATGTAACAATGATATTAAGAATAAGATTTGAACACTGTTTTTAGATGTTTTAGTGTTAGTTATATTTATAGAATTCATGACACATTTTTGACATGAAGTACAATAAAAGAACGCATTGTCTAAAATAAATAAATTTTCATTTCTTACTCTCTTCTTGACAGATACGATGCACCATGTTAACAAAAAAGATTAAAATCATCGTAAACTGTTTGCTGTTACGCTACAACTATTTAGCATTTTATTGTGTTAAGGAAGCTTATTATTTAGGCTTCAATATTTTCTAATTTTGAATTATGTTTGATTTTAGGTAATGTGTATTTGATTGGCTGTACAAATTCAGGAAAATCGACTCTCTTTAATGCATTGCTACATTCAGATTTTTGCAAAGCCCAAGCCGTTGATTTGACACAATTTGCAACAACTTCTCATTGGCCTGGAACTACATTAAACTTATTAAAGTTCCCTATTTTTAAACCAACAAGTCAAAGAATTTTTGAAAGAATGAAAAGATTATTGAGTGATAGAAAAAAAGATACTATAGATAATCAATTAAAATACGAAGAATTCAGAATTACCGGTAAAATAGAATTAACGACACTGAAAAGTACGGTATTGTTTATATTTTTCTAGTTTGATCGCTGAAAAATAATTTGTGTTTACTATAATCTAGTCTAATGCTAGTACTAATAATTTTGTGTATGTAACTATCCTGAACTCATTTAATATTTTTTGACTGCATTGCAATAACAAAGTTTATAAGTCTATTTTGAAAACAATGTTACAATAAGAGATTGAAGTTTAACAAAATGATACTTAGGCCTCCAATGTAATTTCTTATTATTGAGATTCATTGTTGCTGATGTTGATTTGCTTATTATAAAGTTGGATTTTCTTGCATGGTACCACTTTTTACCTAATTGCCGTATTAACACGTCGCCGATGTTTCTACTAGACTTCAAGCTCAAGATTCATTTCAACCTTCTGCATAGACAAGTATTAAGGCTGTTCAGGATTATTTGTCTTTTTCGGCTTGTTTATTTCAGTTTTCTGAAATTACTTGTCCGCCTGTTTTACTGCTTAAAATTAAGCATAAAATGGTTCACGATATTCGTACTACTCCTTAACCAACGGTGGTAAGTAAAGTACGCTGATTAAGTCCCGAAAAATGAAATATTGCCCATAAAAAGTTCAACGATATACTTTGGTCCGGCACAACTCGTTGATTCGAAGGCTCTTAGTCATTACCTTTACATCTAGCACCGAAAAGCGATTCGACTTGGCCTCTTGGTGTTTTGAATGCTCCAATTATTCCGGATTGTGACCCTAAGTCACGATGTCACTTACTCTATTAATGGTTGTACAGAGTTTTAAAAAATTGACCTTTGAAAGGCGTATTAATAATTTCCAGTTTCTGAAGGAGATATTTTAAAAAAAGCTATAATTACTCCATTGGGCATTTTTTAATTTCTGTTCATGACGTTTGGTCTTAGAATTGCTAGTCGAGCCTTGCAAATGTTTGTAGACTAGATTTTATGTGGTTTATAGTTTCGTTTTGTATACTGCAAGGTGTAGGTGCGCACAAGCGCGACCTGAGTCATGTGGGACCTCTTGCTCTCCTTTTCCTTTCTTTTCAAAAGGGGGAATTGCGCAATTTGTAAGTGCGTAGGTTGGCTGCAGGTACACCGCCGAAAAAAAAAAAGGCAAAGTGGGAAGCAAAGGAAAAGGGGTCGAGGCTGAGCCGAGGAGAGTGAGTTAGTCACGGGACGCCCGAGCGGAATCAAGTAAATCGGGAGCCGAGCATCGGAAAGGAGTGAGTAGGAGCTACCCGTCGGAGAGCGAGGCGGTGAGTCCAGCACTCACACGATCGAGGGGGTAATCCTTGGCCCATGGTTGTCTAATAATCAACCAAGTGGTGCCCTTCGATCTGCTTAGCTCGAACGACGGAGCCTTCCTTGGTTTTTTGTATAACATCTTGTTTGTTGTTCTCCTTTTTTTTTCTTTCTTGTTTAAGTTACCGGCTTGCAATTGTTTTTTCTCTGCGTTTTCCGTGTGATTCTTGCTCCGTGTCCTATTTTTCCGTTAATGCGCTCATTAGCTGTGTGTCTCTACGCCCGTGTGGTTACGATCTGACGATTATTTTGTGTGCGTTCCTTAATTTAGTAAGTCTGCTCGATTTTTTTATTCTTAGGGCCGCTGTGCTTTGTAATTGCGTTATAATATTTTGTTTTTTGAATCGCCGAACCGGCCAAGAAGATAGTGTCGGCCTTGTTTAATTTTTTGTTAAGACCTTAAGTGATTTTTCTTTTGTTTGTTTACGAATATATGAAAAGCACCGACACGTTAGAGCGCCTGGTTATTCTATAAGGATCTAATTTCCAGGAGTAAAAACGTAAACGTGGCGTGTGTTGGATTTGATTTTCTTTTTGTTCTTGTGTCGCACAGACGTCGTCACGCTCTTATTCATTATTTTCTTTTGGTTGATTCAACGAGCAGTGGCGCTGACCTTGTACGTATTGCTTTAGTATACGCCGGATCATAACAATATCAAGTTCACCTTACAGTCGTTGTCATACGCGAATAGTTTATACTTAAATTCTCGGAACTCACCTCCGACGACTATTGTTATTTTCTTTTGCGTTCGGCCATGCGACTTACTCGAAACTAGTCCCACGCCGTATTTACTCTATCATTTGCATTTCTGCGTAATCTTCTTTTTTTTTGCGTGTAGGTACATTTTTTTACCGCACTATATTATGCGTTACTGGCCATATGCCACTTGTTTTTCTCCAGCGCGGCAATTTTGTTAACTGGCCGTTATGTTTTGATATTTGTATGCGATATATTCGAATGATGAATTAACACACATTGTTGCTATTATTTTTGTTATTTTTATAATAAATCAAATTTCAATCGTATTTATTCCTTTTTGTTGTGGTACTGTATGTAAACCTCTGTCCTTACCACCTACACTACTTTCTCATATAAAAGAGACCCTTTCAATACATAGATGATATTATCATTTACGACCTATTCCAGCATCAAGGCATTGTTAACCTGGAGTATTTGTTCTTAAAAAGTAATAAAATTTGCAGTTATATATGAGTTTTCGTTTCCATTTCTACAGTGCTTACACTCGTTGTCAAATGCACATCGTGTTCCGGCAAAAAAATTTAACAAAAGAATACAGTTTTTTATAGTTTGTATGTTATCGCTCAATTTCTATACGTTTTAATCTTGAAAATATTTGCGCAAACGTCATTATAATCATATACACATGTATTGAAACTTTTAAAAGCCATACTAATTTATTTTCATTTGAATATGACATAAATGTATACAAATCAGTACATTATTTATTATGAATAATACATTTGTCAGCATTAATAAAAAAAAAATTTATAACAATCAGGTTATGTATAAAAATCATCTAAAGAATTATGATATCGTTGATTGCATATTAATCATTTTTTTCAACAAAAACATATTTCTATTTCGCACTTTTTTGTGGAACTACAATGTATATATCCTTGTCCTCTAACAACTGATTTTTGTGAATTAGCAGATCGTAACAAAATCGTTTTATCTGGTACTTAATTTATCTTCAGAAAAAAAATTTTCAGAAACTACAATTTGATTTTGACGACAAAGTTGGAATCAAATGCCTTGTTTTGTACTAACTTTATAAAAATTTTCATTAGCAACATTCATAACAGACTCTTGGCTCAATAAAATATAAAAAAAACGTGATTAAAATCAACTAATCAATTTTAAATTTTGAATATCTAATACAATAGTATGAACTTCTCAATTAAATGATGGCAATCTGTTTTACTTTTACCCATATCAAGTACAAGGATAAATTTTATTTTACGTTATTAATTATGATAATTGATTTTAATCGAATAAAGATTTTGAATAGGAAACTGCAAACAAACAAAAAAATTTTGTATCAATGAATACAAAGTTTCTAGCGATAAGACAAACCAAAAATATCTTCAGTCAAAAAAAATAGACAAGAAAAAATGAATCTATAAACGATTATTGTGTATTTAAGGAAGCCAGAAGTTAGACCAATATTTTCAACTTCATAAAGTTGATAAGACTTTTAATGACAGAGCTAGCACCATAGTGCTCGAACGTACATCCGTTTTCTGCTTTAAAGTATTCAAAATCGTACTTGCAATACACACTGTAACAATGAGTAATGTAAGTATACTTAATATACTTAAGAAATTTTTAGACGCTCGCAATATTAACTCATTCGTTAATGAATTTATTTCTAAAAATCATAATTGAAGTTAAACTTTTGTTGTTGTTTAATAAAGCTCTTTTCATTAAAAAGTACGATATACATTCTATCCTATCAAACTAGGATTACTGTTTATAAAAATTTATCTATTTTAAAATTACTAACTCTGTATCTGAAAAAATTGTAAAATGCTGCCCCTGCACTTTATCTGATTGCGAATATTAGAAAATGCAAGTCTATTATACAATTAATAATTAAAAATTTCTAATATATATAAAATGTGTCTTGTGCATAAAATCTCTATCTTAGTTTCTAGAATGCGTAGGGAATAACAGTATTTTTAATACAACAAAAATTTAACCATTATTTGAACAAAAAAGAAAAATATTAATCAAAAACAGTAAGTGAAATACCGTATTTTTTCTAATGTTGAATACAGACGTAAGAAACTTTGCAAAAATAATTGCACTTATTTTAATATCAATAAAAAAAAAATAAATTGCTGTGATTTCTCAGTTAGTATGTGCAGAATTATTCCCATATTCGAGCTAATAAGTTCCCTATCACTAGAGCTTAGAAGCTTTTTATTTTGCAATTAATATTTTCATACTTTAAGAAGGTCAAATGATACGGCATTCTAAGATAATACAGAGCAACTTCTGATGAAGAAAAGCGCTTTCAAAAAATGTGTCTACGTTGGCCCAAAAAGCCTGAAAAGTCGCACATCTGCTAGTCCCGCAGCTTAAGATCGTAAGTTTTCTAAACGTTTATTACAAACAACTATAAACAATAGAATATTAAAACTTTAACATTAGTTGTAACATTTTATTAAATGTATGCTGCTAAATTTTTAATTCAAAATAATTGCAAAATAGCTTGTAATAAAGGATGTATTAAAAGAAAGGAAGAGAGAGAAAGAGCAAAAGGGGAGGGATTGTTAGTAATATGTTTCATTTTGTATTCGTTGAATCATAGAAAAAGCTATAAAGTGCCACATCCTCGTGCAGTATAAGGCTCATCACAGAAGTGATTTCACACTTAGTCTACTGTCCAACAGCTTGAATAGTTGTAAGATTAACCATGGCCACCATGAACTTGCGAGCTTTGATGCCAACACTACTAGAGGATGAACACCCACTTATCCACATCATCAGAAAAAGCAATGATTTGTCTAGATCAATTCAAGTTGGATGTGTTTTTTCTTCTTAAATCAGTTAGAGTATGATTTTGTATAAGTCACAGATAAAAATACACATAGTAAAATTTGATATGTTTCAAACACATTTGATTAATCATCGCACAAAAGTATAAGAAGACAAGGGTATCCATCGAAAGACAGGACTTAGTTGTTAAACTTGACTAATTAAAGGTAGTTTTTTTATGATTCGTCATTTAAAACATGACTATCAAAGAGATTTGTATCAAATCTTCTTAAAATAAAACAATTATAATGTAATTTTTCTCATTGAATAAACAAAAAAATTTTTATACCGTTTTATATTCTAACATTTGTTTAAAAAGTTTCCCGATTGATTTTGTTGGAATGCGTTCAAATTATCATCTGTAGATGCTTTTCAATAAATGACTGAATGGTTTACAATGAAACTACAAGTCGACGTTCCTATTTATTTTTGGATACAGGTAGATGTTTCAGTTTTGTTTGCATATCAATTAACCCATGTACATCTACTTGTGGGGCTTCGCTCCCCTGCATGCTTTATGTGCCAATCCCCACTGTTAGAAGTTATTACATGCTTTGCTGGTGATAAAAAAATATCCTGATATTTCTTCTGTAATAGTACAAGGAGCATTATTCGATCTCACTTGTTTGTAAACCTAATGATATAATGTTAAACAATTCATAGCCATTTGATATTCCACTATATTAAATAATATGCCCTGTATGAAGAATTCTCTCTCCCTTGATAAAATATCTACTTAATGGGGATTGTAGAACAGATTTCAAATAAATCTTTTGCAAGCCTTACATACATGTTTTTAATTTTTTAACCTACGAAATACAAGACTATTTTAATTTTATGATATTTGCTTGGATATACGAATTATAAAATTTTCTTCTAAACATCTATACATATAACAGAAAAACAAATCGTTATCATATTACTGGACCGACTGTCAGCCATTGATCAACTGCTGCTCTCTCTATTGTATTCATACAAGTAGGCCTTTTTCATTGCTTTTCTCAATCTTGCAGAAAATAATGAAGTAATATGAGAATTAGTGTTTTTTTTTATTCTTTAAAAACCTTTTTTTTTGTGAACAGAATTATTTTAAAATATAAAAATTTTACGGTAATTCAAAATTTTCCGAGGGTCTTCCAATTGTGTTTACTCAAACTCCAAAAAGTTTTTGGGAGATACATTTCATTTAACAATGATAAATGATTCCAAACGATCAATCACTAAATATGGTACTACTACTGATGCAGTATTTGCAAGATATGAAGATAATATTTAATCGATTGCGTGTATTTGATATTTTTCATATCATAAGCCGATCCTTACTATGATAGAAAATAAAACAGAAGGATCCTACAGTTTTAATTTTATGAATGAATGAAAAAAAAAAATTTATGTGGTTTTTTTTCTATTACTTTAATGTAATATTGTACAAAAAAGGGTTAATTATTCTAAATCACATTTAAATTTCTTGTGTAAATGCAATTCCTTGTATATTTTTTGTTTTAATAAATGAAAAATAACATAAACATAATCTAATACTTACTTTTACCTAACCTATAATATTCATTGATAAAAATGCATATTCGGAAATAAACTGTCTTTTTAATGTAAAAATAAAAAATAAAGAGTATTTAAGGTACAAAAAACTTTTTTATCATAGACAATCTAATACCACCTAGTTCAATAACGTATTCCTTAATGTTTCACATCTGTTCAGGGTCCCGAGACCCACACCTGGTTGATTTATATGTGTTTGTATAATGTGATACTAATCTATTTATAAAATTAAATTATAGTTATTTATGCAATAATATCAACTGTGGAAGTATCGCCCTATTAAGGTAGCTTATTATTATGAGTCGAGTTATAGAGCCCTATCATAGCACGAAAATTTATTTTGAATAATTTTAAAAATTTGTACAATTAAGTAACCATATATACATTTGCACATTACACATGCAATTGGAAAGCTTACCTGCACATTTATTGAAAATTATAAAAATGAGAGATGAATGCAAACAGTTCCTTATTATTGCACGTATTCTGAACTGTCTTATACTGTACAAATATTAAACAATATTTAACATTTTTATGTTAATATATTTACTATCTATAAAAGCATCGAAAAACTATTTACTGTAAAAAGTTGGCGCGCGAAGCTTGCAGGGTTATCAGAACCCCACTATTATACATATATTCCTGTATTATATAGTTTACTAAGTGGAGTATTCCACACAATCTCCCACATTCCCTACAGACCCTCCAAAAAATAAGGTAGAATTCCGTCATTTTTCCCTCATTTTGATACATCATGATTTTTGTTCAAATCCCTCACAGACCCCACGCATTTTTTTTTATCCTCCACCACCCCCACTGTTCCCCTACTACTTTTGGACAACCTGATGGAAACTCGACTAATCTTCACGGACCATGATATGTATAGATACGTGAGCGTGTCGTACATGTACACATACACACAAACACGCGTGCGCGCGGTTTTTTGAAAAGGCTTTTATATTTCAGTGCCGCGACTTTACTTTTTTACTTTTTATTTCGCAAATATCTCGCAAACTATTGATCCGCAAATAAAAATTCAAGTAAAGAATAAATCTGAAAGCAAAAAGGAATCGTTGAAGCCCTGAATGGTTGCAAAATAAAAATATTTAATAGTTACAGGCGCCAGCTTCACAAGTCTCCTATACAGAGAGAGTTTCTACGTGCATGCACACACATACATACGATTTGGCCTTCTGCTATATAATATATTGGTTTCTAAATAAGTATATATCTATTTCTGTAGATGCGTGCGCTTGTTCTTTCTCTCTCTTTCTCTTTTTTTCTTTCCTCCTCCCCGCCACACATTTACTCTGATGCGCATGCGCGTTACTCCCGCGCTCCGCTTCCCACTCTCCACTTGCTACCAGGAACCGGATGGACACTTGCGATGCATCAGTCGGTTTTCCTCACCACTAGATTTCCAATATGTAGTTATAGAAGTTTCACTTCTATAATCTAAATTAATATAATCAATCTTATAATGAGTAGATCATGATTTTTGACCGAATCCACTACAGTCCTCCCCCCTTCCCTCTAGCGCCCCACGCACAATTTTTCTTGACAAAGATGACGAAACTTTGACAAGGATTATAAAGAGAATTCCAATAGCCAAAAAGTGCAACGATTTACATCAAATTACACACTTTGACAAAACTTTCAAATTATAAAATAAACTTTTTACAAAAAAGCCGTCAAAATAACATAGGGGAAGGTAGCCTAAGCGGGTTAGTTAACGGTTAAAGCCCAAAAAATTTAGTATTTGTACGAAAATAATGATAAATTCTTTTTTTTAGACAAAGGGCACATAGACCTTTGAAATGAATAAACTTGATTGTGTCATTGCACATTAATTCCTGATTAACTATTAAAAATAAAGAGACCCTTGAAAAACCCACTTTGCCTTTCGGGAAAGGGGGCTAAAGCAGATTATCCGTTCTGGCAAAACAAAAAGGCACGGCAATGAAAGGAAACATGCTTTGATTAATTATTTAAATGATAATTTTAGTCTAATTTAATCACCCTTCAACAGCTTAAGAGACTTGCTAATGAAAATATGGCTAAATCTAAATGACTATTGAATAGGTAACTTAAAAATTTTAGAATAGTAAACAATATTTTGAAAATTTCTAAAATGAACATCTTATTTGTGACGTAAGTCACTTTGTTTTCCTCTAATATTTACTCGCCATTTTAAAAAAATTTTTAAAAATAAATAAAGAATGATATCAGTGCAAATCGGATACTTGCTGAGCAACCCGCTTTGTCCTGCCCACTTTGCCCGAGCACAAGTTTTTTATTTAAGTAATACTTACCTCAAAAAGCTCAAAATAAAACGCCAATATTTTTTTGCTTAATTTAAACTTCATGGGGCTCGAATTAATAGAAAATTATCAACGATACTATGAGTGTACTCATTTTTGACTGATCACAAAATACATACCTATAATTTGTTTTATCAAATTATTAACTTTTTAAAAACTGCATGTAATTGTGGCATACCACTGTGTTACGGCTCGTTTAAGAATGAGCAAAACTCGGAGGTACTCAGGTAACTTCGACATACCCATACCTTGCCCTTTGCGTTTCATGTGCCGGCATACAAGCGCCCACCCGCTTTAGGCCACTAACCCACTTTAGGCCACCTTTCCCTACGCACAATAAACCATTTACAGCAGGATGTATTGCTATTATAGTTTCAAACTCGAGATTTTCAGAAAATTTTGATTTCTATGTATACCCTAAGAAATTACCAGATAACTATCTTAAGAAAATATTTTTAAGTAAACTCTCTCATTTTATTGATCAATATTATAATCAATAGATTCAAATTTTGGTTCAAATTTACATTTTATTTTTAATCCACAGATATATACTTGTTTGTGTAAGGCATTCTACACCAATCCCCGAAAACCCATCACAGCCCCCCCACAAATCCCTTAAACTCCCCCCTTCAAACCCCTATTGGCCCCCAATGCCCTCCCTACGAGAAAAGTACATTCTGTCGACTGCTCCCTTATTTTGACTAAGCTTACTCTTTGTTCAGGCCCCCTACTACTTCCACAATCCACTAGGCCCACTCCCATATATTATTTTATTAACAAAGTACGCCGAGACGTAAAGTTTAAGGTAGTAGTTCAGTTAGGTATATCGTGTGGCATACTGCACTATAGAGTATGCATAGGTTATGCAGTCTTTACTGTACAGTTGTCATTGTCCCTCTCACGCAACTACACGATAGTTTTTAATTTTGGAAAGCTAAAATACAAAAACTGTACGGCTAGGCTTCTTGAGACTTGGTATTTAGTTTATTTATAATATCAGTTATAACACATCGTTTTTTGAAAGGATTGATCGTTTCATTTAGGAGTTATGAATGATTTCGTTTGGAATCCTATCCCAAACCAGGCTTACGTGTTAAACGATCAAAAGTAAAACTTAAATATCTTCGAAACTATACGGCTAGGTATCTTCAAATTTGGACTCATGATGAACTATAGCAAACTGAAGCCACACCCAAAATTTTAGAAAAATTTATCGTCTAGTCGTTTTACTGAACTACTACCTTAAAATAAACTAATACATGCATGTATAAATGTTAGTAGACATTATTTTCTGGTAACATATACATTAAAAACATAAAAAGTATCTGCAAACGTTGTTTTCGTTATTCTGACTTATATTCCTTTTTACCCAGATACCCATCCAGCCTTAACCGACCTTAGAAATCCATGAATATTTAATTTTTAATGCATATTTTATTATATTTCTCCGCATTGCTCAAAACGCAAAAAAATGAACTTTATACACTGGAAAAATTTATAATTTAATTATTTATACAACTAGAAGTAAGACTACAAATTAAATCGTATTTATTTTATTTTAATTCATATATAAATATAAAGTTTTTGGAATGCTAAGCTTTTTTTGGTAATGTTGGTAGTAAATTACGTAAGGAATTGAAATTTTTTATCTGTTTTTGTATGATATGATTCTAATACATACATAAATGTAAATAATACTTGATTATACAATAATGCAAACCATGGAAGTATTGGCTTATAAGAGAGGCTTTCAGAACCAGTCAAGTTATTTGATTAATATTTATTATGTTGTTAGATGTATACGTGATTAAAAGAAAGTCTTGTAATTTTTTTTATTTTAAGCAGAATACGATAAAATTAAAATATTATATATTCTTCTTTTTTAGAGGTTGACAAATTGAGAATGTGTATATAAAGCTTAAAGTAGTAGGTTGATTTGAAATTGTTCGCTGATCCTTATCTCAATTTTATCAAGGGTAAAAATTCGTCAATGGTAGGGGGTCTGAACAAAAAAAAGCTAAATAAGGAAAAATAAGGAAGAAAATTACAGAAATGTACCTTATTGGGAACCGTCGGGTTGTAACAAGGTTCGTGTAGAACGCCTTACTCACACAACTATATAACATGGGTATATATAAATGTCTATGCATAGACTTGCTGATATTGCTAAATGCAATAGCCAAAAAGTACAAACATTACCATTAAATTACACACGTTGAGAAATCTACCAAATTATAAAATGATTTTTTTTACGAAAAAATGGTCACAAAAATATACATTTAGTAAATCATTAACAGCAAGATGTACTGCTATTAAAGTTTGAATTTAAGGACTTTTGGAAAATTTTAATTTATGTGTACACTCTAAGAGATTATCAGACAACTATCCTAAAGAAACATTTTTAAGTTTACTCTCTTATTTTATTGATCGGATGGTAAGTCCATTATTTTTTTTTCTCTAGAAGATATTAGCTGAAGTGCTGGTTACATTAAAAACTACTTAATGAAAAATGGGAAACTTACTATGTTTAACATGCTGGATACGGACTGTCTTACAAATGAGATTACGAGGATTTTAGTCCATTGTGATGTTAGAGAAGATTGACTCAACAATTATACAATCTTATATCGTAATTGAATACATCCGTTTTAATTATTCGAAAAAGTTTTAAAAGTGAATTTTATTAAGGGTTATTAGATGAAATCACAAATAATGTATATAATATTTCTATAATTTCTAAAACAAAGGAAAAAAATTGTAAATCTATTTATACTGGCATCTAAATATATCGGAAGTCCAAGATATTTGCAGAAGCACTATAAGCATGCAATAACTATAATGAGAAAATGTGGTAGACCAGAATTATTAATAATAGTAACATGTTATTATAAATGAAAAAAAGTATGTTTTATTCAAAGTTCCGAACAACTTGGCACCAAATAATATTCCAAATATTACAGTCGGATTGTTCCAATTTAAGTTACTATCGATTTCAGCTGATATTAAAGATAATATTTTTAGTAAATTGTTAACATACGTTTTTACAATTGAATTTCAGAAACGTTATTCACCTCATGCACACATTGCAATAACTCTACATCTTGTTAAAAAAATATTACGCCTGAACAATTTGACACACTTATTTCTGCTGAAATTTTTTCGGGTAATGCGGAACTTACAAAATTAGTCATCAGGCACATGCTTTATGGTTGTCACACATAACACATTCCCTGTATGGTTCATTCTGATCATAAGTGTACAAACAAAATTGTCACACACATATTACGTTTCAAACTACATTAATAACAAATGGTTACCTACAGTATAAAAGAACAAATAACATTTCTGATAAACATATTTGAAAAACTTAGACAAAAGATAAAATATTTAGTAGATAATAGAATAGTTGTACCTAGTGATAAATTTTTATGGATTAAATATACGTGTTATATTAATTTTAAATGTTGTGCATCAATCTGAGCATAAAATATATTTATGACTACATTTATAGAAGGCAGAGCATACGTTAAATTTTGAAAATTAAAAGATGAAAAAATAAAAATATTAAATGAAATAAGTATTTATACTGATGCTACATACGTGAGTCTAAAAAAAGTAGTTTAGGAACTACAGAAATTTCCAATTTGTGCTAGAAGTCATACAGTTGTAAATTTTGCTTTCATCTTGAAAATAAACACAAACTTACATTCAATAAAAACCATTTTGAAAGTAGTATAAAACTTTTAAATACAACTAACAGCTTCATTTTGATTTTTTATTTCGTAAAATATTTAAGGTAACTCAATACACAATGAATTTAAAAAAAACTTCAAAAGATTTTGTTGATAATATAGATAATCGTGCTTTTTAAATATTAACTAAATTTTAGAACTAGAAGATAATTATGTTTGTGTTTTAATCCACTTATACCGAAACAAATTTAAGATACACAAAATCTTATGCATCGAGAAATATTTTTATAAGTGCTTATAAGTGCTTTGGTGGTGTGGTATTGTGTGGTGGGATTGGCGAGATAAAATAAGAAACTCTGTTTGGTTACACATTTTCTTAATTTAATATTGCCAATTAAAAAAATCTTAAATTCTTAATTTACGTATGTGTCTATTTCATATAGTAGAACTTATTTAGCGTGCTACGCGCGCACAGAACTTTATTAGAATCATATTTTCTCTTCTTTTCCTTCTGTTTCCTCCTACCTTGAAAAGACAAATAGTTTCGAATGAAGCCGTTTATTCGTGATTTTATTGGCTACGATAGTAACCAAATGACTATTATTCAATCGAAGTCCATGGAAAGTAAGAATAGACACTCTATGATTCAAGATGACAATAATTACTTGTTTTTTAAAAATAGAATTGAAACTACAATTCAATTAAATTAATTATATTTCAATAAAAAATACAATATTAAGTTCAATTGACGGATATAACAGCACCGTATAGATTAGATATATATTTATAAATACTCGTGCTAGGCGTGCCTGAGTTGTTAAGTATAAAATAACTGTAGTATTGAATTGATTGATATAATTTATTTTATTAAATAATACTAAATATTCTTCTTCTTTTCTTGTTCATACATACAGTTTCTTATAAACGTGATTTTTAATTTTAGTGTCATCTTTACGATACTCTAGATAAAATAGTAAGGAATCCCATGATTGAACTCTTGACATTGCAACATACAGTTGACCATTATTAAAAACATTTTTTTGAAGATCAAATCTTACTTTATCGAAAGTTTGTCCTTGAGATTTATTAATAGTTATTGCGAAAACTAATTTTACGGGAAACTGTCTTCTTTTGTACGTTAATGGATATACGTTTTCTCAAAAGAGTGTGATACGATTTAAAAAGACAATATTGTTACGTTTATCGCCTGTAAGTATTCTACATTTAAGTAGATGATTAGAAAAATCAATAACTTGTTGTCTTGTTTCATTATATAAGCCATCGTTAATACTGATATTTCTTATAAGCATTATACTGCAATTAGCTCGTCAACGTAATTTATATGGAGGTAAGTATGGTAGATTTAAAGAATGTAGATACTCTGGTAAAAGTATGTTTGAAACACAAAATTCTCCACTATCGCAATTTTCTGTACTATCGATTCCAGTATAGATCTTCTCTGTAAACTTGTCCAGCAAATCAGTCACTTGATCATTAATATCGTCAACATTAACATTTTTTGCGGAAAATATTGCATATTTACTCATTTTATCATACTTTTTTTTTTGTAATTTACCGAAAACATGTTGAACGATGCATACATTTTTTTCAAATATGTTGTGTTCTGGAAGTTTAATATAATCATTTCTATCATTTAAAGTTCTATAACCTACATCTAATAAAAATTCTGCAAGTTCAACTTCTTGGGGTGAGACTCTCATGTTAACGGTTAATTTGAATTTTAAAAACTTTTTCCTTAAAGGGCTGTATTTAATCGATAAGTTTAAAATTTCACTACGAGTTCCATGAACTTTTATGACAAGAAGTTACTTGAAATCTCCACCTAATATTATAATTCTATCACCAAAAAGCAATTCAGTATTCATAATATATTTTAAACTTTTGTCAACTGTTTCCAAAGCATGCCGTGGAGCCATTAGAGCTTCATCCCAAATGAATACTTTTGTGTCTTTTAGTAACTTACCTTCTTTTGATTGTGCTTTAATATTCGATGAATAATCATGGAACATGGGAACTGGCAAACCAAATGTTTTATGCACTGTCTTACCATTAGGGAGAAGCGTTGCTGCAATTCCAGTAAATCCCATTGAACATGTTTTCACATTTTCTGATGAAAGTAAATTATAAATAATTGTATAAACAAAACTTTTACCCGGTCCTGCTTGTCCTTCGCTGTAGAAACACGCTGGGTCATCGTAATGTGTTTCCCTTCAAGCTTTGAGAATTTTATCTACAATATCTTTTTGTTCTAAATTAAGCTGATTATATTGACGAGTACCCACTTCAGATACTTATGCAGTTGAAACATTATTACTAGAATTGAGTTCATTTATTACGGATTGCTCCATAGTAGGAAAATCAGATAAACTTTTACCTTCATTTTTTAACAAATTATTTATCTGGACATATGCTAATTGATAACTAATATTTCCATCGTTTGTACGTGAAAAATCTTCGGATATTGCATCTTTAAGCTTTTCCCACAATTGCTCTGGATGAACTGGTTGACAATGTATAAGTACACGTACAAATAAAAGACGAAGTCGTTGTGGCATCATCCATATTGTGGCTTCAGTCATTGCTCTAACCCATTCTTTATCGTCTTTTATGAATTCTAATGATAAGCATGCTTCTGTATGAAAAAAATATAGAACACCTTCTACTGTTCTTAAATCATTATAACTTTTTGCCTCTTCAACTTGCAGTAGTAGCAATCTCAAATGATTTAATTCTGATTGAGCTGGACTCACTGAATACATATGACTAATACAGTTAAAATGTTTTTTTTCTAGTATTCCACAAAGATGTACTTGTATCGTTAGTGCTTTTTTTCCGTACGTAAAGTGATTTGGAATTTTAGTGTTATAGTATTGTCGTGCATCTTTAAAATTAGTATTCAATTTAAAATAATCGAGTAACATACTACTTAAGTTATTTAAACTATTTACTAATTTTAAGTTTTCGACATTTTCTGGAATCAAAACACATTCTTCATTTGGTAAATGAATTGGTAATCTTATAACAAAGTGACTTTTATCTTGTAATGGTTTGCTTAATATACCATAGCAAGCTTCTACGGGACGAACATATCGAGTTTCAATAAAATTATCGTCGAGATCAATAGTATTACTTTCCTGTGTTTCTCCTGTTGTTACTGTAGCAGCATCATGTCCTTTATAAATGTATTTATACAAATATTTTAGAGCTGAAATACTCGAAACTGCCTCTACATTCATGTGATAATTAAATTTTTCTATCTGTTTTGGATAAAATGGTACAACCATTTTATTATTAACTGAATAATTATTAGGTCACTTATAAGTTTTTCCAGTGTTTTTTGTACGATAGATTAGGTATCCGTTTTAATCCATATTTGTTACGTCATTAAACCGTTGACTATGCACCAACCAGCACATGGTCCGTGAATCATGTGTTTCAGAATTACAATGTCATGTAAACGAGTATTTAAAGTTTCATCAGGAATTTCAGCCGATATATATTTATCTATAATATCAGGTGTAGTAAATTTATACCCACGCTCCAGTGTAATGAGTAAATGCATGTGAGGGAGGACCTGTTTTTGAAATTCGATGACATATACGTAAGCTGCTACTTTTACAAAATAATTGCTGTTAATAATAACATCTAGTAAGCGATCTTTCTTTAAATGAAATACTTGTGCAACTCAATCGGGTCTATCTGAAACTTGTTTTTGCCGATGTGGCCATTTATATCATTAGAAGAGTTTTGAAAACAATTATGTAAACCTTCGTAAATATCACTTTAATCTTTTTTTGATAAGTTTTACAGTACTGTATTCTATCTTTTTCAATTTTTACATAATTATCTATCACCCATTGTTAAAACAATCTACGACCCATATTAGTAGGATTAAATTCATTAGGCCTGATGGCCATTCTAAATCGAACATAAGCCATACGAGTTACTCGTCGGAATAAGTCATGATTGCGTTTTAAATTACAATGCCATCCTTGTGTACCATAAGGATAAAATATAGGGTAAATCTACGGTTAAACATTAGGATCCATTGAACTAACAAATTCCAAGGTTTTTTTTCTAATGTTTCTGACTGTAACGTAACCCGTTAAAAATTAAATCTTCGGGCATCTTATCCAGGTTTCAATGAAAACAACAACTGTAGTCCTGGTTTTAATTGATTATTATTTTCTCGAGATTGCTGTGCATTGATTTATTGATGCATCATTTTGTATGACTTAGCAAAAACATTATTATTGCGTATGATTGTATCTAACAATGCTATGAGCTCATAGTCTATGATAGGGTTGTAGATCATACGATAGTTCAAAGGTTCTTGTTGATCAATTATAAAAAATTAACCATAAGATGGATTTTCATCATCCGAGGGATACAACAAAGTATTGATTTGATAGTATATTTGTCTGTGAATTTTCAAACAAAAAAGCCTTGATGATTTCCTCCCAAAAGTAACTAAGTTAACATTAAAAGAAGCAAAGGATAAAGAATTATTGTAACTTCGTATGTGTTGATAAAATATGTTCGATTTTTCGTGTGTTCCTTCAAATAATGACTTGAGATCTGGAGGAAATTTGGGTAACGAATTTAAGGTGATGGAACCATGACCACAACAATCACTAAAAAATAATCCTTTTTGTGAAACTTTTTTATTTTCAAAATGTTTAGCATTACAATGCAAACAGGGTACATTTATTCGTTCTAAATAGTCTTCTTGAATTTCATTTTCTTGTAAATTACGATTATTCTCGACTTGAAATTGACGAGAATTTTGTCGTCGTCAACGCTGATTTTCTGCTTGTCGTTAACGTCTACTTGTAGTACTAACTGTAGCTGTACGACCCATGTTTAAAAATTCAATGTAAAGCAGTTCAACTGATATGCTTATTATTATTTGTCTAAGAAAAAAAGAACGTTAATGTCAATATATAATTTATAACTGATAATGAAAAAAAGTTTCTATAAAAATTGATGCTTTTCATTACAAATGCTTAAAAGTAAATATTATGTCAACAAATCGTACAAATGACAATTAGATAAATCAATATTTTGCTTTAAGTTTGAACGTGTTATATTCAGATTTATGTAGAGTAAAAAAATTTATTAATTTAATTTTCAACGTTATTTGAATGTTTTAAATTAAAAAATATAAATACAATAGCATTTAATCAATTGAAAAGTTATACTGTTCATATGTAGAGTATTGACGTTGTTTTCATCAGTTACACTTTATGTTATACAATACTTTTATAGTAATATTGACGATGATAGGTTTTCGTAAATAATGTATTATACGGTTATAATTTGTTGAAGACATTAGTTTTGGATGAGGTTCTGATTATATATTGGTTTTTAGTATAGTTACGGTTGTTGTTATGGCAATTTTGGTTGAGGTTCTGGTTTTGGTTATTACAGTAATGGTTGAGGTTCTGGTTGTGGTTAATGTTATAGTTGGGATTGAGTTTGTTGTGGTTGAGGTTATGTTGAGATAGGTGCGATTCAGTTACGAGTTGAACAAGATTTTATGATTAAAATTGACAACAATAATATTTAAATAGTGAATAGTACTTTTTATTTCTACTTCCACAATCAAACAAGCTTTAAAATATCATAAAATACGGTACAGCGGGATTCCTGAAATAAAAAGAATGTATGTATTAATTTAAATAGGATAAAATAAGCTTGAATATATGATATTAAAATTAAGTCAAAGGAAACTTTAATAAGGGAGTATCAGAAATATGTGTGCCAGAGAACAGGCTTGTGATCAGTTTGTCTGCTACGGTTGCGAAGTATGGCTAGATATTTTACTTATATGCACAGTATTTATGTCAATTTTTACTGGCTGGAACTTTGTAGCAATGCTTCTGATACGATTCCTAACATTTCTTACATTTCAACACATGCCCCCAAGTTGCTAGGAGCCGAGATATGAGAAAAAAGTTTCTAATTTTTTTATGGCTCTTATAAACCGGCTGAAAATTTGAGAGATTGTTTTTAACCATCTACTCAATGTTCGAAAAATTTTCATCTATTTTTAACAGGCCGTTTTTTAAAAATTAATTTTTTACGATGTCAATAAATTTTTATTAAGAAAACGTCTTAAAAAATTTATTTTTTAAAAACGGCCCATAAAAAATGTAAGAAAATTTTTTGAGTATTGAGTACATGTGAAAGACAATTCCTCAAATTTTCAGCTGGTTTATAAGTGTAATGAAAAATCAGAAGCTTTTTATTCCATATCTTGGCTCTTAGTTACTTGGTGTCATGGATTTAAATAGAAGAAATGTAAGGAATCGCTTCAGAAGCATTGCTACAAAGTTCCAGCTGGTAAACATATTGATACGATAATTAAGCGCATCATTGCTTTAGCTATTGGTCTAAGGCGGTGTCAACGCTCCAAAAGTTCTCTCAAAAGTTACTTGTATCTTATAGATAATAATGCATGTACATGATACATAGCACATCAGTACTGGACATATCTATATATACTATTCACTGTATAGGTGCTACCTGTGCGTTACTCTGTCACAAAAATAACAACTACAGCCACGTGTATATTATAAGTATACATGTATATATATGTATTTATAAAGATCCTGAATAGTTCATCTTTTTTGTAATAAATTTTTTAGTCTCAGAAATCGAAAACAAAAGCAAAAAAAAATCTAAAAGGGTGTCGATTTAAAAAAAATGATTTTTAAAGTAACGAAAATTCGAAATGTTTTATATTATTTCTTAAAACTTTTATACATATTAACCTTATAACTGTATTTTATGAAAAAAAATTATCTCTCCAAACTGTAAAATAAAAATGTTTATTCAAACAAACTATTTAAAAAAATAAGTTTTAATTTTTTATTTTTATGATATTTAGTTTATATGAAACTAGATTGTTAATTATTATAATGTATAAGTTACCAGTGTCATTTACAATAACGTAATAACTGGCAAATAATAATACAGAATATGTTACTCCTCGAATAAATTGATTAACCTTAAAACATACTGTATTATTTTTAATATATTTTAAAGCGACACGATTCATAAACGTGCATACATACAAACGCATTCAATAATATACATATATGCATCTATATACGTATGCACATATGCGCGTTACATACACATATGCGCGTCGAGTATGCATTATAATATATTATACTCGACGCTCGACATGCGAGCTACTGTGGGAACATCTAATGTACTCATCAATAGCACATTAATAGCACCATACTTGTGGCACGTTGCTTGTGCTGCAAGAGTGGAGCGCCTGGCGTCCCACTCTGGGTCGTCTCTCGTTCCAACGTACGTGGTAGCTCAGCCGCGCCACCTGAAGGACTGAGGGCGTTCCACTAATCTCTCAGTGTAGTCACTTTGTGGTTGTTAAGTATGTTAAGCTATGGGGATGGCGACTAACGGCTTTTAAATGCGAGAAGGCAGCAGGGATCTAAGACTCTAGCCAATAAGAATAAACAGCGCTATTTTCAATACCTAAGCTTAATTCAAGAGACTGAAAAAAAGATGGTCATTTGTAAATCAACAAATACGTACAAAATAAAGATTAAATTAAAAAGTCAAACGGTTTTTTAATCGTTTAAATGATTGTCCCAACTACTTGTTAAACAGTATTTTAGTAAGTATTTTAGTAATGTGAAATTCGAAATGATCATAAGATTATCGTTGGTACTGTGAGTACCAAAAATAATGATAAAATTACTTTAAAGGAAAAGTAGCATCGTGTTTTGGGACATGTAGATTTTAAATATTTGAATGCTTGGTGTAAAAATGAGTCATCGGAAGGTCTGCCCAAAGAAATTAAGAGTGATTATATAAAATGCTCTGGTTGTAAATAGCCAGAGTATACTCAATTAAATCAAAAGAACAAGTCTACAATTGTTTTGCGTCATATATAAATAAAGTTGAAAATATTACCGGAAAAAGAATAAAAAAATTAAGGTGTAATAACGGTATGGAGTATATGATTAAAAGAATTTTTGATTTAGTAAAAGAAAAAGAAATAAGTCTAAATGCATGTCCATCGTATGTGCACGAATTAAATGTTACTGCCGACAGACATAATAGCAGCATTATGGAAATGTCTAGGTATTTGTTATCTGAAGCTAGAATAAATAGAAGATTTTGGCCGAAAGTTGTATGCGTGGCAGCATATTTAAAGAACAGGATACTTGCAAATACTGCTGATTTAAAAACTCCTTTTGAGTTGTTCTTTGGTGTGAAACCTAATGTTAAACATTTAAAAATGCATAGAAGCAGAGTTTTTGTATGTATGCCTCAACAGAGATGAAGGTCTAAATGAGATAGAAAAGCAGATTTAGGAATCCTTGTAGGTTATGAGAACGTAGGGTATAGAGTTTTGATAAACAATATGATTATCGTAGCAAGACATGTCGATGTAATTGTAAAAGATGAATATTGTATTGAATGAAAGATTAATGATGATGATGAATTAAAAAATAAAAATGAAATTGTAGATGACAAATCTGAGTCAAGCGACGAATTTGAAGATGCTGAGTATGAAAACGGCAATGACATTACTGAGAGAGAAAATTAATGTCAAAATCAAAAAGAGAACAATGTTAACAGTAGACCAAAAAAAATTATAAACCGTTCAAAAAGATATGATGATAACTATGTATGTAATACGATTTATGTGAATTATTGTAGTCCAGAAAATCCGAAAAGTTTTGATGAAGCGATGGAAAGTTTTGAATCTGATAATTGGAAAAATTGTATGAAAAGAGAAATCGATTGTTTAAATAAAAATAAGACTTGGTTAATAATCGAAGAGATAAGAGAGTTTTAAATGTAAAATGAGTTTATTCAAAAAAAGATGAAAACAAATTCAAAGCTAGGTTAGTAGTAAGAGGGTTTCAACAAAAGGAAATTATTTAAGATATTTATTTTCCTGTAGCTAAGATGCAAACTTTGAAAATTCTGTTATCGTATTGATGCCAAGAATCTTTAATGTTATTGATCAGATGGATGTTGAAACAGCGTTTTTAAATGGAAAAGTTAAATGAGAGGTATATGTCAAACAACAGCAAGGTTTTGACAATAATTCTAATAAAATATGCAAAAAGCATTGTATGGTTTAAAAGAAAGTCCTAGGGCTTGGTTTGAATGTTTTGATGAATTTATAAAAAATTTAGGATTTGAAAATAGTAAAGTAGACAATTGTTTATATTCTTTTAGAAATGGAAAAGATAAAGCTTAAATTATTTTATTTGTTGATGATCTATTAATTTGTTGTTAATATCAAAAGACTATTGATGTGATTAAGGGAAAATTATCAAAAAGATTTTGCATGAAGGATTTTGGAAAAGTAAATAATTATTTGGGAATAAATATTAATTATTATACAAAGAAAAATGTAATGTTTTTGAGTCAGATAAGTTATATTGAATCTTTGGCAAATAAGTACAAACTAGAAGATGCTAAATTATATGATACACCGATGGAAATTAATTTAAAGCTAGAACAAGCAAAAAAAGTTAGAAATGATTTGAAGTATGAAAATTTGATTGGCAAACTTTTGTATAGTAGTTCAGGCACGAGACCTGATATAAGTTATAGCGTTAATTATTCAAGTCGATTTCAAAACTGTTATAATGAAACACATTTTAAGTACGTGATGAGGATTTTGAAATACGTGTACCTAACAAGAGATTTGAACCTAATGTACAAAAAAAATGATAATGCAGATATAGTAGATTGCTTTGTTGATTCAGACTGGGCAAGTGACAGTCTTGATAGAAAATCGACATCGCATACGTAATAAGATTTTTAGGTACAGTGGTTTATTAGAAAACGCGAAAACAAAACAGTGTAACAAAGTCTTCGTTTTCAGCTGAGTATGTTGCTTTGTCAGAGGCTGTAAGTGAATTAAAGTTAATGAAAGATTTGGTAGACATTTTTAAGTCAAAGTTGAATGAATCGATTAAAATTTATAAAGATAATTCAGGAGCCTTAAGCATCGCGAAATTTGGAAATCTTACAAAAAATATGAAATACATTGAGGTGCATTATCATTATATTCATGAAAGTTACTTATAAAGAATCATTGATATAGTAAAAGTAGAATCATAAAGTAATATTGCAGATATTTTTACGAAATCTCTTGGAAGGTTGAAATTTAAAAAATTTAGAAGTATGTTAAATTTGGTTAAATGAAGAAGTTCTGTTGGTGTACATGTAAAAAGGTGTATTAAGTATATATTGTACATTTATACCAACGGATATATATGGGTAAGTGTGAGAGATGGACTAAGGGCGCCATCTTCGGCAAGTTGCCATTGTGTGATGTATGCGGAAGCTTGGCGCTCGAACGCGGGCGCAAGGGAGATCTCGTCTGTCCGTCGAAGCATGCGGTCATGCATGCAAGCAGCCGTTTGACGTTGGCTGTAATGTGTATCGTTCTTATAATTACATTCTTTCTCTATTAAATCGTATTAACTATTACAAGGTGTGTTTGCTCATTTCTCGATCCACGGAATAAATCCCTCAATATATTAACAGAAACAATGTCGGATATGCTTTTGCAATAAATGGTAATTGGACCACCTGAAAATCAAAAGTACGATTGATAAGAGTCATTGTCGATAAAATCATTAAATAGAAAGATGCTAAACAAGTAAGAAGACAGATGCGTAACACAAAAATATTTTTAGGTTATTTGCCAATTGTTGTTGAACCACAAAAATTATTTACCAATTGTAGGTGACTCCTTAAGTGTACCAGTTATACTAATGTCCTTTTCGCAGAGAGCTTCGTTCAAACTGGGCCACTTAAATATTAATCTTGCGTTTGCTCTCATCAGTCGTGGATCCACTAGCATATGTCATGTTTCCATTGTTAGTTTCCATTAAATAAAGTTGAGTTTTGACGAATCCAATTATTTGAAATAAAAAGAAAAAAAATTTAGAAAAATAAGTAGCGGTTAAGTAGGGGTTAGATAATTATCAAGGATACTTACTAGCAAGCTTTCCAATTTTATCAGCTGCATCTTGTACTCGTACTTGGAAAATCTCAGAATCGTTTTCCATTTTTCCGGAATAATTCCTGTGTCGATTCTAAAATAATGAATCATACTATTTTTTTAAACAGTCAACTCAAACGCCACCAATTTTTTTGCTTCTTTTTAGTAGGCAGGGGCTACTGCTTTGCAGTGTACTCCGTCCAGATGTATGATCTATAATATTCGAAGAAAAAAAAACTTTTGGAGCACTAAAAACATTGATTATAGACTTAATAACAAAAAAATATTTACCTTCATATTGCCACTTCATTTTTTAGTTGATTCATCAACTCAAATCCCCACACCAAACACATAATTCTTTTTACTGCCATTTGTCATAACAAATTAAAATAAATTAAATTTTTTAGTTTGTCCTACGACAATTGAAGCAACGATTTCAT
This sequence comes from Copidosoma floridanum, assembly GCF_036245765.1. Classification (NCBI taxonomy): domain Eukaryota; kingdom Metazoa; phylum Arthropoda; class Insecta; order Hymenoptera; family Encyrtidae; genus Copidosoma; species Copidosoma floridanum. Next base: position 13,292,146 of record NW_028321901.1, on the reverse strand, counting down.
TGACGTAGCCAATGATTTTACTATTGAAACAGTAGTTATACAACTTTCAAAAAAATATAAAAGCACATGTTCATAACATAACCAAAAGTTTTACTCACATTGCTTGTTCTTTATCCCGCAGTTCATCAAACTTCTCATTAGAAGTAAATTCAATCTCTATCTTTATTATTAAATGAAGAACACGCTAAAGCCTTCACTTGTGACCGAAGCAACCAAATGATTTTGAATTATTAAAATTAGATTCAATTGCTTAAGTGTTTCCGCAATAGATTACGACTCATGAGAAAAAAGAAAAAGAGGGAAAGTGAGACTTCAACGGTTTCAACAATCAGCCCCCATGACATTCAGTTGTTTAGTATGCCTATGGGAATATATATATATCTTCCTATATTATATAGTCGTAAGAGTTAGAGCGAGGTTTTGCTCCCCCCCGCTCCCCCTTAACTCCCCCCCAAATAAGGTAGTTATTCTTTCATTTTCTTGCATTTTTCAAGTAATCCTACTTTTTTGCTAGCTCCCCCCGCCCCCCATACTCCCCCCAGATTCCATAGTCTTCCGAATTCTGTAAAATATACTTCAACATATTATTTTCATACTAACAATTAATTTTATCATTTTTTAAGGCTTTAAAAAATATTGATACAAACCTTATTTTGAAAAAATTACACTTATAACACAATAAAAGAGGGGGTTGGCGAGCGGAGCCCCACTAGTATATATATATATATATATATATATATATATATATATATATATATATATATATATATATATATATATACGTACTGAGCACTCTATGTATACGTATCTCGTAAGTAACTGGGTAAGATGACAGCAGTTAACAAAATTATATTCCCGTGCACCACGTCAATTAATCTGTGTTATGACCGTAATAGCTATTTAGTTATCCAATGTTCAAAATAAATTTACGTCAACCATGATAAAATTTCATGTACTAATTTACCTTTTATTTTTAAACATAAAAACAAATTTAATTATAATAGTTTTTCAATGAGGTTGACTTAATGGTAGAACTGTGTTTACTTTTATTACCTACGAACGTCATTTGAATCATAACCACGTGATCTCAGCTTGAACCAATCACATCACAAATAAACGGCTTCATTAGAAATTATTCGTCTTTCTAAGATAGGATTAATTTTATTTTAATCTGCTTATAATGATTTTACTTACAAACTACTATATTTATAAACTTTTTTCTAATAACTGTTACCTTAGTGGTAACGTACTGTTTAGGCATAACCTTACACTGAATAGCCCAGGATCAAAACAAAGTCTGATGTAGGGTTAGCGGCTTCAGTGACTACGCAGGGTCTTTAATGTACGGGCTTTTGTCCCTGGTATTTTGACGAGGTTAATTACTGCCCTTGCTGTCTCGAGTGGAAAAAATAAAGTGAGTAAGCTATTTAGATTGCTTTCTCTGCTATCCAAAACAGTGATACGCAATCAAGTCGTCGGATAATGTAGTTGCTCTAAGAAAGAAGATACTAGAAGGGCTAAAAATGAAAAGAAATAATATTAAAATTTTTTTTATTTTTGATTGCTTTTTTAATCCTCGTACATACAAGTTAGAAGGATCTCGAAGTGATGAGCTTGTCTGCTAAATGGACAGATACCAACAGAAAAAAGGGCTTTTAGTTAAGTGAAACAGAGGCTGACTGTTTTTCTACTAAACCATTACTTTTAACACAACCAAAAAGGGAGACTTTCTTCTTAAATTTAGAGAATTGAAGTACATACATATATATGTAAAGAAAGTATACTCTCTTTAATACAAAGAAAGCGTGCCCTGTGACAGGTGATTGATAGAGGGGGTAAGGATATCGAAGATAAGAAGTGAAACAATAGAGGAGAGAGGAAAAGGAGTAGTTACGAATATAAACTCAGAGAGAAAGGTAGTGCGAGCAAATAAAGATCAAGAAACAAGTGAAATATAAAATTACAGACTTCATTATAAAATATAAAATACAATAGAGATAATAGACTTATATTTTCGTTCCTCTACTTTTTTCAGAGTAACACATATTAGTTTATTCTTCTCGTATCTATTGTTATAAACATAAAACATTATATATATATATATATTCCCTTATGGTATAGCGATTTTTGAGAGTTATTCTACAAATCCCCTATCCACCTTGTATTTCCTCTCAGACCTACCTTAGCCCCTCTCTAATTAAGTAAAATTCTATCGGTTTTTACGTCATTTTTATTGGGTTAGATTTTTGTTTGTCTCCGCTCCCTCAGCCTCCCTCATAAGCTTGAAGAATTTCCCTTAGCTCGCCGTTTAAGTGAGGTAAAATTCTGTTGGTTCTCATGTGATTGTTTTTAAGTTACATCTTAGTTTTTTGTCCCCCACCCCCCTTATATGAAGAAAAAAACTCTCTCAGCTTTCTCACGATTTCTAAACACCTCCTCTTGGCAATCCTTCAACCCTGATACAATTTATTAGTACTTTCTCTTAGCCCTCCTCAGTACCGCATTAGCCACCCTTTGTATAAAGTATAATTGTTTCAATATTTATGTTATTCCCATCAAGTTGTGACATGAATGTTTTAGCCAAAAACAGTCATCCCGACACCTTATCTCAAAACTCACTCGTACGTTACCGTTTTTTTTCCTACACACTGGATACCTTTCCTCCAGGAGGTCTGCCACAGATATCCAACTTAGGAACGCCAAACACTCCTAAGCGAAAACTAAAACGGGAAAAATAGTGGGACATTAGCTAAAATTTAATACACTTAAAGTATATATATTTTTACAGTGCATCGGTGCTATTTTTTCACTTACTTACACACTCAATATTCCAATTGTCTCTTTCTCTCACTTGTATAAATATATGCATTAATACACGGTGCATTCAAGGTCAGTATGTCTGTGTCGATGTATATGTATTCCAGTCGTCCTCACTGTCAAACTTCTCCTTGGTGTACCCGTAGGAGGCCCGCACTTAACCTACATACACATGCACAGACTCAGACGCCCCATGTCATACACATCTCGTATTTTTTACCGTCTTAGCACGCGTCACTAACACGTAAATCTTGCTAACATTCACTTACAATTTTCTAACATTTGTTTTATCTCCGCATGCACTTGCACACTCGTTTGCTTGGATAACCCGAGTACCTCCATCCTCCGTACCTAACTGTAGTGTACTATGCATAGTACACCTATCTTCGTAATATCTTCATTCATTCATTCCCACGATTATGCTACGGTACTTGGAGCTTGTCCTTGTCTCGGTGGTGGCTCTGTTCTACAGCAGGCTTCCGGTGATTCTCTTCGTGGCAGCTGTTCACTCGTCTAGGTGACTCCTCTATCTTATTATATTCCTTGTCTGTTACTTGATACTATCCTATACTTTTTAATCACCAATCTCTCTCTATCTCTCTCTCTCTCTCTCTCTCTCTCTCTCTCTCTCTGTCTGCTTTTCTCTAAAACTCTACTTTCCCTGTATCTTTCACTATCCGTTAACTCTGATTTCCTCCTATGCTCTCTGTGCTGCCTGATAAAATACTGTACTACGCTATGCAGTACGACTGCACAGATGTGCGTGCTCCTTCCCTTGTATCTGAAACCTCCAACATTTTTAAAAACTGGCAAATCGTTGGAGGCTTCAAAAAATAAGTCATTGAGGCGACGACCCGATCCTCGATTCGTTCTCAACCTGTCGCGGGATTATCCATTTTCTTTCTTCACCTTACACACAAACATCCCATTCAGTCATACTTCACAGATATTCGACGTCTTTTACAACGTGCGTTATCCTTCTCTCTCCTCTTAACTCGCAATCCGCGGCACCAAAAACACACATTAAATAACGTGTCATAAAGATATGTACAACAAATATATGTTCTTATAGGACTCGGTAGCCCCCAATGACTTGCCCAAAAATATAGGTATATGGTGGTGTGATAGCTTTAGCTACTACGTCATAAAGTAATATATTTGTTCTAGCTCTCCTCAGCCAATTCTCATTAATCCTAAGCTCCACGTTATAATTTTTCATTTGAATGCGATAATTATTTCATCTGATTCCTTAGAATTAAATGTAGCCACTTAAAGACCTCGCTTGTAGCCGTATCTACCACAAAAAGACAGAAATCCCGTTTCCTTTTTTATTGAAATATGTCAAATACTGGCAGTTGAAATGTTTCAATTTTTCCTTGTTTAATTTCTAATAATAAGTTTAAAGATGTTTTGTGAATTAAACGAATATTAGTATTCAGTTTTAGATTACAAAACAATGACTAAAGATATTTATAACATCATGATTCTATTACTACTTTGTAAAACTAGAAAAATCTGTTTAAATTATTCTCTTTAAACAGTTAATTTGTTACAAAAATGGAAACTTATGATATTTGAATCACACAATGTTGTTTCATCCATTTCTAAGACTTTTTTTGGATCATAGAAGCCTCATTTCATGTAATTAAATCTTCGTCTCACTACTTTTTTTCTAGATTTAAATTCTAAGAATGAACTCTCTCTATTCTTCAAGTCTAATGGCAAACGAAATGTTTTATGACTGGTCATTTCTTGCGAAAGTAATATTGATGCTATGCCAGTCCATGCTATAGATAAAATTGTTTTCCGCAAGAAATGAAATAATAAACTAACGTTTTATATAAAAATGTTTCTCCTGGGCCATCAATCAAAAAAATTGGATTTTTTGTTAAGACATAGTTTTGAAGATCGTGACTTAATTTTCACTTACTTTTTCATACATTAAACTAAATATTTAAGTAACAAAACCAATTTCTGTAATGGTATCATTTTCTCTTATATAGAGTTTTGTTGGTTTGGATAAATTGAAAATTTTTACATCATTTTTTTTGTAAATCCTGACGTATAATACTTAAAATACTTAAACAAGTTGAGATAGTATATGAATATAGCAAATTATTTTTGGTATTTATAATAGAAATGTTATAATTAACGAATATTGCAAAAAAAGTGTGTTATAAATTTATGTAGCAGCTATTAAATTAACACCACTCCTATTTTGACTGTGACTTACTTTACGAAGATTTTTCTTAATTTTTTTACTTCAAAAGGTATTCTGAAGAAATTAAGTATCCAACTTAATTGAAAAGGGAGAGCTACCGTAGGGAGGGCAGGGGCTAGAGCCCTGCTACTAGAGTATACATATACTATGAAGACTTCGACCCCTATGCCACTCATGTGCCAATGCCCTTTAATGGAAAAGTCACAACACTAATTTTCTCTTTTTATTTATTCACTTTTTTTTTTTACTACAACACTAAAGAACTAGTAAGAATTTCTTTTACTGGTTTTATATTTATATAAATAAATTTTTCAATAGAAATGTTAAATAATAAACGAGGTTGATTACTACCTCACAAACTTAATTAAAAAATTGGTACAATAGTATTAAACTTAATTAAAAAATTGGTACACTAGTAGTAAGTTAGAAATTTGAGTATATCAGACGGCTTACACAATGATACCTGGTTAGGAATTCCTGAATTGTTGAAATACAACGTAGAATAACTGGGGGAAAAAAAACACAAATTTTTTATTTTAAATAACTTGAAACACTAGAAACACCACTTCACTAGCTTTTATTTTGTATTGTAAGCAATTCCTAATAATTGAGGCATTTGCTATGGCTACCAATAAATCTCAATGTCAAAGTTGTGATAGCAAAGGCTTATGCTTTAAAAAAACCACTGTTCTCTCACAGGCCGTAGCTTTATTAAGGTGCAAAAATAAAGATAACATTTATTTAAGTAAAAAGAGATAGTAGTTCAGAATCCGAAATTACTGTTTGAAAAAAGTATTTAATCAATAATTTTACTTTTTTTGGACAAACAGTTTCGTACAGATTTTTGATTTTCTCTAATTATTTGAGAATAGTTATGTTAGCGGTGCCACGTGTGGCGCTCTTAACGTTAGCTCTTAATTTTAATACATGAAGACATTGTCAAACGGACGCTGGATACATGAAAAATCGCATTTCTTCATATCGATATTTTAGACGCAAAATTTCCTTTTTGCAATTCCAAGACTATTGTATTTTAGTAAAAAATCATATGAGTAAACAAAAGAAAAACCAAGTGAATTCTTATATACTCTTGTTAATGCGAACTCTAATTTTTTTCGTATACTTAAATTACTTGCTGGCCTTTAGTCTAGGCATTAATAAACCCCTATTCAATAGAATTAAAAAATGATAAAGTAATAATATGTCAACCGTGTAAGGTACTTATATAGGTGGGGGGACAATAAAAGTGGTGTGGGGGGCTTAAGTAAAAAATCAAATGGATGAAAATAACGAAAATACCAATCGAATTTCATCTTATTATGTGGGGATCTGCTGGGGATTGCTAGGAAAGGAGATTTGTGGAATGACCCACCCAACAACTGTATAATATAGATAGATATACATATAGACAAAGTAAGTCTCAGCTCCCCCCTCGTTCCCCTCAGTTTCCCCACAGCACCCCCTCAGCTTCCCTTTAAATAACAAAATTATTTGCTTATTTTCACGTGATTTTTGATGTAACAATATTTGAGCAAGTCTCCCCACTCCACTCACTTCCCCTCTACCTCCCCTATCACCTTCTCCCACTAAAGTAATCTTTCCATTCCTACCGTCTCCGAAGATAGAATTTTTGAATTAGTAAAAACTCAACAGATTTTTTTAAATGATTTTCTTTAATTGACAAAAACAATTCAGCATTAAAAACAAAAATTCCGGTAATACACACTAGAAGCTTCGGTTGAATGTACCTGCACTTGATAAAAACCACTTCTAGTATAGGCGAAGCTGCCGCAACATACGATAAAGGTTGATGTTTTACGATGGCTGTAAGCAACATACAATAGCTAGTAGAATTGAGATTTCTCTTTAAAATCTTGTACATTTTGATTTAAATGACTCAAAAAATTTTTTTAAACTCAGATTTCAGTGATAATGTCTCCAACGTAACGACAGAAAAAATAATTAAATAAATACATTACAGAAAAACTTTGCTGGAATCATCATGATATGTCAAGTTTCAACAAATTTCGCCAAATAGTAAAAGAATATTCACATATATTTTATATCAAAGACAATGCTACTCTATATACATCGCATGTACAACATAATATACCAACAACTGACGGTAAGCTTGATTTTGCTAAACAATATAGGTACCCTCCTACAAAGAAGTTGGAGATCAGATTGATGAATTGTTGCACGAGAGAACAACTAGTTTCTCTGCTGGCCCATACAATATTTCGGTGTGGATTGTCTCCAAAAAGTCAGAAACCAACGGAGAAAAAAGACGTCGTCTCGTAATAGATCACAGAAAATTAAATGCTAAAACTATCTCTGATGCTTACCCATAGCCTAATATTACAGAAATATAGCAAATTGATGGGTCAAAATTTTTTTTACTATTCGATCTAGCTAATGCATTTTATCAAATAAAAGTACCTCTAGAAGATCAACACCAAACAACTTTCAGTACTCCAAATGGACTTTACGTGTACACAGGTATGCCATTTGAATTATGTAATGCACTGGCTACATTTCCAGGATTCATACATTCAGTTTTATTGGGGTTACAAGGCACATAACTATTTATATTTATGGATGATATTATAATAAGTGTTAGAACTTTGGAAGGGCGTGAAATTGCAGAACCTTTAACCCTATTATTACAAGGACGTCAATAATTCAATGAGACTAAAATACAAAAAGAGATCATTTAAAAATTAAAACTAGCCCTGTGCAAAACTCTGGTACTTGTATGTGTAGACTTTGTCAAACCATTTATTTTAACTGCCGTTGCATCCAATTTAGCTATAGATGTTACTTAAAGTCAAGGAGAGCTAAGAAAAGACCACCATGCAATCTACATGTCTTGCTCTCTCAATAAATGCGAAAAAAATTATTCCACTACTAGAAAAGAGTGTTAAGTAGTAATAGTCACAGTACAACACTTTTGACACGATTCATACGGCCAAAAATTTGCAGTTTATTGAGACCAAAAGTTTTTAACATGCATTGAATCGATGGAAAATTCCATAAGTCGACCAAATCGTGAGAGAGCAAAACTTTAAGTACAATCAAACCTACACCTATGAGTGCAAATCTAAATGTTTGAAATAAAAAGATGACGCTTTATTGCGTAACCCTGCAGATTTCTATAAAATTAATAACATAAGGGATTACATAGATTTTAAGGGGGCATGAAAGAGTTGAAAAGATTTTTCCGCTTTTTAACCTCAAAATAGCACCTTCGCCGCTTGATGGGTTCTCAGGCGGAAAAATAGTATACGAAACTCGTTCGAAAAGGCTTCTTTACGAACCTCGTTACGGCTCTCGCCTTCGGCTCATGCCGTAAACCTCTCAGTTCGTAAATCGAAGCCTTTGCAAACTTGTACGCAATATACTATTAACATCCACCAGCAATAGTAGCAGTAGTAGCTCCAACAGCCTCAGCTCTAACAGTGAGTCTTGTAATAATGAAACAGTACAGTCTTGCATGCTATCTTTAAAACCAATTTTAAAAATCTCCTGACCAACAAAAACATATCTTGCACGTGGTAATAGAGCCAATGATATACACAATCAAAGATTAAATAAGCTTTAATCCACTATTACAACGAGACAGGTAACAAGAAGAAAGAAAAAGGGCTCTAAAAATTTTCTTCTCACTATACCACTAGGAATGGAAAAAGGAAAAGGAGATTTTACTGCACCGTCAACAGCCCAAAAATAACTTAAGCGCCAAGCTCAAGAAAAACGGATTTTGCCTACTTCTGACAGACCTATGTCTATGTGAGACTTCAAAAATACATTAATTTTTGATACATTGGAAGAGGAAGAAAATTAGCAGGCACGGATTCCCTTAAGAGATGAATTTCTACTTCCCAGCCTCTTAAATATTGAACCAGACTTATCCTTTACCTTAAGCAAAAAAAAAAAAAAAAAAAAAGTCGCATCAAGAAACTATCACTGAAGCCAGAGATTTGGACGAAATATTCAACCTTCTAGTACAACCATGAACTTCCAGGATTCCTATAAATAAGAAAATATAAGTGCACCCCGAAAATCTGTAGGATTTAGGTTTCACAGTGACACATCTAGTACATAATAAGTTAAAATAATTTTTTGGATTAAACATACCTCAAACTGCGATTCACAGCCAGCAAATTGAGACATAAGCATGCTATGATAGGCAGTGTCAATAAAAATAATGATAGAAAATTCCCTTATACTAATAGATTGCAAAGTAAAAATCTTACTTACCCCTCTTCATATTGGGATTATTATATACCACCTGAACTAAGAAATACATTGAGAACAATAAAAAGTTATGAATCAGAGTAGAACGAAGTAAATATGTTTTACTAGACTTTTACGAAAACTCTCCAAGGCTGGAGGTACGGTATGGTAGTGGAAAACAATATCAATATTGTATGGAGAGAGCCTAATGTTTCTACGATTAAACGAAAAAACAGCGAAGAAGCCAGAGAGGAAAAAAGAACGCATGGTATTACACCAGATACATCTTCTCATTCGTATACTAACCAGCGAGACAATAACACAATAACAACATAACACTAAAAGTAGAGAACAAAAAGTAATGATCAAAAATTTAGATAAAGTGAAGTGCTATTACGTATAAGATTTTTCTAACGAGACTACCCTCTTATTATAGGAATTTTTACTACCTGACAATAGAATTCTAGAGCTACGTGTAGTGGGATCTATAACATTAAATGAACGTATAATGCTTTTGATTGATCGCTTCTCTCCGAAAAGCTTTTATAAAAATCAAAAAATTTCTAACAATCCGGAAATTTATCATGAGTATCAGAGTCAAGTTTGCTTCATTCGTGCTAGAATGGACAATAACCGTGCTTTTAAATTGTAAAAGTCTCAATAACTACAACAAATAATCGGTGTATTAATTGTACGAAAAATCACATCAGTGCTGTAAACAACTCTATATGAATCAATGTGAAAAACTAATACCTCCGATACACCTAAGGCAACTACTAAAGAGTATTGATTTACTACAATCCGAGTTACGGCAATTTTTTACTCTGACGATTGAAATTTATAACTTAACATTCAACGAATTTTGTACATAAAAATAAGGGGTGCTCCTCTTAAACTTTTGGGGTTGATGTCTAAGAAAATTGTTGGAACAACAGATGCTAATGATAGAGAAGAAATTGCTATAGAATCAAACAATATCTATCTTAAAACGGAAAATGTTTTCGCTCTAGTTGCAAATCAAACACATGTCGCAATATCACATTGAGAAAGATTTATAAATAAATGGATCGAATGAAAATTATTAGTTTAGAATTTACACAAAAATCATATAAAATAACAGTTAATACAACGCATTTTTCAGACCAGAAAAAAATTAATACAGCTTCACGCTCAATCAATGTATGAGTTGTAAATTTCAATGAATTCTCGTTTTACATTTAAAAATTCTGTAAAACATTAGTAAATCCAATTGAAACTAGTACTGGAGGTAATTTCTATCCTTTACTACTTTTGTCAGAACAACTGAGTCAAATATACAGCAGCTACAAGATGCACACACTACCAATACCACAAAATATACATACCAAATAACAAGATTACGACAGTATTAAGCCTAAAACTGATTATTTAATTACAAATCACCTGAAGGTAATTATTTCCTAGCTGATAGAACCTATCTGGATAAATGTGCATCTTATGACCGATTAGTAAAATGTGAACCTACTTACACAATAATGGAAGAAATCAAACCAGCAGAACAAAACTTAAGAAAATAAAACATTATCTTATACAATTTCAAAATATTTTTTTTTTTCGATGGAATTTAATCACACTCAGTATTATCTGTACTGCAATAGAAAACCTATTACACTTCACCGAATGATTATATTCATCGCAGGGAAGTAACACTCAATGGCATTGGAATTTTCTCATTGAGTGGGCAGTGCACAGCACATTCCCATGACATCACTTTATTTGGTGTAAATATGATGAAACTAAACTACACTTATACATACAAACCAAAATTACCCTTAAACTTATCAACACAATTGGGTCAAGATGTACTTCCTCGTACTACAATCAGCATACTCGACTTGAAAAGAAAAGAGAAAATAGTCGTTACAAAATGGGCTTAGTAAGATCAGTGATCTAGCCAACACCAACTTAAATTTTTCTATTTTATACTACTTCAATTTTTATTTTCATCAATTTTTCTTCTTTTTTCTTATTTTCAACTCTTCCGTTGGGTCACATACATATACCAAATGCTCACTAATGTAGAACTTGAAGGTGGCGTGAGACGTGATATGCCGAATTGCCCATCTCTGGAAAGTTACCTATACCACCTACCATCTTAGCCAACGTAAATACTGCTGTAAGCCTTGCCCAACCTTCACCAATTCTGATGCCAAACGACGCTTATGCACACCCTGGCTTATCTTTCTCAATCAAGTGCCGCCATAGTCCGAACATGCCACTCCTTAGCTTCACAACCTAAACACGTCCATTGACTCCGGCATACTCCAACCCTTCCATAATAATATTCTCACTGGGCCGTAGGAATCTTCTTTCAAACCTAGGTGGTTCCTATTTTCGTCCAGTTATAAATTATTCTGTCTTTTGTTACTTACCCTTCTTTGAACTTAACTGTTAGGTCACTAATGTACCGGCCTCAACTCGTATTTTACATCAATACCTCTTTCTTAGAATATCTCATTCTACACCTAGTCCAGCAGCTTTGCTTCACGAGTGTACTCCTATAATTCAAACTAATTGAATAAAAATAAACACATTAGAATTTTTGCGTATAAATTAATATTCTAATTTTTCATTACTTACAAAAATATTCGACTCCTTGCTAAACATAATACATTTTAAACTTTTGTTGACTTTTAGAGGTGATGGCACACTTACAACTGAAGAATGAAGTTTTATCCTTAGTGTTCACTTCAAACGTTGCAATTTAGCAACAATGTGATTACGCTTACCATACAAAAAATTTCTTACTCTCTTAATCCTGCACTATTACTACATCTAACAGGAGTAAATTCTTTCATTATATTTAATTATCAGCTTAGTCATTGTCAACACAAAAGGCTAATACTAATTTTGTAACGTGTAATCTTCATTAAAAATTTTTGTTTGTCAGAAAACCATAATATGTAAAAAATTAGAAATTAAATAAATCAACAAACCATGTAAACTTTGACAATAAATTTGTAAAGAAATAATTTCAGTAATTTAAATGCAAATTAATAAATATCAATTTTTTGATTTTAAAAAATAAAATTTCTTCAATATCAACTAAATAAAAACAGTTTTCAAATTTATTACCAATGAGATATCTGAATTATATGCCAGAGTTTTAATGTTAATAAAAATTTTTAATGTAGTAACACCTGATCACTTGCTCCTTTGTCATAATTAAATATAATTTACTCATAGAAAAACACTAGGTTTTCGGAGCATGACTATTTAAATATTAACTGTTTAAATAGTCATGCTCCAACAACCTAGTGTTCTTCTATGAGTAAATTATATTTAACAAAAATTTGCATAAACAATCAAATAAAATTACATAATTTCTTGTAATTCAAGCTTATGTTCACTATTTGTTAGAATTAAATTATTTTGTTGTATTCGATACAACATATATATTATATCATATACATAAGCAAAAATTTATACATACCTTTGAAACCATCAACGAGAAATTTTACTGTTTAACAATAATTGATTTCCAGGCACTAATTTTAAACGATGCTAAGTTTGACGAAAGCTTATAAAAAATTGTGAAAATTTATAACTGTAACGAAATACTTACTAACGGAGATCTATAGTGTAGAAAAATAAAAACTATGAATAATCTTTCGCAGAAAGCGTTTTATGAGACCTATAAAACGAAAACAATAATGACTCCCGCACTCTCACTTTATTCGAAAAAAGCATTATATATTCCACTGTAATGTCGCATATTACATAGTAATTTTGCATAAGACATTAACCCCATCAGGATACTTCGTAAAATGTAAAGCATCCACACATACTGCACAATTTTTTCAATTGAGCCTGCAATCGGGAGGTTACGTCAACATTTCTATGATAACTTAGCATTACAGTGAATTAACACGCCTAGCGACCAATCCGACGCCAATTCGCTTCAGATAATAGACGTAGACAAACCATGTCATCTAATCTAGTTACAATACAGGTGCAACTGCTATATCCTGTAAAAGAAAAAAAAAAAAAAAAAGAGTAGACCAACAACTCAAAGTCGCCTTACTACATTGATCGTGATACAGTGAAGCGTAAACATCAAATTCCTATTGACTTCAGCAAAAATCACGATCATTACCTTGTACGGGGGACACAATGCCTCATATGGATCTTGCGCAAGCTGAGGAGGTTGCGTTCACAATATTGGCGTTCACAGCACTAGGTAAGAGGCTTTTTTAGTAACGACAATCACCTTTTGGCCTGAGCAACGTGCCAGTGACGTTCCAGTAACTAATTGGCCGTGTCATCTGGTGGTTAGTGAATATTGACAACCTAACCGGACGACTATTTATATGGGCCATAGAACTTCAAAGCCATGGCTTTGAGGTTAAGCACCGGAAAGGGACAAAAAATTGCGTACCCGACGCTTTGTCGTGAATGTACGAGGATGACGAGAGTTACGCCTGGTGGCGTTAGAATAGAAATCTCCTACTGGTGGTCTTTGGTACCAAGAGATGGTACAAATAGCGGTGACATCCACGCTGGAAAATCGTAAGGGGATACCTATACGCGTATCGTCCTGATTCACAGTGAGGCACAAAGAGAATATCTAGCATATACAGACAAAAGAGAAGTATTGTTGCATATTTACATAGAAAATAAGTGTTTGTATTTCATATGTTACACTACTATTTCAAAGTGAAAATCTTGTTCATATAAAAAAAATTGATAATGTTTGAAAAACAGTTATAGAAATATCACAAAACACCTAGAAAGACACAAAAATTTTACTTTTTAATATTTTGTTATTCTTCGTTATCTGGTCTGTAAAGAGTTCTATCACCATTTGGAAATCTGAACCATTGTATTGAAATCAAAAGTCATGATAAAATAAGATTGAATGAATCTACGGTTAAAATATCATGACACGTTGATGACTAAATGAATAAAAATTCATTCACAATTAAAAATTTCCACCTAAGTTTTATGGGATATTTCGAATTCTAAACCAAAAGTTGTGGCTTTTCCTGATAATTTTGGGCTACATGTGATAAAAATTGAAGATATGTAGTTTAAATAGTCTACTTTTTAACGAAATTATGGAAGTTAAAGGTTGTTTATCGAAGAAACAAGATAAAAAGTATTAAAAGCTGAGCCGTAGGTTAATCGCATTTGAGAGATACAAAGGTAGAGAGAAATTGTTTTTAATGACGTAGTTTTAGCAAACTTTTTTACTTATGCGTGATAAACAAAACATAATATTAGGCACTGATTGTGTATTTATTCTTAAATATCTTACAAATCTTTAATTTATAAAAAATTTTCATAGTGCGCCCGCTTAATACGAAAACTTTGCCTCCCAATGGAATAAACGTGATTTCATAGGTTAAAACTTTTTTCGTTATAATTTGTTTAAATCTATATTGTACAAAAATATAATAAAAATACATAATATTTTATTTTTGTTTTGGAACCTTTCATTTGTATTCTAGAATAAATAAACGATCAAACCTTTGATAAAAATTGTGAGATTGTATTATGTACGTTAAGAAAAATTTTTTCCTAATGCATAAGTATAATTTACATAAGTTTGAACTAGTATTTTTTACTGAAAAATGAGTTGTCTAGGCCAAACTCGTCATGGATAACAAATATCGATCAATATTCCGCGCTTGATTCCTCCCCTCGCTCGTCGCGCAGTGAAAAGTTTGTATCGAAAGCCCTCTCCATTTCTGTGTTCATGTTCTGAGTTAGCATAGGGCAATTAAAGAATAAATTTTGTTGTACATGAAATCTGTGCTGTAATTCTGTGCGAGTAATTCAAGCCCGTCTAACAACTCCTGTATCCCCATTGGCTCAATCGGTAATCAAATTTTGTAATACTTCTAATACTATGAATAATTTACATCACTTATGTAATCATTATAGTTTTTTATTGATTTTATTATTTATATAAGTACATCCACGTATCTTCCTGTATTACATAGTTATTTGTGTAGGAATTCCACACAGCCCTCCAAACGGACACTGACAGTCCCCAAGTAGATACCCAAAAATAACGGAAGATTCTGTCGTCCTCCTAAGTATCCTAAGTAATATATAATCCTGTATCTTAAGTAATAGGATAATTTAAAAAAAAATAACAGAAAAAGCTGAGTAAAAGTTTAGAAAACTATCTTTCACAGAACCTATGTCAAAAAAGTCCGAAAAACAGGTTTTTTGCTGAAACAAAAGGTAGTATAAAATAGGGCTTGAAATACAAAGATAATGAGTGTTGATAAGTCTAAATGGATCCACAACTATTCCCTCAAAAAAATAAAAACCGCTGAAAATGGTCATTTTTTGACATTCAATTACAGGAGTTCTAATGGTCCTAGAAACTGTTGTAGAAATGGGGCTTAAACCGTAGGTATTTGTAATACCTAGCTCTTATAAAAATGGTGTAAAAAAACTTTTTCAAGCTTTGCCGCAACTGGAAAAAATGTTTAAAAAAAGTGTTTTGCGAAAATTATGGAAAAACACCAAAAACTGTCCAAATTCAATTTTTCAAAGTGATATGTACAAGCAAATCTTTTTCTAAGACATAGTTATCATTTTAAATACTTATGATGTCGGTAAGCCCTTGTAAAATGCGTTGCAAAATAGTATAATTTTTCGAGTTCGGGTGCAAAGGTGAGCCTGTGAATGGTGAAAGAAGCCTCTACCGCACTGGCCAGATTCAGGTAGGCAAATACTTGCAAGTGAATGAGAGGCTTTTTTTACCATGTGCTTCTTTTCTTTGGCCTAAACAGATTTTTTCCTCTACCGCAAAAGCTGTGCTTTGTGCAAAAAAACATTTCATATGAAAAAAGATGCGCAATTTCAAGACGAAAAAAGTGAACTTATGCTCATAGCTGCAACATAAATTGCAATATAGTTTCTGCAAGCATGAAAAACTTATTTTTAGCAGCTATGTTTATTACTAGAATATTATTGATACGTGCAATCTCATTATTATCCCGAGTTACCCTATATGAAAAAAAAAATTGTCACGTTACGCTTAGATTAGGTAATATCGATAATTTTGCCGATTGCGTCAGTTTCAAACCACTAGCTCGGAAACGCGTTGACGGCACTGCGAGGAAGAGGGCTTGGCCTAAATTGGTGGCGCGCCCAATCCAGCGGCGTCGCTGGTACTTTGTATACAAGGATACTGCACACAGTAACATACTATGACATGGCAATAGGAATTTGCCTAATACTACACTTGGCATGCGCGTACACGTGTGATTGTGGAGCCTGAGCTTAGATGGGTGCGAGAGTCGTGTGTATGCATGTCGACTACAAAAGTGCTCCCATTTATTTAAATACTATCCGTTTGCAAAAATTCTTTTTGCATTAGATTCGTAATCAAAGTCTCTTAAATTTGGCTTTTTTTTTTTTTTAAGCCAGCGAAAACGGGAGTGCACGCTTTTTCCTTATGCTTGTGGGCTGATGGATCCCTGCGCTGGCTGGCTGGTGTTCTCTCTCTTTCTCTCCCTCTGTGTCGCCACTGCTGCTGCGTATCCCCCCCCCCCTAAAACTGCACGCTTTTTTCTTACACTTTCTGGCTGATGGGTCCCCGTTCCCAAACATCCTTATACACAAGAAATATACGGAAAGTATGTATTCCATCGAAACCTACGATAAAGAATTTCGTTCTAATAAGTTTAAGCTTATCCTTATTATTGTATAAATATACGTTTATAAATGTATACATTTTTAAATATATATACTTTTGGGACGTACATGAGCACACACACACCTTTTATAATTTAACGACTTATAAAGAAAGTTCGAAAAAAATTACGCTAATTTTGAAAATAAACTTATTTTTATGAATCCCTCGTTTTTTTTTTTAAATTATCAGCTATCAAGAATTTTTTTTACCAATTCTGATTATTTAAGAGACTTAAGTAGTTGTAGTAGTGAGGCAATCCATAAATTTTAAGGTTATCATAAACATTGCAATAAAGGTTAAAAAATTTTTCTGTTAAGTCTTACATTTTCGAGTAAATTGTCTTGAAAAATTCAGAAGTTATAGAGGCCTAGAGGTAGATATTTGGACATCAATAGAAATTACAACTTCTACCTTTTTTTCTGTAGAACTGTACGAAAAAATGTTTGCGTGGATCAATGAAAAACAAATTAAAGAAATAACCATATTCACTTTTTTCGGTATTCTATTTGCAACAAAAAAAGTTATTTGTTTAAGTACATGGGTAATTTTTCAATTTTTATTTATTAAATAACTATAAAACTTGATATTAAAGATGCCATTTCTAAATTTTTACGTGAAAAGTTTAGTCAGGATCAGTAATGCGATACTTAGGTTATCGGTGAAATCGCTAGTTGCTAGATTTTAATATTAAAATATTTTTTCAAAGTAAATTTTATTAACTACAGTTGAGAATAATTTATACTTATCTCTAAAGCTTTCTACACTAGTAACCTTTGAATTAATTACTGTCATCTGTATTACTCCGTGTACCGTTTGCGACACATAGACTGAGTACGCTTGCAACAGCAACTATGACAGAGCCTAATATCATTACATTTTTTTTATGTTAAATTTGTCTTGAAATAAAAGAAATAATAAAGAAAACATTTAAAAAATTCAACGGCTTATCTTGGTCTCCTGCTTCGATTATCAGCTCGATTTTATTCAACAACGATGTGTCAATGCGCCAACTAATTATTCATTTCGATTCTTTTATTAATTAAAATCTAAATAAAATTTTTAGTCGTCTTTTGAAAATGCTTGAGTTATGAGTTTAAAAAATGAAAAAAGTTTAAATGTGTAAAAAGAGGAGAATAGGACATGCTAAATAAATGCTCATGAATAAGAAAAAAACGTTGTAAGAAATTTTTGTTTTCTTACTTCGAGCTGTACAAAAGTATTTCTCTTAGATTTCATGTCCCAACACGTTCGACTCATATGGCGCACAGTGAGATCAAACGCGATTTTTGTGTCAAAATAAAATAGCGGCAGCTGTGATGATCCAATCAAGAAGATTCTTCTTGGAGCTTTGAGCTTAAGCATTATAGAATACAGAAAAAGTGGTCTGAGCTAAAAAAAAGGTAAATCCCTACAGCGTTTTTTTCAGAAGATCAATTGATTTTTAAAAAACAGATAACATTTTTGTTATGAAAAAACTGACTACATTGATTTAATGGATTGCTGAACACAAATGGCATTGACATCTGAAAATTCAAAACGGCGAATCCATTATGGTGGCCCAGAAAATTAAAAATTCGCAAAAATTTTACGAAAATTAGTCCATAGGAGTTTTTTGGGTTGCTGAATATGAATTTGATATTCGGTGTTTATAATTCAAATTTGTGGATCCAATATGACTGCCGAATGTATGAAAATAATCCACTAAATTAGCCAAAAATCATTCTTTTGGGATATTTGTGATCGCTTAACGCAAATTTTAAATGGCAATTGTAAGATTTTAACAGCGAATCTTATGTGGCCAAAAAAATAGAAAAGACCGGCAAACTAGAAAATAAATAGTCTGTTAGGTTATTTGTGGTCGCTAAAAGCTTTTTTAACATCACAACTTTCCAATTAGAAATAGTGAATTGAACATGATAATCCAAAAATTAAAAAAGACATTTTTTAAAGAATACATTTCTTAAAAGTTATTATTATTATTATTATTATTATTATTACATTTAACAATAAACTCGAATAAATAACTGTTATTTAACGATTTCTTGTCCCCTGATTATCAGGGGAAAGTCTATGAGGTTTTTCGTTGAAGTATATTTACTTATTCACTGATTTATATTTTTATTCGTTACTTCATTCGCTGCATAATATACATAATATACTTTTTACATGTTTACAATGTGTACTTATTATTTAAATTACTGTAGGAATATTGAATGCTGCATGGAATGATTTTTCGTTATTCATTAATTTCTTTATGTCTTATGGTGACGATTGTTGAATTCTGTGTTCCCACATGAATCTTACCTTTTTCACATGCCGAGTAAATACAGTGTGATATTTTGGGCATACTTGAAATAAAGATAGGCGTGGGTAAATAACGTAATGCTAATTCACTGTAACTAATGGTATTATATTGTATCATGAACAGGTAAGTACAAACAACGTGTGCTCTCGGTTCGGCACGAGCTTCGACTGACTAGCGCAGCGCTTCCGAAACTGAACCGACGCTCGTACGTAACACATACGCAAAATGCTCGCTCGCAAATACTACATACAGGATATTTTATTCTCAGTTGAAGTACATCCCTAATCGTAACTTTTTGTGTAATTCCCATTTCTATTTTTCCTTTTTATTTCCAAGTCAGCGCGCTGTCAACCAACCCTAATATTACAATTTTCTCGTCACTTTAGTGGTCTCCATATGTTTGCATTTCATATTTGTTAGTGAACTTTAAGATAATAAACATAATTTTGGTTATCAATAACGTTATAAAGTATCAGGCACCAAACTTTACCAAACTCAGTTAACTTTGTACCATGTTTTGAAAAGTGAGCTGAACTGTAGTATTACAAAATACGATTGGCTTTTTTTTAAACTTACTCTTCTAAGGATTGATATGTCAATTTTGAATGATCGTGATTAATAAGACTGTACTTCATGAAACAAAGTTTTAGTAAAGAATTATATTGTTGAAATGAGCCCTTCCTATTGAAACAGGTATGTTTTCAATATTGTTTCCTTATTGTAGTATACTACAATGATATTTTCAGTGAAAATGTGCTTAGTATTACAATGATTAAATAGTAAGCACCACGTTAGGCTTTTATGATACCAAATTTAATCTATGATTACATATTTCTATAAAGGTTCTGGACTACCGGAGAAAGGACAGATGTTAGATGCCTGCGCCGTCTTTTACGAAAACAGTTATTTCCTATAACTCGCCAATACTCGATGTTTTGTAATAAACCAAAAAAAATGTACTTACCTCGCGTTAACTCGTTTTATAATAGTAAAATTCTAAAGGGCTCAAATGTTTTGAATTCTGGATTACCAATTAAGTTAAACGAGTTCTGTACCTAATTTTTACAAATATTGGCTTACAGCATATGTAGACGATGGTTTCACGTATATACATTGAGTATAATAGCGTTTCGTAGTTTTACCGATTTTTGCATTGATATCTCTTGCTAACTCTTGTGAGGAAATATTAATTTTCTCATACGAGTGTCTTTTTTTCTCATATTTTACTGTATTGGCTGACAGTCGTCGCAAATTTTAATGTGTGGACATGAAATTACGCCTTAATAGATCTTTCTTTTAAGTACTGCATTTTACATTCCCAATAATGAGCACTCTTGGCACTATGTTGACGAATTTGGTAATTATAGCACTTTTTGGGTAACACAGTTGTAAACAAACAGTATACACAGGTATTCATGCGCAGTTTTCCAAACAGCAGACAAACCATCTATTTCTCAGATATCAGCATGTATCTACGTACCTATATCGATGCCTCGGGTGAAAACCAGTCCAGTTCAGATTTTCCTATTTAAAATAACATTGAAAAATCTGATATATACTACGACTATAAGATTAAGAAATGAATGGCGTGCATCAATCAGTAAATCGGAGATCACTCGACTCTCATCGTTCACCTTGAGATTCAGCAATTGATTCATATAATCAGTACAATGCAACCCGTGTTTGTAGAATATCTTCTTCTGTATACATGTACATATGTGTTTGTAGCTTGTAATACAAAAAAATTAAGGTAAAAAAATTTTTGAAGCAACTTGTAGCGTTCTTGTACAATCATGACAGATATTCAGAAGTAATTATTTATGGTTTGTGTGCGCGCAGAACCTCGATATTTTTGAAAATATGCAATATCTTTAACAATAAGCGAGACAAATTTAAAAAAAAATGTAATTGATACATGAACAGTTACTTTTGGTGTGCATTCAGTGCTAGAAATAAAATTCTATTCTCAAGGCAAGCTATTTAAAGTAGGCCAATACAGAGAGACATTTCGAAAAAAATACACTTAGCAACCCCTACTTTATTTTACAGCAACATACTCTTACAGAGAAAAACAAGCATATCAACCAAATAGAAGATTGATTATATTAATGATAAAAGTCTTTCTACATGTGAAAAATGCTGTAAATAGATAACAGCGGTTAAAATAGTTTTAAAAACGGTATATCTTAACAACTTTAAAATAAAAGTAAACAGTCAAATAATTTTATAATGGAAAAACTAAAAATTATGAAATCATGACAATTACTAATTTTTAAGTAGTTATGAAAATAACTCCGTTCTTTTTGCTTTTCCGAATCTAGACCAGCAATAATTTTTTTTTTTTGTAATACATACACATTTAAACATCCTTGCTCGCACGACAGTTTTACGATATCTAATACAAATATGGGTCTGTTCAGAAGAATGCTTAGAAGTCCCAGGATTAAAATCAGCGGACAGTGGACGCTTGGGTACCCAAGTATGAAGTAATACTGCTATGAAGTCATATGGCAGACAAATATAATTATGAATATAAATATACCTTCTATAAAATGATGTTGTGTATGAAGGTGGTGCAATTATTGTTTGAATAAGTATATCTACGTTAATTGTGTATGGTTTCAATTGACATTTTTACATTCAATAAATAAACGAGTATAAACAATACATTATGGCATAATATAATGTAATTAATATATAGGCTAGTCAGTACAAGACCGCGTGCTTTCAATCTAAGGTCCCACATTATATGATTTATTCATTCTTATTATATGTAATCATTTACTTTGAAAGCAGGTATTGTAATGTATAGTCTTCAAATCATATTTGTCGTTCATGACTTTATTTTTACTGTGTACATTGATTTCACAGATCCATATAAAATATATTTTTGAGCTTGAAGTGTTTTGGAATAGCAAATATTTTTTTTTAAGAAAAGTGAAAAGTTTGTTATGAGCAAAGTGTCCAGTACAAAGATTAATATTAATTATCAGTCTTTGAATAAGATGTGATGTATGTTAAAGAAAATACGTACTTCAGATTATAATCTTAACGATACGAGACACTGGAATCACCCAATAACTTTATATTACATACATTATCAGTACAGTTATATCATACTTAATTTTAATAAAGTGGTCCAAATTGTACTTTCATATCCCACGTTACAGAAAAAAATAAACTGCTACTTTTATATGAAGACTGGATGAAAACAAATATTTGTTTAAAATCTTCTTTTACTAAAATTTGTTTATTATGATCACACACTCAGAATATATGTAGAATAAGAAACAAATAACGTAATTATAAGAGAGTATAAAGGATTAACAAATGGAATTTAAGATCTACAAGCTTACTCATTTCCTATGAAAAATGATGATAATGTATTAGTAAAGTTTCGTATATCAATAACCATGTTCGATGGGAAATGTTTAAACGCGGTTATAGGAAATAGAGCAACTTGTCGTGGTCCTCATTGCTTACATATAACTCACGAGTTTAGTGAGACTGAGAACGAATTTACTACATCTGAATCGTCATTGTCATTCGAATTGAGACTGCTTTACTGTAAAATTAAAGCTTTTAAACTATTTCTTCACACTTTTTATGAGCAGTTAATGGAACAACGATAAAAGTAAATGTAACTTTTGTATGTGTACAATGTTTTTCTCCATAAAAATAGAATATCTTTCAGACTCTTTAAAAAAAAATACAATTGAAGGGCACACTTACTTAAATTGTACAGTATTTTGTATAAAATAGCTGAATTCGTCGTATTAACTATTTAAAATTTTTTTAAGACAAAAATTGCTTACCAATAGAATTAAGATTTCCAAGCAACTAAGACTAAGATTGAAAAAAAATTTTTTTCTAGCTGTAAGAAAATAATTTTAAAAAATAAACTACGTCAAGAGAAGTGGAATAGGTTCCAGCTGCATTTGTAAAAAAAAAGTTTTAAGGTGGGAGATCTTTGTGTTTTTGCACATCGTTTAAACTAATATACAATCAATTAAAAAAAACTGAAGACACTGATGTCCAAGTAAATGAATTGTCAAGATTTTTTGATGCAATCAATCAAGAAAATCCTGTGATATGAGTTGGACCAAGTGTGTCAAGGTCACGGTACTATAACCACAGGAAATGTTGCTCATAAATACTTTAGTGATCTTCTAAAGTTTGAAACACTTTGGGCGTGAGTATTGAACTCGTGGAGGGCTAAGCAACCATTATATCGTTGTTCTAAAAAACAAATAAATTTGAGAAAGATACATGAGTATTGTTGACATGTATATGAACTATACTATGACGAGTGTCCGTAGGCTAGAATGAGCCCGATAGTGCACAAAATACTTGAACACGGATGTCAAATCGTCTCCAAATTTCCTTTGCCAATCAAATCGCGTGGGAGCACAACAAGGTAAGTTTGTGAAAGTAGACGAAGCCTCGGCGACCGTGCTACCATTTACTTTACATTTGCATACTCGAATTTTCAAATATGAAAAATTAAATATTCATGCTGGTATGCCTGATGTATTTTGGTTTAATTCAGTCTCATTATTACTATTTTACAGCATTACTGGCAAATATAGGCCGGAAATTCGTTAGAACAACGAAAAGGGCTCAAATCAGGTTTTTTTCAGTTTCAGTTTCAGCATGAAAATGTTTTTACTATAAAGATGACTGCAAGCCGAACTTTTTCTGTGTATAACTGGGATAGACTTGTTCCTAAAATTAAGCAGAGCTAACAACAGTGTGATATCGGCTACAGGTATTTCCTAATTTTACAGTAGATACCACGCAGCATTGGTGATTCTCAGTTGCTAAGAGGGTAGAGCGCCTGCTTCCCGCCTGAAGGGCTCGAGTTTGTGACTCTGCTCCGTTACTTCCTCGCACGTAATTGAGGTATTGAGGTATTTTTTATAGGACCCAACCACTAGGATATGATATAAAAATGGAACTAGTATACTGCCTTTTGCTGTAGAATTTAGATTTTCAGATAATAGTAAAGAACAACAATGTCTCAGAAGAGGGGGTGGTCGGATGACTTATATTAGAATCGTCCCATAAATGATCAATAATACACATAATGAAAAATATGTGGAAAATCGAAGTTGTGTATATGTATGTGTGTACCCGCAACCATCAAACAAAGCGTTCAGTAATTTCTCGTATCGTTCGTACGGTCTTTATAGGTGGAAAACGCGCATTAACTATAGAAAGAGTTTGATATTTGTTATAAATTTTAACTATAGGTATTCAATAATAGATAATCCAAAGAAAATTAAAATTTTCTACCTTGACAATTAGATTCCTCTAAGTATGTAGTTAGAAAACCAAATTTATTTAAAAAATAATGATTTTATTGGAAAAAGTATTGCCACTTAGCTTTACCGCTTCTCATAATTAATCAAGCCCAAATTTAGCTACATGATTTGAAGCTCAAGGAGAAAAATGAGATGACAATCAAAATAAAACCTTTTTTTATTCTTTCTAACCGTGTGCCATGAGTCAAGGACGCAATCAAGAAATTTACTGATTTACGTATTGTTCAATAAAACAGCTGCTTATAATAAATTATGTCACACAGCTGTAATAGTAAATATAACCTTATTTCTTATTCTTTTTAACCGCGTGCCATGAGTCGAGGACACAATCAAGAAATTTACTGATCTACGTATTGTTCAATAAAATAGCTGCTTACAATAAATCATGTAACACATATGTGATAGAATCAATATGATCTATTCGATGAGACTGGAAATTCTAATTGTTTTCCGAAATGCCAAGAATAACAAGCTGTAAACCTAAGCCTCATTTAACTCAGCGATTTGGGTAGTTTACAATCATATATTACTAATCAATGTTTTAAGTAGTAGTAATCAAATGAGAAACCATGTAATAAACACCAGTTTTTAAGTAACTTGTACATCGCTTTTGAGGTTTTAATACGTACTTCATAATAAATTATTTATTGTGAAAACTATTGAGTTATTAAATAGTTGTAATTTGGAATGTTTTGATTCCATCAATACATTAAAAAGATATAATAACGAAAGCTAGTTGATTAAATGACACATTTAGGATTTTTGATGCGCATAGTTACTAAGTAGTTTTTCTAAAAATTCTGTTGGAATGAGTAGTTTAATTTATGTAATTAGCTGGAAGAAAAAAGGGCTAAGAATTAAATGAAGTAGTTTCATAAAAGAAAGTAATAGAAAAAAGCATTGTGGATTAAAATCCTGAAACTATTTTTTAAGAAAATTTGTTTTGTTTGGTAAATTTATAAACTACTTGTACAAATTAACTTCTGCCCACATTCATGTATTCAAAACATTTTTATATGAGCAACTTTAAGTAAAAATTTAGTGGGTCCATTATAGATCACCGTATCTATGTTATACAGACTTCGTATTTATCCAGTACTATAGTATAAGCTATATCTAACGTAACTAAGTCTTTTGAAATAAACATTAGAAAAATAGTATTTTACTGAAAAGTTACTGTATTTCCATAAAAATACCTTTTAACAAAACAAAAAGATTAGGTAAGTTTGATGTGCTGAATTGATATTTTGTAAGGAATTTTTGAAGCATTCCTACTCTGGCAATAAAAAGTATTCTCCTGAATGAATCTGTAACCTTGAAAAGTTCTAAAATCAAAATATAAAAAAGGTAAGATTTTTTTTTGGTGCATCTTATATTTTGTATGACACTCGTAGAATCATACTGTTTAGTTTTTATGCTTTAACAAAATTAAACTACGTAATACTGACTTATGCTCTAACATTGTCATATACTTCCGACATAGCAAGGCATTATTGTATTTAATGTGAGGTTTGTATAAAGTATCAATTAAAAATATACATTACTTAGTTAGATTTTGTTAAAGTTCGAGTATTAAACAGTTTTTTTTTTTTTTTTTTTTTTTTTTTTTTTTGATGGAGCGGGTACAAGAAAGTCTTCATAGATACCCCAGCTCATTTGGTGATAGTGTCGGATTCACCCGATGTGCCTACTGATTAAAAACTAACCTCCCCGCATGAGACAGGTCCGTAAGGACCACTCCCCTAGAAGAAAAAAGGGCATAAGAGAAGAAAGAAGAAGGAAAATAACGGAGAATTTTGTCCAGCTCGCTCTCAAAGGAATGAGAGGAGAGGCACTTATGCATCTTGGCGAAGCTCGAATAAAAAATGAATGTGTATCAAAAAAAGTTTGCCGTTTTTATATTTTGATTTTAGAACTTTTCAAGGCTACAGATTAATTCATCCAGTGGACAGTGGGTGTTTGGGTACCCAAGTATTAAGTTATACTTCTATGAAAATACATGGCAAACAATATAATCATGAAATAAATACCTTCTATGAAACAATATTGTGTACAAAGGTGGTGCAATTATCGTTGGAATGAGTATACCGATGTTAGTTGGGTGTGGTTTCAATAAATATTTTAAAATTTATTAACTGATCAACTACAACCAATAGATTACAGCACAATATAATATGAACAATATATAGGCTGGCCAGTGTAAGACTGTGCGCTTTCATCGAATCTTCGGATGATTTCAAAACAACTTTCTACTGCCTACGCTGATTACGTCTCTAACGTCATGCTTACATCTGTCACATAGGCTCACTCACTTATTTACTGTCTATATTGAATACCCAAAATAAAATCGTATCTAAGAAATTAAGAAAAAGTATTCTGCAGCACCACTTTCTTTAATAGGGTGGTATTTCTGTGCCTGTGAATGTCCCTTCAAGACGTTCACCACACGTACGTTGTTGAAAAAGGTAGTATTCACATGAAACATGTATTTAAAATAGCATAAAAAACATCCGAAAAAATTACAGGTCGTTCAACTGTACTTTTTTTTACATTTTCAATTTTTCAAAATTGCAATTTAATATGTAATTTTGTGGTAAAATCAAGTAAAATTGCATTTATATTATCTGTAAAAGCCGAGGTAAAAGTCTTTCAATTTTTGTAGTATAAAAGATTAGTTTAGATACACATATTACATTTTTTTGTGAATATATTCACAATTTAGTTTTTAAATAAACTTAGAATGAAGAGATTAAGTATGCGTAAAAGCATGTATGTGAGAATATCTACATGAGAAAAACAACTGACAGCGTTGCTGCATATATTTGCGCTCCTCTGACTGCTCTGAACTTTTCCCCTGCTAACTATGTGATAAACATACTTTATGTTTATATTTACTGAGTTATTTCATTGTGCAACGTAGCCCTTTTTTGCATTTTAATTCGCAAAACCCTAGTAGCAAAAATTGATTAGCTATTAAAAAAGGCTAGAAGTACAACTCCTAAGGAAGAGAATAAGCCCAAATACAACATTCTATGAGCTACCAAATAGGTAATAATTAAAATGCAAATAAGTGCTTTTTTAATGGTTAAATGGATTTTTGCAAGAAATTTGCAAGGAAAAGATTCTTAAAAAATACCACTCATACAACACGTTTAAGCCTACAGTCTATTTAAATTGTAGACGTCTAAGCATAAAATTTTTTGTTGAAGACGTTGTTTAAAAAACTCTGATTTTTAGTGAATTTTTGTATTTAAACAAAAAAAAATCAACTTGTACTCAACTAGTCTCATTTTGTAGATCTTTTTAATATCTACAATCTCTTCTTCAATCTTTTTTTTTTCTAAGGAGCCAAGAAAAAATTATAATTGCGAAAAACCACATTTTCAGAGCTTTACCGGCAAATAAAAAAACCTGCAGTAGTTCAGCTGTTAAATTTTAGGTCCATTATTAATACATTCGAAGACGAACATGAATGCGTGAAAATATCTCGGTTGGCATTGTTTTCTGAAGACCCTTTTAATCGACTTTTTTCCGGTCTATTATGGATTCTCGACCATTTAACAGAGAAGCTTGATTGATAAATACTTTTAATGTAGCAATGTATATGAGTGATTCAATGATATCGATAATCAATCTTGAAAAACGTTTGGAAAAAAGGGAGGTATACAAATTGTCATGAAAGGTGAAAAAATTTGTGATGGGAACGTAAGTTTTTTGTAACAACCTATATTTCATAAATACAAAATTTAAAACGTTATTATTAAGAAATTGTAAAAAATTTTAAAAATACTGCTTAATTATCGTATTTATTATAGTTAGCTCATATTACATAGTTAGGATTATATTAAGTTTGTCTTTTTTTCAGCAGTTTTCAAAAATCACTTTATGTAACTCTAAAGAAAGCTAAATATTATTCATAACGTTAAGCTTCGTGAAAAATGGACTTTATTAAATGTAATCTTAGGTCCCCTTTACCTACTTTCTTTGTTTTTAAAATGAGTCTTGCAATTTTTACGTTTCTTTTGTATGATTGCTTCATCGAAGTGAAGACTCAATGTTTTGTGATGTTTGAACTCATTCATCGATTGCTAGTCTAATATATAATATTTTGGCGTTACCTTTTTCCAACATATTCTCAAGCAATGTAATCAAACATGATGGTTCCTTTTTTTTTTTTTTTTTTTGACCAGTTTTCAACACTTCGGCGAAATTCTGTAAAATTCAATGTCCCATATATTATTGATAAAGCCTACGATCAATTTTGCTAATGACACAGTGAGAGAAATCCATTTTCTTTTGAGGTATATTATAAATAAAAAAATATCTGTGGATGCTGTATCGATTAGGCAGATAACTATAATTTTCTCCAGTCAGCTCCTAAGCCTCCTATCAACAAACAACATAATAAATGAGTTTTTTTATTTATTGCCACTTATATTTGAAGTGACACCAATAATACTTGAAGCTCATAATGGACAGTAAAACACCTACATATTTAGTTTTGATAGTGCTCATCATGCAGCAAGCTCTAATGTTAATATTATTTGAATTTTCTTTGAACTATAAAAAAAATTTTATACCATAGCCATTAAAAAAATTCTATAGTATTGAACAATACATTTATTTATAACGTTTTGAGCTAAGTAGTTATACATTACGTTGTAGCATCTGAGTTGCCTAATTTTCCAATATTTCTTTTGGTACGGAGAAAATTTAGAATATCATGAAATAGACGGAGAGTTAACAGAACCCGAGGATGGCCACGAAAGATGAAATATTATAGTTATGTTACTAACCTAAAGAATTTCTGTGAATTAATTTTGTGTTTTCGTACAAAATACTTTTTTTCTACCGTATCAAAATAGACATTTTTAATTTTTTATCAAGGTCAAATTTGTGTTAAGTTATCAGAAACCTCTCTATAAATAGTTTTTTTACATTTTAGCAGTATTTTTTTTCTTTTGTTGGCCCCATAAATGTTTGCTATTTCAAATTTGACAATTGTCATTTAAAATTTGCCTTTAACGACCCCATATTCAGCAACCCAAAAAACTCCTATCTACTAATTTTTGTAACATTTTAGACAGTTTTTAATTTTTTTTGGCTGCCATATTGGATTCGCAATTTTGAATTTTCAGATGCCAATGCTAAATTTATGTTCAGTAACCCATTAAATCTACATAATCACTATTTTTATAACAAAAATGGTAACCTTTCAAAATCAATTGATATTCTGAAGGAAATGCTGTAGGGGGAGCCTTTGGGGGTGTTTACACCTTGGCCCATTTCAGCTTGGACCATTTTTTCTATATTTTATGATGTTTAAGCTTGAAGCTCCAAAAAGAATCATCTCGATTGGATTATCACAGCTACTGCTATTTTATTTTGACACAAAAAAAACTGCGTTTGGTCCCACGGTGTGATGGTTTTGAGTATATGGTTAACATACCTTTAGCTTATTACTTAAGTAAATCTCAACGAAAGTTAAAATCATATTCTATATTACTGACAAATCTAAAGTGAGCTCAAATTTTTTTGCGCAGCAGCTTAGCATGTATTTGTGTGTGAGTTACGTTAGTATTTCCTACAACATAAAAAGCATATATTATTTAGTGTTTTCAAGAATACTTTTAATTGTGATGTAATAATTTGTTTTATCGTCAACTACTTTTACTTTTTACACAAAATTAAAATTGGTGTATAAGCATGACTATTTATAACAATTTGTAGTATGTCACATGCATCCAATATTTCGAATTATTATTGGTTCCCTAATCTTTTACCCGCAGTTGCAAAAGCTTCAAATTTTTTTGTACGTATTATAACTTAGAATTTTTCTTTGTTACACTGTTAATATAACCAAATAAAAAATAATTTTTTTGATAAATGCAATAACTTTTTCATAAGTAGTCATGCTTCTACAGCAATTTAAATTTTGTGCAATTATTTTAAAATTCTAGCTATAATATTTTTAGTTTTATTGGCTGTATTATCACCTTTTCGTTAACGATAATTGTAGTACCGTGTTTAGGTGTTATTTTTACATGCTAGAAAAAATTTAAATTTAGTTAAGAGGCTCTAATATTATTTGCACTAAATTCCTTCTAAAACTTTCAACAGGTTAACGAATATAGATTGTGCTCGGACGATATGTCTTCCTAAAACATTCAAATATTATTAGCTTTTTATATCATTTTATTTTTTTAGGTCGTGTTACTCATACTTTTAAAAAAAGGAAGGAAAAGACTGAAGTTATTAATCAATTGATGTCAAAGGATGTTCCAATTATTACGTCAAAGACAAAAATTGGGTTAAATGATATGTCAGATGAATATAGATATGGTCATTGGTGTTACGATACACCAGGAACTATCAACGACGATCAAATTCTTAATATATTAACAACTAATGAGCTTACTAAAACACTACCTGGTAAAATTATTTCCCCACGAACATTTTGCATGTGGGCCGACCAGACAATATTTATTGCAGGACTGGGGAGACTAGATATTGTGGAAGCCTCTCACTTTATAAGGTAATATATATATATGTCTGAAAAGTACCCTTTTATTTCCTTTTTTTTTTTATCAAGAGCATTAATCATTGAGAGCTTACCTCTAACATTACACTCTAAAGTACTAAAACTAGCATTTTTTTCAAGATCTTTTTTCAAAAAAATTATCTTCGTTAACAAAGAAGAAAAAATGTATATCTTACCTTATAGTTATTTTGATCAATAGTTTAACGCGTGTACGAATTTTCTAAAAACCAATATAATTTACTCATCTAATATTTTATTAAGGTTTATTAATTATTAAAAGTTGCCACAAAGTTCAGTAGCGATGCAGCTCTTGCTTAATTAAAGATGGTTGATGCTTGAAGTGATTGTTGACAGAATCTATAAAAATTTTGAAAAATTCTTCATAAAACTACGTTTTTTTTATTGTAATTTGATCGTGTACTTTTATAGAAAGCAGTACATTTGCTTAGCTGTCATAAGTTGTACTTACTTTAACTGGTAAGGTATAATAGCTTAAGATAGTTCATGCGATCCCAATCAGATTTACTCTTACAAAAAATTATTTTCATTAGATTGAACTAAAGGGTATTGATACAAAATAATAATGCAAACGTACTTTTACACTGCCTTTACCTACATAACAAACATAGACCAAACTCATCTCAGGATATTTTGAGGTTTAACATAATTTCAAGAAACAAATGGAATGAACTTACTTCCAAAAAATTACATTTTCTTTCACTTTTTCACGATTATTTGAATACAGAAATCTAGTTTTATACATTTACAGAAGAAAAAAAGCTTTTTTAATTATTATTTAAACTGCTTTTTTTTGTTTGAAAATTTTTTTTGAGAGGTAAAGGATTGCAAAGAAAAATGCAAATTCGAAATCATGCTTTTTACAAAAATTTTTTCGTATAATCAAGTTTTAGAATAAGAAAAAACGTGAATACATCTATATTAGTCTCCACTCCCGGCGCCGTTTGTGTACAACTGGCTTATACAGTTATGATCATGTGAATGTTTAAGTACAATTGATACTAAATAATTTAATTTTTAATAATTAACATGACTTGTAAAAAGATTTAAAAAATGACTGCATGAATTTCATAAAATGAGTTTTTTTAACAACCGTTCCAATTCTCAGCTTTCTTAAGATTCTCAGTTTATGTACAAGTACAAAATAATGAAATAATGAAAATTTTGATTTGTTAAATAATTAAAAATAAATGTTTTTAACATTGCATTTATCTCAGAACCAACATTTAATTTTCAAGTGTCACAAATTTAATGGGTCTCTAATAAATTAATGTGTAGGTACAATGTACTACTGGGACCCCCCTCAAAATTTTAGAATATTTTTCGAGCTCTCCCCCTCTCAAAATAAGACAAAAATTTTAATATTTCTCCCTTATTTCAACCCAATAAAAAATATTCTATTTATTCCAGACCCCTCACCCCTCCTCGCACCCCTTAGCCCTGCTCATAGTTTTAAGGCCCCCCTGATCCGCCCTCTGAACTTCCCTCCGTTTACCTACTATTATTTAATTGTATGTATTAATTATATCTAACAAATTTTATTAAAAAAACATTATACCTTGAACTGTACGAATTGTTTTTGTTGATTTGTATGTATTTGATTTAATTCTTATGTAAAATCTGTATGTTATATTGCGTAAAAATTGTTACTTATTATAATAAAATTACTTATTACATGATTTACAATGATGATAACCGTTAAAGAAATGGGTTGAATATAATGATTTTTGCATCACGAGCACGTTATAACAGCCCTCTCACCACATATGTTGCATTCAACATAATCAGAGTTGAAACAAAATTCTTTCGGGTTTGGTCTTTTCTCTGGCCGATTTTAATGTAACCTGCTACATGCCAAACATACAATAATGTTAGTTTTTTAATGTGGGATTTGACAGTTGGTTATGCGGAAGTGATTTCATTTTGATTATGTTGTTTTTATCGTATGAATTAATATCTTTGTTTAAGAGCAGGATAGTGTTTTGAAAAGTACAAGGTTGCGTGGGGTTTCGGGAAGAGGTATACGTCGCTGAATAATGAAAACAAAGATAAAATAAAGAGCTTATATTCTTTGTACAAATTGAGAACTAATACAGTGGTCATTAAGCATAACAAAAAATAAATAAGAATAATATTATTTTTAATTCTCCAAACAATAAAAAAATATAGTTTGCTTTTCTTATTTTGACCGAAATTTTTATGTAATCATTCTAATCTATGCTATGGTTAGCTTTAAACATATAAACTAAATTTATGCTACTAAAGACTAGACAAAAATTATTGTTTTATGGTCTCATAGAATACTACAAAGTAAATAAAATTCAATACCCATTTCGCATTTATAGAAACTTCAAAAATAACTAAGAAGAATGATTTAATGGAGCGTCTTAGGACTCTTCTTAGCATTCGATTTTTACAGTTGACTTAATAACATCAAAATAAAATAACAAAATACTATAACTAAGATTTAAAATTATCAATAAAACAATTAATGAAAAAAACTTGAATCAATCAAGATCTTAAAATTTCGTATTGACTCTCACTCAAATACGACATAAGGCAAATACGCAAGACAAAATAAAATGGCTCCTCTTTTTTTAGCAATCTCTTGTGTGCCACACATTCTCTAATTATATAATCAATGAATAATAAAATAAAATAAAGAGATTCAATGCTTTATACAGAATTGCCTAAGATAATGACTAATTGCTTTATTGTGTGTAGCTTATAGCAAAAATTACTAAACATGAAGCAA
Source organism: Copidosoma floridanum (assembly GCF_036245765.1). Classification (NCBI taxonomy): domain Eukaryota; kingdom Metazoa; phylum Arthropoda; class Insecta; order Hymenoptera; family Encyrtidae; genus Copidosoma; species Copidosoma floridanum. The sequence goes on along the minus strand of NW_028321901.1, from coordinate 13,258,233 downwards.
ATGGCCTTTCCGGTGCATTCGAATTAAGAAAGAGATGGACAGCAAAACTTTACCGTCTTTACGGAAATCACAATATATACGCCCGGAAATACGATGACCACCAGATTCGCAAAGGGCAAATAAAGATATTGAAAAGTTAAAGATCAAAGCGAGACACCCTCAATAGAGTTAAGGTACGTCGTTGAGACCACTGCAAGGGTTTGACTATCTCAGTGACGAGAAACTACCTTGCTAAGTAGTCTGTGGGCCAAAATCTCAAAATCCAATGCAATGACTTCGTATTACTTACGACCAATTTGAAAATCTGAAGTAAGAGAAAAAAGATGCCTCACTGACTCTGCCTCGTGTATCTTAAATTGTACCATGTGGCAACAGGTTGAGCGTGATTTTCTTGATCGTTGACACTCTTACCACGATCTTCCAAGGAAAAACTAAACTCTTTATGACTTTTGATACACGACTCTTCCTCGCAATACCCTGCCATTCCCCCAACCGCGCAATTCTCCCTTCCATGCGACCTAAAATTTCTCGCTTTATTGTGCGGCCCTGCGTCTGCGAGGTACCGCATATGTGTGGTTGTACCCCCCAATACATTTCTGGTCCAAATTTTTAAATATTTCTTACTTAATTTACCAGATTTTAAAGCTATGACGTGCACATTCTCAGGTAGAAATAAATTACATTTTACAATTGGTCCGAATTCCCCATTTGTTTCTTGCAAAACTGACATAATAGCTGACATAAGTTCTCCTTCAGCCAATACAACTGATTGAATTGTGTAGAAGTGGGTTGTTGAATGTATTGATTGAAGGATTTCTTCTATATGTTTTTCTCCTGCATCATTAAGTGTATGGCCACTATGTATTTCATGATTGAATCCACTTTAGTCTGAATTGTATACTGGCTTTGAACCATATTTTTTCATGACATTTTTAACAGCTATACGAAATGCTTCTTTTTTATCTCAAAAACTTTGTGTACTATGAAGAGCTTTTTTCATTATGACTTAAGTAATCTTCCGTGACACTATTATATCGATGTTGAAATTGCTGTAGCCACTTTTTCGATGCTTTAAAATATGTTAATATCGTTTTTTAAGCTGCTTCTATAGCAAATCATCGAACATCAATGTCATGAACAGCAACTCTATTATCTCTCTGCATTCAATTTCTCCAAACATTCTTTTTTAATTATCCTTGAATAATCTATTCTATTGCCATTTGCATTAATTTCGTCTTTTTATCCATACAGTTGTTTCGATGTTTTCAGTTTTTTGAATCGGTATTGAACCGTGTCAAAACTTTTTCTTTTATTACCACTTGTCCTAAATTCCACAGTTTTCTTGTAGTCTAAATCCGTTATTTGTTTTTCTACACATTGATCATCTATTTTACATACATCTTCATCGTCAATGCCATTTTCAGACTCATAATCCATAGGAATATCATCAGATGGTATAAAATTGTCATCATATTGCAATGACTCATCCATTTTATCATCTTTACCTCTTACTTCCACAGAACTTTGAATAATATTAAAAAATACCATTGCTACAAGTTATTCTTCGTCATTAGTTAGTAATTTCTTTTTTTGGTTAAAATCTTTTAACATTTGTGTTAAAATAGAAACTACATTTATAAAGTTATTATTTGCATCTTATTTTTTAAACTTCTACTTCTCCTTCTGAAAATAATTTTAAAGCTGATGAAAAGCTGAAAATTATAAATATTAATGTAATAAACAATATTGTGATGACATAAATACGTAAAACACCAAAGTTTACCCAGAATAAATTATAAGTATATTTGATATTCCACTGATTTACTTCAGCATTAAAAATGTTTTCAAGTAAGATTATAAGCTATGTCAATCGACAATTTTCTCTAACTAGCCCTATCCAATACTCTTTACGGCTTAATCCAATCAAACGTCCGTATGCCAGGTTTTACCAATAATTTTATTCTTTTTTATATGTGATTATGAACAATTGATAAATTTAAACAATTGAGAACTCACTTAGCTTACAAAGGTTTTAGTTGTAATATGTGAAGTAAATTTTTTTCTGTAAATCTTTATTATTAATACAATCTCGTAACATTATATGCTACAACACTTGTTTTTCGTTTAACGCAGCATAAATACTATGATTGAAGCTTTATTTCGGTAAAATTACCATACAATATTACAAAATACTAATGTGAAGCCTGAAAAGAAAAAAAGTGCGCAGTAATTTGGTGTTTTATTCCATTACTTAAAAAAGGCAACTGTAGGTATTACTAGCATTGTTCCAGTCAGTTTCACATTAACAAGCTTATACAAATAAAATTTAAATATTACTTACATACAACAAATCACATTATTAAATTTACTGTTACACAATTATTAGACTCTTCTTCTTGTAGAAAGTATTTTAATCTTATTTTCCAAATTACACTTCTCGTTACAGATAAGAAAGTTGTAAATAATATGTCTTGAAATCACAGTGTACGCAGTAAAATTTATAACAAATATAAGCTGACTATCACTTTGCATTCGACTTTATCAAGTTTCCACTATCTGATTCATTCTGCGTATGAACCTAGCTGTATGATAAAGTGGGAAAAATAAAACAATTTGTTTTATCATTACTTCTGTTACAGTATTAACCTATTTCTCTAGGGATTATTTATTGCTGGTGGAATAAGGTATGGCTGGTCAAGGAGGTTTGATAAATAAATCATACAATACAATATTATATCAAGAAAACTATAGTATATTATTATTTTTATTATATAATTACATTAAATACTTGCACATAACATTGCTATGAAATCAATATACACCATGCCCTAATTCTGAAGTTTAATAAATTACGCAAGATCTTATGATGTTAATAACAGGTACGCAATAGTTAAAGAGGCTGCTACCGGGCAACGCTATACGCCTCCTACAAGATACGCTTGTTAAACAGGTATTAATTTAAATACCGAATAATGTCTGCGCGAGAAGTATTTTCTAGAATGATGCGCCAATCAACGAAAGGTCAGAAATACGCACACATAAGCTAATAAAACTGACATTTAAGGATATGGTTGCGGTAACTAAACGACTTGAATGCGAACACGAGGATACAGTAACTTATGCTGCTAGCACAATGTATCGAATTAATAAGAAATTATCACAGGCACCTTGTGTTTAACACTCGTCCAAATCGCTAGGTGGAGAATAGCTCATGGATAGCAGAAAAGAGTACAGCCTCAATTTGGACCAAATGGCTAAAATGCTACAACAAACCACGGAAAACAGCTCCGTGAGAGGATATTTCGAGGTCAGCCCTAGTGTATTAAAGTAACACCACTCGCTACCTTTTATAAAAATGTCAGGAACTCGGCATGCGTAACAAAATGGCTGTATTCACACAAATTGGAACCGCAGCTACGCCCTCCGAAGTTAATCACGTTCTGCCTCATTCACACGCAATCCTGCAGACCTCTCTCTTTTCTACCTTACTCCCTCCATATTCCCCTTTCACATTCTCTACACTTTCCTTGTTCTTACTGAGGGACACCCCCTTTTTTTTCAGAATGATAGTAACTCCTAATAAGATCAAATAATCTAAATTTTCTTTAAAATATATAATAATAATATAAAACTAAATGAAATTTATTGTAGATACAAATATAAATAACATTAACTCATATATAATCACACTACCAATAAATAAACATTACAATTGGTAATAATGATAATAAAATTTATATATATATGTATACATATATATATATATATATATATATATATATATATATATATATATATATATCAGTGGAGCTTTGCCCTAAGCGCTCCGCACACAAACTCTTCTATGAATTATTTCATATCCACGAAACTTAAAAATTTAATAACCTAATTTCTACAAAAATGGACTTGTAGTTGTATACTTGAGTATAATTAGCAAGTGTTACTCGTAAGGGAAGTATTCGAGTTGTCAGACGCCGATTTTGATGAATTTTAAAATGTGGTAAAGTATGAAAAAATATTAGACACGTGTTTTTTTTATCAGCTCATATGCCGTTCTAAGAGGTGAAAGCAACCTTAAAATTCACTCCTAAAAACCGTTATTCCTAAATATCTCGGCTGTAAGTCTATATTTTAAAATAAAAAATAGAGATTATTCCTCGTGCAAAGGACAAGTAAATATCATTATTTTGAGCAGTGGGAGTAGCATCTCCCATTCTTAAGAGGGTAAAAACCCATTTTTTTGTAACAATTATCTGATAAAAAATTATAAAAACACTACAAAAAAAGGAAAAAAAAATTTGGAACACGAAATTGAAAAAAAAGGTTAATTTGTTTCGGCATTTTTATAAATTTTATTCGTATAAGAGGAAAAGCACTCCTTAACCCCAAAACCCCTTACACGCTGTAGGCCATTAATCCTTAACTGATAAATTCCAAACCCCTAAGCCCCATGCAGACTATTGGTCTATGTACTTAAACCGCATAATCCCAAACTCCTAAGCCCCAGACAGGTTGGAGGCCTGTGCACTTAACCCGCAAAATTCCAAGCCCTTAAGCCCCAGGTAGGCCGTAGATCTGTGTATTTAAACAACAAAATCCTAATTTCCTAAGTTCCAGACAGAGCAGTGGCCTGTGAATGTAAGCTGCAAAATCCTAAATCTCTAAACCTGCTGGAAGCTTTTAAACTAGGAAACCCGTAAAACCTAGACAAACTGGAGGCCTGCATTTTCGAACCGATCAACCACAAGCTCTTAAATGCCAAACGAGTTAGCAGGCTTGTATTTCTAAACTAATAATTCCCAAGCTCCTAAACCCTAGACAGGCCTGTGTTTTTAAACTGATAAATAACAACCTCTCAAACTCTAAAGAGGCTGGAGATCTGTATTTTTCAACTAATAAATTCCAAATACCAACAAAATCCTCAATTTTATAATTTACAGTAATTATTATCATGAAACAAATGAGTTGAGCATAAAACTTTTTTGCAAAAGTTTGCAAGTGTGCTGAAGAATTGTAAGAAATATTTAAAATTTTTCAATTTAATTAATTCAAACGTAATTGATAATTTAATGTTTCATTAATGGAAGAAATAAAATCAATTGTTTATAAAATGTATAACTCATAAAAAATTAGAATTAACTGTTAATGACATTAGTAATTAATTAAAAATTCATAATTATAAATAATCAAACTCAAAATCAAGAAAGAATTAAATTAATAGTCAATTTATACAGAACTTGATGAACAATTAATGTTACCTTTTAATTAAACCAGTGATTATTTAACCATTAAACTTATTTGTTAATTAAATTTTTAATTAATTATAAATTAAAATTTATTTTTACTTTAATTTTTGATCAATTAAAAATTACAAAAAAAAACATAAAACGCCCGTATATAGAATGCTATATGTATCAATAAATATGCATACATACATATATACATATATACAATACATATACACATGTATGGGCGTCTTATGTTTTTTTTAGGAAAGGGTGGGGCCGAGTGGAGAAGCAAATCTTAGAGAATAGTAAAAACAACTATTTATGTATTTTTTATTCATCGTCGCCCGTAGGCTCGGAAAAATCAATCGACCTTCGAGAAACAAGAGCACAGGCGATAGGGCGAGACCTGAATGGTAACCAGACGATCACCCATCCAATTACTAACCGCACCAATTGCAGCTTAAGCTCGGAGATAAACGGAACTGAAACTCTACCGTTGCGCCACCGTGACCACACACACACACACACACACACATAATTGTTTTTTTTTTTTTACACATAGTAAAAAAAATAGAATGCCACGTTTATATAATGATACGTTTACATGTGTAATGTTTCAACGCTAAACCAAAATTTGAGCAAATACTTTTTATAAAGGAGTGGTGTTAAGATCAGGTCAGTAAAATATAAACTAAAATGTTCAATGTTTATTGTAAGAACTCAAACTATTTACTATTTAATGAGTTAAGCGTCAAATAAATTAAATCATTTTACCCATTATTGCATTAATACTTATGATAAAAGTATAATTGAATATTTTGAAATTGCTCCTCAAAATATCTTAATCCTCGTAAATCTAAAAAATAGATGATGTTTGTTTGAAAAGAATTGAAACAAAAAATTTGTTGGAGAATAATGGATAGCTTGTTTCTATTTTTTTTATTTTTTATTTAATACTAATTGATTTCGACTAGTTTTTCCATTGCAATCCATAGTAAAGGCCATATTGAAATGCTTTTGTAAATGACCAGTGAATATTTCGTATAAGCCATTTATATGAAGTTAGCCTCTAGCTAAAACTATGACGATTCGCTGGGCTTGGTCCAACAGCACTTTCAGTATTTAAATTTAATTCATTATAATAGTGCTAAATTTTTTTACATTAATAATAATAACATTGGCACAGTATTCACCAAAAATATTTGTATGAACCCAAAGACATTATGCAGCAGTAATCGAATCCTCATGAGCAGTAGAGCTCTGATGAGCAGACGAAAATTTTAAGAAGAGTGAAAGGCGTCATTTATTATCATAAAACTTTACGAGAGCTTCCCAAGCTTGAGTATAGTTATCACCCGAAAGGGAATATTTTTTATAGGGTCGGTCACGTCTCCAGTCAAATGAGTTCGCAGATGCTGGTACTTGATTACAGTCACAAGCTTGGTTTTAAGATAAAATAAGGCCTTAAAGACGTCACGAAAACTTTCCCGATTCTCAAAGTTTTCCGAGAACGTTGAAGTATTAACGTTTGGTAAAGAAAATAAATTATATAGAGCAAAGGATGAAGCAGAGTTAGTGGTCGTGATTGGCCACCCACCACTGAGCAATAGGTCTCTTTGAATACATCAGTCATGTCCTTTTTGACGTACTCATCCTTGCGAAGGTCCTCATAAAAATTCAGAATTTGATTATGAACCGCTAGGATTTAGTTGTATGAATCGTTAACTACTTCAATCCCAGACTTGTATTATCCGAAGTGATTATTGCTGCACCTAACTTTCTTAAATTCTTGAAAACATTATGTATTTTCTTGTAAAGCGCTAGCTGCTGAGCGTAAAGACTATCTTAGACTATAATAAATATTCATCTAGTGATCCAATTAAATACTAACGTGTATTTGCAGCTTAAAAAATCTTTTAAAACCATAAAACCCGGTACAATATATGCTATAAACGTAGAATTATATTATTTTAATTTACTTTTCTTATCTCATATTCATACGTGAAAGCTCCCAGCCCTCATTGCCGAGCTGCCAAGTTCTAAGTGTCACTGCGCTCTATCTATACTGCTTGTGGGCGCTTGTGTTATTGTTCAACATTTTATTATTTTATAGAGTGGCCAGTAAGCGCCGCGGGTCATCAGGTGATAGGTACTTTTGTTGATATTTAACATTTTATAATTTTATAGAGTCGCCAGTAAGCGCCCCGGATCACTGGGTAATAGGCGCTTGTGTTATTGTTCAACATTTTATTATTTTATAGAGTGGCCAGTTAGCGTCCTAGGTCATCAGGTGAGTGACGCTTGTGTGATTAAATACCATTTTATTGTTTGATAGAGTGGCCAGTAAGCGCCTTGGATAATGCATAAATCTTCATTTGCTGACAAGGGTGGCGACGAGGCTATTATATGTCTTCTAGCATACCGATTTCACCAGTAATCTTATTAATACAGGTTGGGTAATGAGAATATCTCCTACTGCGTCCTGGGGCTGATTCTCTTGGTAAGAAGTTATTGCCTCAGCTGACTTTCTAAGCGGTATGCCATGATAGTGATACCTAGATTATAAATGCATGTAGCATAGAATTTACTAATGTTTTACATTTATAGCATTTAAAGTTTGTTACTCACAGGGTTTCGAGGTTATAAGGGTGATAAGCAAATGTCTTACCAGGTCTTGAAACTATAAATGCTTGAAGCCTTTTACTCGCTAGATTTTAGAATTTTCAACATATGGGGCATAATATTAACATGTTTTAAAGCTTTTTAGCAATCGAATCATTTTTATTTTTGTTGTTTTTATAGGAAAAAGACAAAATTTCCGAAAGAACACCTGTACGCAAATCAAGCTATTATAAGGGTAAAGTTGGATTTGCCCCAGCGTATTGTGCAAACACACTATACGAATGTCTACTGACTGAAACCTTCTTCTTAAAAGACCCAACTGAAAATGGTCCGATCCTAGAAAGAGAAAAAAAGAGAAATTTATGGTCTGACCTGTTGGTGCATATTCGTGGTGCATAACACCTTCCCAATAAAAAAAAAAAAACAATCAACATTGACTTAATATTTCTTCGACTATCAACAAAAGTATGGCCTTCTTTGAAACGATTAAACCACTCTTTTATTCGTGTTTTGCTTTTACACTCATCCCCAAAGCCTTTTGCTTCATCTGAATAGTTTCACAACTCGTTTTTCTAAGCTGAAAGAAAAATTTAGTGCAAATTCGTTGATCTTGCTTTTCACTCATTTTTAACAATCACGAAATCCGCCAAACTCAAAAATAACTTTATAAACAAAGACGCGCTGTGCATGAGCTATGCGTCCGAAAGGTATCAACAAGTAACCGCTGAATTGGTGAGGCTTTACTATTTACGTTTATGCACCACAGTGGTCGCTCGAATACTATGGCGTGGATTTATAGAGGTAGGCCCAATACTTTCCGGACAGACTTTATTGTTTCTAATAAATTTAATTTTTGGATTTTAGGTGCATTATGTAACAATTTAACATTATTAAAATCTTGGAAATTTGCATGTGAGCTACAATGTTCACTAAAACTAGTCGAGCACTGATTATTGTAAATAGATTTAACATGTTCATCAATACCTGTATACAGGGCACGCACTGTTCGTTCTTTATACATAGGGTCAAAATCTGAGCATTAAACTAAATATACCCCACTTTTCTCTAAGATGCCAGATTTTTCTTTATTATTAACTAAAATGGTTTCAACATTATGTTTATTGAGTAAAATTGAGTTTACTTTGTGCCGTTTTAATAATTTACCACTTTTCTTTGAAACTACGGGAACATAAATTAACATGTGGAATTTTTTGTTTCCTGGCAATATTGTATGAAAGTATTTAAGTAAGAGTTTTTTTTTATGTTTTTCTAATTAGTCTATCTATAATAGTTTCATCGTCTCCATTATTTGTTGCTAGGCATTTTAATAATTTTATCTCTCTGCCGTAGTAATCTTTTCGTAAAGGTATCGACAATGATCAATGTATAAGAGAATAAAAAGCACTTAGTTTAACTTTCATGGACTATTTTGAATCATGTGGCACTAAAGTTTCAGTAAAAGTTGATAAATTTCATGTACTAATTCGTCATTATTTCATGTTATTTGTAAGTCTAGAAAGTTCAAATTATTATCATTTTGAATTTCAATCGTTAAGTTAATACTGGGTGCAGGGATATTTATGTAATTCAGATACATCTTTAACGTTCTCTCTGTCCCTCTCTAAACGCAGACGACGTCATCCACGTATCGTGCCCAATGTAGAACACTATCTACTAGAGGTGAGGAAGAGTTGAAAATGATTTCCTCTACATGTGACATAAAGACTTTGCTAAGGAGAGGAGTGAGTGGGGAGCCCATCGTTAGACCGTTAAGTTCTTTATAAAATTTTTCATTAAATTTAAAGTAAATTTTTCAAGACGAATGTTAACTAAATCTAAAATTTCTTGCTTACAAGTTAAACATATAGAATTGTCATTACTGATCAAGTTATTAACTATGGTTTTAAATTAGTCCGTGAGGATAGAAGGAAACAAATTCACTACATCCAATGACACTAATTTTGTATTATGTGGTGTTTTTATATTCTTTATACTATTAACTAACTGGCTTGTATTTTGAATACTGTATTTTGGTTGAAATTTTAGAAGAAAAGAAAGTATTTCATCAATTTCTTTTTTGAGTCGATACGTTGGTGAATTAGTGTAAGATACGGTTGGTCTTATAGGTATATTTCCTTTGTGTATTTTTGGTAAGCTGTATAATTTCGGTGTCACAGGATTCATAACAGTTAACATATTTATTCTGTCTTTACCTTAAACAATACAATATGGCAATTCTTCATAATGGACTTCGTAGCTTTTTGAAAAGTTTTAGTAGGGTCGGAAGCCAAAATTTAAAAATTTTCATTATTAATTGAATCTTATATTTTTTTGATATAATTATCTCTTGTAAGAATAGTAACCGTATTTCTTTTGTCTGCTTTACACAAAACTAAATTATTATCGTCAATTTTTTATTTCAAATGTTTTATTACCTTAAACTCTGATTTATTACTTTTGCTGAATTTTTTTATTTTTGTTTAATATGTCGATAAAATTATGTCTAAAAAGGTGTAACGCGTTATTCTTTATTTTGTTTGAGGCTAATTCTGTATCTACTGAAAGTGAAATAAATTTTTTTGGTTTTCTAATGTTAGGACAATGCTTTAAGCCTTTACTCAAAATATTAGCTTCTTCTTATATTAATTTAATTGTGGAAAAGCTTTTAACCTGAGGATACAATACAAATGAAGGGCTTTGCTCTAAAGTCTCCAACCTGTACAGCGTTGTTGTTTCCATTGAACTCTGACCGGGATATCGAGTCTTTGTCTGTTGTGTCTGATGAGTTTTGTCTTTTAGTATTTTTTGTATCTTCTTTGTATGTGTAAGACGATGTTTGGATGAAATTTCCCAATATTGTCACCTTATCAATTTTTACCTGATCAATTTTATATACACACGTTGCTGATTATACCGCTTATATATTCAGTGTATGTCGAACCTTTGACAATGCCGTAATTGCCGAAACAGCTGTCAGCCTTACTTAGTCTAAGAAATAAAATGTGAAACAAAGCAAAAGTTTTTAGTTATTATTAAGAAACCCAGTTATTTAAACATTTTGATTTTAAATGTTTCGGCAGCGTCGAAGCGAGAACTCAGTTGATCTAATAAAAATTTTAATATAAGCTGTATAATAAAAACATATATCTTTATCTAAGAAAACTATCAGTTTACTCATGCTTTTTTATGTACATAGTTCCAAAGATGAACAATAATCGACTGAAAGAAGCTTGACCTCGGAGTCAGGTACAGATGTAGATGATAATGACTATAAGGACAAGGAAAAATTTTTCTTGTAATATAATATTTGCAAATGGAAACAATTTTGTATACGTTAAATTTAAGGTTATGTTAGATGGTTTATTATTTAAATGTAGTCATAATTGCTGATATAAATAAATTCAGCAACCTGCAACACAAATATTTTTTTGCTTAATCTTGCAGTTATGACACTATATTTCTTTAATCATTCAGTGCAAAGTCGGTAATCAGCGACTTGATAGATAACTTGATTATGATTTATAATACATGATATTTTACCTCAGATAGTGGTGAATAGGGTTTAAAGAAGGTGAAATCCCATCGATTTGACATGAAATTTGTAATCAGCGACCCTAAAAAGCTCTAAAATTTCAATTTTTATTTGTCACAGACGCTCACGCACTTATTCTTAGTGACGTATACAATAACAACAATAAATATCTAAAAGGCTCAGAAAGAACATACTGTATTACCACTTTATCTTGAATGTGGTAGTATTTGATTCTAAGTGGTAGTAATTGATCATTTTACATGACATTTAATATAGCTTAACTAAAAAATCACCTTGTTTACGAAAAAAAAAATTTTTAGGAATATGACACAATGAAAATGTAATAATTATCCATAGAAGTGTAGAACATTTTATGAATAAGCTAATAATAAACAAAAGTAAAAGCTTTTCAAAGACTGACACAAAAATAAAATAAGCAAATATTCATTTAAAAATTAAAATCATTAATAAAAATTTAAAAAACATCCCACTAATATACAAACCAAAGTCCCAAGAAATGTTGTAATCACCAACCACAAAAACTACTCAACCAATTTTTCTGAAATTCTGTATACTTTCTCTTGACACTTCCTCGATGATTTCCGCATAATTTTAAAAAATTAATAACAATAGCAATATACAAGCTTAAAGTTTTGCAAAAAAAGTTCAGTTGGATTCGCTATGTGACGTCAACGTAAAATCAGAGCCACCTGCAACAGAAATCAATGAGTCTGGTGATAATATACCATAATCGTTTATTGGCAGTGCGTCAAGCTGAAAGCTATTCATCGTGGATCTGAATATCCTAGCTACCGTAATATCTGGAGACGTCTGGCCGCAGCCCAACCAGCTCCAACGCTTAACGGTGTCGTAGCAATTTTTTCGAGCTACGTGGTGCTGCCAAAGCACCTCTTACTAGAACAACAAGCCAGGGAGAACAACATCAAGAAGTTCATGCCACCGCATCTGCTAGAAACATTATCTTCATCTTTTTAGGGTCATCATTTATCTTCACGTTTACTCAATCACCACTAATCTTATTTATATAGCACATTCTGACAACGATTCGTCTACTAATACACTCTATGAAGCCTGCTACTTTTAAACCAATTCAGTCATTCACTGGCATATTTTAGGACCGGAGTTGTTCCTTGCAAGGCTGCCAGTCCTTTCCGAGGTCTATCTTCGGCAAACCTCAGAAAAGCTTTATAGGAGAAATAAACTTGATTATAATGCTTAACAGTCTTCATTAGGCAAGCAATGTAAACCAATCTCTACCTTGGATTATGAAGACGTCCAAGTTTTACGAAAGAAAAGGTGCTTTGGACGCTGACATCTCCAGTGTAACACCAGAAAATGTTGAAAAAGAGCACTACTATCAGGTCCATCTCTTCAGAGCGTTGCAGTTTTTCTTTCAACCAGTCTGGTGCTACAACAGTAGACCATAGATCACTATCCAGAGGTTTCCAGGCAATCACATTTGCTGAAAACTTCAATCGAAAAAGAGTTCAGAGCCGTCTAACGTTGAACTACCTCTCCAATAATATATTACAACTTAACAAAGTTTGCAAAAAAAAATAGTTCTTTACAGGACTCACAAAAGTTTTTAACAATGTCTAAAGTTGCAACAGGGAAAATTCAAAAGAAAATAATCCATTAAGGAACAGATCAGCTTTCTATTATAATCCTGACATTAATGACCTAATTCTTCTAGCTATTTAAATAGGTGGAGCAAAATGTATTTATATTGATTGTGGTGCTAAAAGAAAAAAATGAGGCCTCAAGATTTTGTTGCTCTAGTAGTAAAATTTTGTAATTAAAAAAGAAAATAGTAAACTATATTTTTTTAATTAGTTTTTAACCCTTACAACTTTAAGTCATAGTCCTTTTCATATATGTTAACATGTAAAAATACAAATCAACGGACTTCTAGGGCAAACGAACATTTTATGACCTAAGAAACGGGCAGGACTTTTCAGCATCATTCCATTTTTTACATCTTATTATTCGGCTAAATTGCATAAATTTTAAACAAATAGTTGTTTTCGTACCTGATGGTGCATGTCGTCATGGCAAGCATCATTCCTGAGGGTCTCCTTATGCTTGCCATGGTTGAATGCGCACCAGGTGTAAACTCTATTATTCCGTCTGAGGGTGAGTAAACTTCCAAATGTTTAAAAAAAGGCCCGAAGTTAACGAGTGATCCTGATAGTACAATTTTATGGATGCATTATCATAGCTTCGTTGCGTCTTGTACTTTTAGAATTTTTTCATTCGTGAAAAAAGTGATTTTTAAGCTAAATTCACTGGCATGTAATGTAATTCTAATTAAGATAAACCGGCACAACTGGATGTTAATTATTCTACATTAGCGTCAAAGGTTTATATTTTTTACTCAAGTTATCATAAGCCAATCAAGTTATTTTTAGAATGTAATCTAAATGAACCTAATTACGAGGTTGAAATCTGTATAAAGTTAACAAAAACTGTTTTCATACATCTTCATTTTTTAATTTACAGTCATAATTTTTGTATACATGATCATTATGTCTGTAACATACTTTATTGACGAAATGTTAAACATCAATTTTATAAAATATTTAATTACGTAAAGATTTATTAATAAAAATTATTTTTTAATACTTTCTGAGCCTTATTTTAGATAACCACTGTAAGTGTTGTAGAGGCGATTAATTTCAAGAATGAGTGTGTCAGCTTATACGACAAATTTTGAGCGTGATATTAGAAATATTATTAGAGTAGGTAGTTGTTTAAAAATAATTATCTTAAAAGTCGATGAAAGTGGGTACTCTCATACTGGCCAACCTGGCAGCACGCCGTTCCATGGCAGGACTCTGTACTTTTTTTATTTACGTAATATATTCCTTATAATTGTTTATTTATTGAACATAAAAATATTCATTAAAAAGACACCCAATTATATACTCGTCCCAACGACAGTTACATCACTTTTATACACAATATCGTTTTGTAAAAGATATATTTATATTTTTATATTGTATGCCACATAATGTCGTAGAAGTATAACTTCATACTTGGGTATGGAAGTACCCACTATCCGCTGATTTTTTCTGAGAAGTGTCAAAAATAAATGCAAAATTTTGAAGTATTGACAAACTAAAATCATTTTACATGACTTGTCCACACATTTAAGTGCTTCACTCAGAGGATCTCGGATGAAGCTAAGACCACTAGTTAATAATATAAAATATAGCAGACATTAAAAATATGGTTTGTAAAGTTGTAAAAAAAAAATTGGCTGTATTACTATCACTATTAGAATGGAGGATCCGCATAGAATAAGATACCAAACGCCCGTAACAAAATATAAGCTTACGACCAAAGAGTCAATTTTTCAACCGATCAATCACTTTAAAAAAAAATACTAATTTCCCTCAAAATTTTGACTTGATTCTTCAAGAAACAGCTAAAATACAGAGATCTTTGTAATTATACGTACATTTCATGCAATAACGGAGATTTTTTAGCGTCTGCGTCAGGTTTGCTGCACACCGGTGACTTGTTTTATCGTCTACTGTTTATCATCCGTGCGTTTTCTTACACTTTATTTATGAGATAGGGGCGTGTCAGTGATTTGTCTTAAAGTATTATTTTATATTTGCACATTTTTATGTACATACAATGTATACAATACATAATTTCTTAAATCAAATATTTTATTTTGAAAATCTTGAAAAATTTCTTTTTCCTCTCTCTTTCGACTACTGCCTTGGATTTCACAGTTCTATTCTTTGTAAGTTTACTTTATGTGACTCTTTTATTATTTTGTCTTTAGTTTTTATGAAAGCTTTTTTAAACAGTTTGCTTTAAGTCTTCTGCCCTTAACTCCTTGAATACTGCATTAGTGATTTTACATTTTGTAGTTTTTCTTTGCTTAGTCCAGCTGCATCAGCTGGTTTGGTTCTTATTAAATTATTAAACTTTACTAAAAATTTTTTCTTTTCTTGTTTTGATTCACCTGCATGAGGAGTATTAATATTTATTTATTTATATAGTAAATTATTATAACACATTTACTTTAGTAAATTTTTGGTTTATCTATTTTTGCTGGTAAATAAATCTCTAAGTTTTTGATTGGTATATCTTTTTCTTTTATAAATAAGGATGTTTTTGCGCTGTACATAACTTTAAAATAATTTTCTTGTGTCTGGAACGTCTCTAATTTTTTTTATTTTTTAACCATTGAATCCAAAATTTCTGCTGCATGAACAGTATGAATGACCAGGAACACGATAACAGTAATAAACTTCAAGTTTCAATTTTTTTGATGGTAAAGATAAAAAATTAAGTATAAAATTATTTTTGGTTTGTCCTTTCCATAAATCAAAAAATTAGTATATTTCTTACAAAAAAATAACTTGCCTGCCCGAAGGGTGTGGTTGTTGTATGTTTGTGCGTAAAGTGAGAAAGAGATTTTTGTACCAAGTGCGGAAAGTGCTACCTTGGGGCACATTTTTCGCTGGGTCATTACTTTTTGCCCTTGGGCGAAATTGAACTTTAGGCCCGGCAGGGCTGGAATCTCCTTTTCGCCTGTGGTTGAAAAGTAAATAGTGGGCAGCAAAGCACCGAGCCCAAGGAAAGAAATAGTAGTTTTCGAACGTGGCGGTGCATGTCACCCAAGCAAGCAACATGCGTAAGGGACTATTTGTGTTTGTTCTGGTTGTATGCACACCAGGTGCCAACTCTATTTTTGCTACTGAGGGCGCAGTAAACGTCTAAATGTTAAAAAATGCCCAAAGCAGGAAAAGTATATTTTATTGCACCAATCTAAAGCTAGCTCTTTTTGTATTGCATCCAATAGACAAGTACGTACTGTAAAACTTTCCTTTTTTTAATTATTCTTCATAAATAAATACGTATAACTCTTCTTATGATGACCAAATACGTTGACATTAAAGATGTATAACCGAAGTAAACACCATTAAAACTGATCAGATACGAGGATCTTAGGCAACTGCAAGATTTGGCCAAAATCAAATTCTAAGCACAAAATATTTTTATCTTGTTTTTTACTTTTTTCATGATCGTTCACAATATCTTTATAACTATGGTTAAAATACTTAGTGTAAGTAGATTCTTCCATTAATGGCTTAAAATCACCCGTTTTTTTAGTGTAGAAAGTATAAAATAACCTGCATAAAGTAGTTGAAGTCAAATACGAATGATTGAAGTATAAATATTATTTTTTGTTTGTGACGTATAATTTTTTAATTTTTCCTATAAAATATTATAAATTTAATTTTAATAACTAATGTTAGTACAAACTCGATATTCATAACGTAGTCTACAGAACTTTATTTCTTGCACGCTAGCATTTATTGAACAGCTAATCACTTCTTTTTCTTCTTCTTTCTAGAAAATGCTGGATGGTGAACATTTTTCTCTTATATATTAATTTATGGGTTTTTAGATATAGAACAGCAATCCTTTTATGAGTTCAATCGACAAATTCTCTTCCAATCTCATGAATAAAACATAAATAATGCACGAATGATAGACGGTTAACGATACGAAATATCACTGGTATGCAGTGGACGACGTAATCTGACGCAGGAGATAAGAGGTCGCCATTCTTGCATGCAATTTTCATAATTAAACAAATACTTCTGTAATACAACTGTATCTAGATCACAGTTTGTAAAAGCCAGTGAGCATGTTTACTTTGACAATCCCCAGATGAGGTAAGTAAGGTTTAACTTATAGTAAAAAATGGCATTTTAGTTGGAATAACATTGTACAGGCCTTAGAATGGAAAATTTTTCACCACTGAAATATTTTTTGGTGATACTGTTTCATTTTTTTTTTTTTAACGGAAATTAATTATTTAAACAACTAATAACGCGTATCTTACTATTTTATCAACTATTTTATTATTTAAATCCTCAACGTTAATTTTTTCTGTTAAATATTTTAAATCCCCCCGCCCTCTAAAAAAAATTTACTTTTAAGAAGTCTTAAAGAGTGAAAGAGTGAAACATCATTCTAAGATGATTAAAATGGAAATAGAAATGAAATTTATACGTACAAATCAATGTATTAAAAACTATTAATATCTAAAACTCATTAAGAAACATGTCTCTTATGTTGCGGGGAGAAACTTTGTAAATTCAGTCATTTTTTTATTAAATCGAGTTGTTCATTTGCATTATTGTATAAGAAAATATTTGCGAGATGAGTGCTGCATTATTTGTCAGGTGAGAAAAAACGCAACTGTGTGGTTTTTTCTAAGCCTCGTTTAGAGCTCGTGCATTGCAATCCAGATAAGTTTTTACATATTAGTAACTGTGGATAAAGCATAGATACACTACTACACTTCCGAAACGAAAGACAGTCATAGCATGGATTGTCAAAAGATAAATGAGCTTCGAAAAAAACAAAAAAGGTAAAATCAGCTAGAAATGTAATCGCTAATGCGTTTTGGGGCTCATGTAATATTATTCGTTGACTATTAGAAAAAAACGAAAATATTAGGAAATTGAAGTTTTAGTTGATAGATTTTCTACCATATTTACTATATCTTACTTCGAGTGACTTCTTCTTGCAAAATTTTTAAAAATGACTTAGTAGTCAAAGGCTTACGTCAAATAAAGAAATCACTACTCAACGTTAATTGATGAGTTCTAAATGTTCACTGAAGCTTTACAGCGATAAACGTATGTAATTTAAAAACTAAATAGTTATATTTTTAATGAAACGCGTTGCACAAGCTTGACCTTTATGCATCATATGCGTAAGCTGCCATGCTGCTTCTTGTTGCCAGAAACGGCGCAAGTTAGTATGGCCTGAATGGTTGTACCGTGCCGTATGCTAAGCTCTTGATTCCGCTGCCTGACCGACTGTGCGTGTTCTATTTACTGTGAGTATTCAGTTGTCCATCACCGCCTCCTATCCTATACACACGCTACTTGAAAATTAGTCAACATATGAATGGTGGAAAAGGGTTGAGAGCTCTTAATGTAATGAAGTGGAGGCGTGGAGCTATGGTAGACTTTCATAAAGAGGTATATCGTTTTCGTAGAAGAAAATACAATCCCTTTGATATTTATTTCCAAACTGCCCTACTCCTGGAAGAAATTATCCCATTTTAAGAGTATCAGAAGATCTAGATCTAGAAACATCAGAAGTTAGAACAAATCTATCATGGTCTGGATTATATATACTATAGTTGCCTGAAAGTAGCTCTTTGGTCCATCTTCGAGAGTATTGATATGATATATGTAAAGAAAGATAAGAAATTGTAATGGCTAAAAAAGTTTTGAAGTCAAAATAAGAAAGTAAATAAGTAAATTCTCCATACAAGAACGAGAAGAGTATCAATAAGAAGGAGAAAATACATCCATTGACTATAGTTAATCTTCCTTTCATGAGAAAGTTCAAAATTCAGTCGAGTTCATTGCTCACCCTTTGCTTTTGACGTGCAAGTTAACAATGTACACACTTTGTAATCTGATATGTACACAATTTGCTTAGCTTAATAAGGCTGGCACATACAGCAAGCGAAATGTTGCCACAATAAAAGAGAAAAGAAAGGGATAAAAACAGATACACTTGTGTGCTTATTTTCTGGCCTTTGTCCCAACAAATGACCCTCTTAAATCTGCACGCTTTGCATATAATACTACAAACATTCCATTTTTAATTATGCATGGGTAAAAATTATTGACTGTGGTTTACAGGTGAAACTGTAGGGTTGGTACTTTTATCAATCTACACATAAAATACAATTATAACAGTATGATTTCTCACATATATTCAGTCTAAGCCAGCTATAACAGGAATTTCTGACATTGTTACAGGAGAATACAATTCGATAACACTTATGTATCATAGGAGGAGGAGATCTCACAGTACGAAGAGGGTGTAACAGCATATATGGAAGTTAAAAAAGTATAAAAAGCCTTAAGATTGTGGACCATGAAATATTTTGATAACTACTTATATTATTCTGTATACTTAAATCTTTCTAGGAGTAAGAAAGACTACTTAAGACAAAATACCTGTCAAATCCAAACTATTCAAAGTGATAAATAAAACAATTGAGTTCGAATCCACACAACCCATTGAACGCTAGTAAATTATATGCTCCAAACTATCAAATTCGAAATCCAGTAAGATATATGCGTTAAATACTTATAGTCACAAACTCTGTAAGCTTTATGTTTCAAGTACATTCAATAAAAAAACTAGTAAACATTTTTGATCCCAAATCTGGTAAGTTACGTGCTGCAAACATGTTTAACCCCAAATTTTTCTTAAATACGTGTTTTGATTTTTTTCTTCTTATTTTACGGTTATTTTAACATAATATGCATATGAAAGCTCTGCATTGCTATTTCAGTCGGCTCAGTTATGCTATCGTCATTAGTATATTAAAAAACCGCCTCTATTCGTTGTAAATCAATCACACAAAAATGGGGTCAACTTATTTCACGTGGATTTTTAACCGTTTACTACATCTTGAAATATTGAGTTACAAGAACCGCATCCTAAGTTTTTGTGCAACCATGATCGCTGTTCATTAGTGACATTACATTTCTCAGGCTTTGAAAATCTTATCCCAGTAAGATAAATGTTTCAAGCTTCTGATTTTAAAATCCAGTAAGGTATCGACTGCAAGTACTTATTACTTTTAAACATAGTTATATTGTTCATGTGTGTTATCACTTACCTCAATAAGTTGCGTGCTTAAGTTCTAACGTTTAGAAGTCAGTAACTTACACACATTCATCTCTAAACTTTAAAACCCAGCAAATTGCATAATTTGAACGTTTATAATCTCGAAACTCACGTGTTTCTATGCTTTAACCATGGATAACTATGAACTTACATGTTTTAATGTTAATTTACATACTTAAAAAGTATTACATTTTATGCTCCATACATTCAAGGCCAAAAAGTTATCGAAGATTCTTCAAATATTTTTAACCGTAAAATTATGGCTGTTACAAGTTTTATCTGTTAACTGCCTTTTTAGTTCATCAGTTATTTGCTCATGTAAGTTAGAAAACTCATTAGAACCCTAAAGCCACATTTTGCACCCTTGTAATAACTTAAGGTTCAAAGGCAGAAAAGTCTTTTTTACCCTTCAGGCCCAAAGTAGTTTTCTACTTTAGGGCCTGAAATAATTTACGGGGCGAAAAGTGTGCCCACGAGCGCAAAACTGCACTTTACGCCCTCTGTAAAAAAAAAATATACGTGACTCGGGCACAAACATACAACAACCGTGCTCTTCGGGCACTCGAGTTTTTACTTTCTGCCCAAGTAACGTAACGTACAAAATTTTTCATAATATTGAATCTCTTTTAAGCTGCAATGTGCAAAGTTATTTCATGGTAAGTGTAAGTAGGAGAAAGTTTACAAAGTTTTGAGATTTTTTAGCTAAAAACTTATTTCTATTAGCGCCAGAACGACACAAGAAAAGTTGAAGACACAGACAAAGCCTTGAAAATCGCACTACTATTTTCTATCTAGTTAATAATAAATGATTACATGTGTCATATAATTCTAACAGTGGTCTTATTAAAAAACTAGTAGTAAACAAAATTTTTTTCTGTACACGTTGGAAGAAAAAAATGAGCGTTTATTGTATCGCAACATGTCTTGGTATAGATCCATTATGCACAAGTTTTGCAGATGTGTTTTATTACAAGTTACTATGGAAACAACTTATGGTGATCCATAGGAAAAGCGCATGGGGCTTTGGTCTCAACACACGGCTAACAGTAGAAAAAGTGGATGACTCCTGGAAATAGTAAAACGCAGTACAGCAGCATGTCTCTTGGATTTAGTCTTATCTGCGTTGGGGACCAGAAGAAGTTTTCCCAAATATTAACTTCTTTTAAAATCACTTTGTTACGTCCAAATTTCTAATTCAAGGGCAAAACTCGTAGGTTTGTTCTACAAACAAATAAATTTAAATTTTGTTTGTCAGTAACCAGCCGTAGGCCCAAAGTCCTTATTTACTCTTACTCACAGTATACTTTCTTTTAAATCGTTGACTTGGCGTTGTGATGTTAGGTTTCACTGAATGGTAAGTATTGAGTGGTGTTAATGTGTCGTACGCCTAGCTGACGTTCACCTACTACAGATAGGTGTCGTTTATCATAGACGGTTATCATACATTATCTACTTATTTTTGCTTGGTATTTGATTTATTTATCAAATCTAAAACCATGTTTCTATTAATTAGAGATTGTAAATATTTAAATGTTTAAATTAAGAATCAAATTTCATCAATAACTAAGTTATATCTTATCTGGTAATTTAATAAAATTAGCAAAGCAGGAAATATTTTACCTTACATGAATATAAATTATACATTTTCAAGTTTCTATGGACAATGGTTAACAATTTTTAATTTTTCTTAATGAACTTACTTTTATGACTGTTTGTTAACCGCTGCTTGCGCACACGCAGTTGCAAAATCTTACAAGGTTGACAGCAATGATTATCTCAATCCTACCCGGGAATACTCGTGGTGATGATTATAATTATACTGCTGCTTTGAAAGTTAAAATTCAAATCAGTGGTCCTTTCTTTCTTATTTCTCTTTGATTTAATTTTTAGGCGAGTTTACAGTGGCCTGATCCTTTTTTATTTTATTTTATTTATTTATTTTTTTTATACCAGTAATAAAATACATTGAATTGAGAAATATAACATAACAATTATGTTTACATGTGAATCAATAAAATTTATAATGCTATGGAGTCTTATTTCTTGAGATTTTGCTATTGCTAATCTTCTGTTTTAAATTCATTGTAGAAAATATTGTGCTACAGTAGTAATTATAGCATTATCGTTTATAAAGGTCACCCACTCCATTGACTTAATTAAAAAGTCTGAGCAACAGCCATATTAATAAGAAATTAAAGTATATGAGATGGTTTGAGCAATGGTACACGATGACAAATAACAAAAATATATTTAGTTTAACGTAAACCAGAAACAACAACTGGATAAAAACTAAAAAATATAGTTTTATACTAAAAATAACTTCAACTACAAGTAATCTATCATCTTCACCTTTTATACCGAGCAAAAAGCAACTTCTATTTTTTAAACGCTTGCTACAACAATTAATAAATTTTGGGGAAAAAGTTTTGACCTTGTTGTTTGGTACTTAAAAGAATCTTTATTTATCCATGGGCAATTTTGTGCAGTGTTATCACAATGCACAACTTAAATGGTAAATTTATGTAAATAACGATCCTTGTAGTTATAAAATAAAAAATGTTGTGTAGATGAACATTTTTAATTACAGCGTAGGCAAACAAAATTATTGTTAAAGAATATTTAATATAAAAATTATTTAACGAACCGATTTACAAAAAACAATAATTAAAATAATTATTTTACTTGGTAACAAAAATAGCCATTGCATTCAGATTGAAATCCATGGTGAAATAAGACGCAACAAATCTATTGCTTGAACATCAAGGCATGTTGCTTATTAAAATAAAAAAAAACTCTTTACAATTTAAAAATTTTTTACGTAGGTTTCATGGAGCATCCAATTCTGTACCAAAAGTAGTGGCTTATTTCAGCTAATTTTACCCCCCCTCCCCCCATGTCACACTTCATCACGCTAAACCAATACCCCCCTCCCCCCTAGCTGCGTGATGTAATATATGAACGGCCCCAAAGATAGGTAAAATCATCCTCTTTTCAAGAATATCTAGGAAGTCAAAGTAATTACTTAGCGGAAAAACCAAATGATAAGTATTGATAGTCTAAAGTTAATTGTATTGTAAAGATACAAAGCAAAATTACTTATAAAAGGGTTTGTGTGAAGGGGATTGTGAAAGAATTATTTTAAGAAATCGTAGTGCACCATGAACAATGTACTCATAAATATATTAAAATAATATAAATATAAACTAGCGGCCCCCCCGTCTTGGCTTCACCCGAGACTCACTAAATGGAACACTGGAGTGTGTTGACATGTCATGTGAAACGTTTTCAGTTAAAAATTTTACATCAGTTCCTGGCACTTCTCAGAATAAAAATCTTTTTACTAAAAACGTATTTGTTCGGAATCCGTACAGTTTATTTGGTCAAATAATGAAGTGTAAAAAGTAAAAAAAATATAAGTATGCTGAAAAGTACCGTGCGTTCCTCATGCCATGAAATAATCGCTGACCCTCAAAGGCCGTTGATTTGTAGTTTCTCCCGCATAATCTACGAAAAGGGCTATTTTTTAAAACTGTAAAGATTTAAATCTCACAAAAAATATACAATTAAAAAGTTTTTTATCTTATCATGCAACTTTAATGATGACTTAATCTCTCCATTTTTATCGCCACAAAAATACAAATATACCTCAGGGTGATCTTCTCTAGCCTATTATTGCAGCACCAGAATGATCGGGAGAAAAACTACGTCTGAAGCGTTGAAGCTATATGTAGAGCTCTTTCCTAACGTCTCCTGGTATTACGCCGAAAACATTGGTGTCTAAAGCACCTTCTTTTTTTGCAGACTCAGTTGTTTTGGTGGTCTAAGGTGGGGAGATTGGTTCGTGATACTTGCCCGTTGGAGACTGTCTCGTTGGCTAAAGTTAATTTTTCTCTATAGCTATTAGTTTCGCCCATCGCAGACCTTGGAGAGGATCGGTGATTTCTAGTTGAATGCTAAGTCGAGAGAGTAATTTTGGTCGTCGGTCGCAGGGATTCTCAGCCTTGCAACGAACAACTCCGCTCGTGACGTCTGCCAGTGAATGACTGACTTGGTTTAATAGTGGCTAGCTTTTTATAGTCTTTTAGTGGACAAATCGTGGTCGGAAATAGTAGTAAAAGTGTGTTTCTCGGCAAGGTAGTAGTTGAACCTTTGGTGGCGGTGAAATGTAAATACAAAATTTTTTGTGGGACTGTAGAGGGCTGTTAAGGGTCAGTAGGGGTGGTAGGGAATCTTGACAAAAAATGTCATGATTTGAAGTAATGAAGAAAAATACTAAATTTATTATTATTTAGTGGGTGGTTGGTAGGGGTCAGTAGGGGGTCGGTCGGGAGTGAGTGAGGATCTGTTAAAGGGGTGTGAGGATCTAAAGTGGGGTTGTAGGCAGAGTTGCATTGAATGTGCTACATAAACAACTATGTAATATAGGAAGATATACATAAGGATGTTAAATTCAGAATGCTCAAATTAACGTTTTTCAACGTTAGTTTCTCCAATTTTTGGTGTGATTTTGGCTACTGGCAAAATTTTCCTACATTTTTAAAGTAGGCATACTTTTGAAGTAGTATCTATAACACTGCTCATTTACTATTGGCTATAGTGTTTGCTGTTTCAACAGTGCCATGACTAAAAAGTATACTTTGCATGGTCGCACGAAAAAATTTGTTCTAATACACTGTTTTAAACAAAAAATATAAAATCCATTCAATTAAATGATTGATTATTAAATAAAAGTGTTTGTAACTTGCTTATCATTTTAAAATTTTTTTAAGTTTATACATTAAAATGAAATTTTTTTATTACTGAATTATGCTACAAAATTGTGAGTTGTTTTACTTAAACTTTGTTAGCTTACAAATTAAAAAATAAGGATTTTATAATTAATTAAGAATTTTTCGTTTTGTAAAAAAGAGATTTATTATTTATTTATGACGATCTATCCAGTTAGTGTATGAAAATCTATTTTATTATTTAATAGTTGTCTCGTAACAAATTCATTATGTCATAATAATTCTATAAAAATGTTTGATTATCATTGCATTTAAATTTTATTTGCAAAAAAATCGTTCATTGCATTGCATAACATGTAAGTATTATTACGTATCATTATGTATGTAATGTTGTTTCTTAGATGTAAATGATACAAGAAGTGTTTGTGTGTAAATAACAAAGATCTTGGATATTTTGTTTCAGATACAATAAATCACTTACTCTAGTTGTCAGTGCTACCTGTAAATAACAAAGAAATAATATTCAATGTTATTATTCACGGTATATTTCTTTTAATTACTGTAACAAATCATTTTTTCTTAATTCGTTGTGTTTAGTATAGCTTGATCACTCATACTGCTTGATACGTATTTGCCACGTATGTTAGGTTTGAATTGTCTCAATGTAAACGCTTAACTGAGGGACCTAGCTTACCGATCTAATAACGCGCGTAGTTCAAACAAACTAAGAATATTTTCCTAACATGTATTACAGTATTAGGATGTTACATAAAGGCATGGCTCGACAACTAATCAAAGTATGTTATTGGCCCTAAATGACCTAACGTTTTTGTATACTATTGATAAATCATGATATAATGAAATTATGATACATGATGACACTAATGAATTCAATGTCATATTTTTATACAGCACCAGTAAACAGAAAAAATTTTTCAGTTTGATTTTGTTAATGTACGAGTACGGGATGGTATGATTTTACGAGGATATTAATTTTTCTAGATTTTGGTTTAAGAATGCTGCAATGCTGATAATGTTTCAGAAATACAACTTAGAGCCACTTTGTACAAACTTTAACAGATTTTAAAAATAATTTTAAATTTACCACATTTCTGAAATTGCCGCTAACTGCTTTTGTATGTGGGTGATTCTGCTGTAACTTGCTCAGATCGTGTCTGGTATTTATACTCACGTACCGTAATGAAATCCAAAACTTTAAAAACGTCAAATTGTGTTACATGTTATCGACTTTACTTGACATATTATCTTATACCAATATATTGATCCCTTCATTGAGATAATCGATCATTTAGAGTCAAATTTTCCATTCCGACCCATGTCTGCAACTCAATTTCACTCATGAAAGATTTCACCGGTAAACAATAAGGCTTATATGCCACTTGGGCGTGTAAGCATTATATGCTCTAGCTATTGGAGATAGGATTTGTACCTTAGCCCCACCAAAAATTGACTAATACGAGTGAGTTTTTACTGCATACATTTTGTCCGCATATTTGCACCATAATCGCGGTTTTAACAAAAATCAGTTCAAACTAGTAACTTTTTGGATTGGAAATGCTAACCAATGGTCACTTTTCAAAGTAAAGGACTAAAATAAATAAATCCTTACGACAGTAGTACCTGAAGCTGTTACCTCTCGAATAGCCAAGCTTTTCTTTTCACGTATTTCGCCCGTATAAACATTTCATTCCGTTCCGACCCCCATGGAACAACCACTCGGTGTGCGTGTGCAGGTACGGAAACTACGGTTTCTTATTGCATTTGAGGTTAGTAAATAAAGTATGAGTAGACAAGTCATTGTAATACGTATATGAGTCGCACGAGCACTACAAACTTTGAAAATTCCATTCCGACCCTACCTCACCTCAAAGTGCCGTTTTTTTCGTTTTAGAGCAATCGATCCCAGCCAAACTTTTTTTCATCACTGTTGGGCTAAGAGACGAGACATATGTCTTGGGGTTTTGTCCAATTGACCCTTTTTCGCTACATAAATGCAAAAACGGTAGTGCTGCTTTCAACGTTGGTAGCCAAGTGGTGCACTTCACTAGGTGGCTTTATCTGGGCTTAAATGAAAGCAAAAACATAGTTGTAATGATTAAAATAAAAATCTTTGAATTTTATGCCCCGAATGAAAATTTATAGTGATTTTATAAAAAATACTGAATTTTAGCCAAAATTACATTATTAGTGATATTTACGCTCTAGTTAAAACAGCTGTAACTTTTGAATGTAGGCACAAAATCAAACAAAATTTTTTTTTAATTAATAGATCTTGATCCCAGCTTTCATTTGAGCACAGTAAAAGCACTTAAACTGTTAAAGGAGCTTATGTACACGTGCTAGAAAGTGACACAATTTTTCGAAAATTGATGAAAGCTGACTTTTATAAAATTTCGTATAACTTTTATCATCAGCAATTTTATTGTCAATGAGCATTATGTCAATGTGCTTATTACAGTACTGGACTTTATGGCCACAGTATGAGTCCTGTACACTTTCTGGAACACAGTTCAACATGTTTGTAAAAAGATTATTCAATTTTGTGTTTAGATTTCTTTTTTTATAGTACCAATATATTAATAATTTCTAACCCCAAACTTTTTCAATCACAAACTCTCGCTCTCTCTGTTAATTCACATATGTTTGGATTATTTTATAAGTTCTTACTTCTGTGGTCCGTCACATGTGATGCAACCCGTTTTTTATTGACAAACATTAGACCACTCAAAAATTGTGGTGATGCTAAGTAGAGGGTGGGGTTGTCTGTACATTTTGATCTATTAGATCTATGAAGTCGATTACTGAAAAGTATTTGAGTTGTTTGAAGTCATGCTAAGTAAGTTAATAAAAAGATTAGAGTCAATCTTGATGTATTAGTGACTTCACTTCACAAAACTTTGCTCGTAGACTATGAATTAAACACGTTTTTTTTTAAAGCCTCGTCGTAACAAAAATGTATAAAAATGTATCACTATGCATCTGTAAACTAGACATGATTCCTTTTTTTTAATGGGTTAAAAATTAGCAAATATAGCTGCTAAAATGAAGAATGTCATCTGTGAGATTGCTTGTGATCAAGAACACTTCACTTTTTGTATTGTTATTTTTCGCTTTGGAACTGTTTTACCTTTTTTTTCTTTAGAGCATTAAGTTGATACACTGTCCCTATTACTATCACGTTTCTTTGTACCTGGTACCTCCATCTTGACGACTGTCTAGACAAGTAATCTCATTCTCCAGCTTTTTTATTTTGACGCTTAGTTTCGTTTTCTCTTCATTTTTTTCGTCCCTACGTCGATACCGTTTCCCCAGTTCTTCATCACTTTGATAGTCTCCGAGAGCTTCTCTATCTGTTTACTTAGCTTCTTGCCATCATTCTGTAACTTTTTCCGTGCATTATTTAAATCTGAGATTTTCTTCTTATTTACTGTGCATTGAACCAAGGCACATAGTTTTGTTTTCTTCGGTTTCATCTCTATACATTTTGGGCTCTTAGTCGTATTCGATGCGAAAGACTTGTACACTGTGATACACTTAGATTTTTCTATTTTTTTGTGCCTTTGTGCACACTTTTTGCGCTTTAGCTTGCTGGTCAGTAATTGATATGGAAAGCCATTTTTTCTTAAACTTGTTAGCTCACCTTGTGAGGTACCTGTTTTTTTGAAGATTTCTTATTCACACCTCACCCTATTGCCGCATTGGTCGTGTAAGCCTTTCTTATCTCTTTTTTTACACTTTAACACTAGTATTATACTTAACTTTGATACTTGTTCCTCATACCTGACTGCTTTTTCTGTTGCTTTGATTCTATATTTTATGTGCTTCGTTTCTTCTTGTACCAGATAATCTAATGTGTCAGTTCCCAGTTCAAGCATCCATTTCAAGTACTTTTTTCTCTTTGTGTCCAAGTTCCGTTTATCTTCTAGGTTTCAAGTTTCTACTTCAAGTAGCTCTCCATTTACTACTAGTGCCTTATACATCTTAAGTGATCTTGCAATATTTTTGTTAAAAGATCTTTTTTCTTATGCTTCAAGTTTTTTTCGTAGCCACCATCGCTTATGTCTTTCTTTCCCTGAGATTTTTGTCTGCTTTGCCATTTTTTCGCTACAAATATTCTAAGTGCTGCATCTCACTTACTTCCTTTAGAGGTAGGGTCTTTCCATTTCCAGACTTTTCTTACTCGTTTTTGCTTTTTTAAAAATTATTAGCTTTGTTTTTTCTATTTTTGGAGTCAGATCCTTGTATTCCAAGTACTTATCAAAGTAAACTAGCGTGTCTTTCATCTCCGTTTCATCCTCCACTAAGAGCACTATGTCATTTGCATCAATCAAAGTTTGTACCTTTTTTTTCCCTAATATATTCTTTCAAGTCTGACACGAAGCAGGCGTCAATCATAAACAACTTTAAAATTTGCAGAGCAGGCATCTAATTTTCAATTCTTTTTACTCAGTCTTACATCTGCTGCATGGTTTATGACAAATATGGAATCGGTCGTTCCTTTTCCTCTCCTGAAGCCTAGCTGATCCTCCTGCAGCTTGCCTTCTAACTGTTTATGGAGTATTCCAGTACATATCTTGTACATCGTATCTAGTAGTGCATTGCTGCCAGTTACTTTAAAGGTCTTTATTCTTTTTTTTTTAACTTCCGCTGTACTCGAAAAATTTATCCTTATGCTCTCTCTCTCTTCTTGTTATCTCTTTTAGAATACAAGTTTTTCTGCTTAGTTGTTTTTACAAGCTCTTTTAATTGGCCAAATGCTTCATCCCATCCTAGCCATTAACTGTCAACATAGAGTTTGATACGTTCAACTTTTGCCATCTTGCCTTTATCCGTTGTGTCTCTGTCTCATCTCTTAGTTGCTTATGCATACATCTCTTTTTCAATTAAAATCTCGTTGAATCAGGATCTATATTTCTTTGGTGAGGGGTTTTTTGCTTTTCATGATTTCGACCTTGTTCTGCAGGCTCTTTGATTTACCCACTGTTATCTTGCTTTGGTTGGTACCTTTTTTATTCTTAATAAAGAATGAGTTGCTAGCCTGAATGTTGCATTTAGAAACTTTGCCTACGAACCCAGACTATCTTCTAACCGTTTTTCTTCTTCAAAACTTTTACCTCTTATTACAAAATTTAATATTCTTTCTTCTCTGCTTCTCTTGTCACTTTCGATTTCTAGCGCTCTAATTCTCTTGTTTATTACTATTTTCTGTTTCCTCAAGGACTCTTTTTCTTTTTTCCAGGTCAATTTTTTCTTGTAACATTCTAATTTGAAGAAATCTAGTGACCTTCTACTTTTATGAAGTGTTTTTCCAAGCTTTAATGCATTTTCGTTTCTAGTTTCTTGAACATATTTATCTTTACTTCTGTTGGCGTTGCTTTATCTCCTTTTTTTTTTCTTTTTTTTTTCCAAAACCCTTTTATGTCGAATATCGCAGTTTGTGCTTTGGTACTAGGCGCCGCTTAACTTGGAAGATTTTGTTTGCTGCCGTATGATAGCTTGCGTTCTCAGACTTCTTTTTCCTTTAACCATATCGTCCTTTATAATGAATTCTTTAGCGTTCCTAATCTCAAATTAAGTGTATTCTTGTTGTGTCTATCTTTAGCATTGTTTGTGATCTGTTGTCCGCTCTGTCAGGTGTTTCCAACGCTTTACCTTAAGTCTTAGAATATTATATTATTTTGTATCACATTATTGCTATATTATTATACCAACTATTAATAAATTGTTATTATTCATGAGATTATTTACATTCTATTATTACATAATTATTATAATACTATGTTATTTTTGTATTATTGTATCTCGACTGCATGATATTGTATAGTACTGTTTAGATAAAAATGAAAGCTTAGAAAAATTCACGTTAAAGAAAAGGTATCCAACTTACAACTTCTGATCCTTAGGTATAAGGGTTTAAAGTTAAAAATCAAAGAGTATTTTATTTATTGACCGTAAGAAAGACCAGGGTTCTCTGGGCCTTCCGGGTGAACTGGCCATCCATTGTTTTTCATTCTATTACTAATATAAAATTTTTTTTGTTTTTTAGATAGATTTGATTTTATAGCTCAAAAATTAAGAGGAACAACTACTTAATCAGACTTTTCCAAAACTAAGAGTATACATAATTATTAATGAATTGACTGTCATCGAAAGTTGAAATCTTAACTGTACATTCCTTTTTTTAATCTCCCAAGTTGTAATCACAATTTGTCCCGATCATCTTGCTCAAAGAAAATTGTACGTACATTTTTTTCTGGTGACATACTTGATGTCACCGTGCTCTACTCTGCTCTGATGTCCCTTCACCTTGCATTCGCATAAAAAAAGGGGGTTTCGTCGCAGGTGGCTAGTCGGGTACTAGCCATTCCTGGGTAAGGAAATAACTCGTGACAACAATACTCAAACGCCAAGAATCTCTGTTAAAAGTTCTCGTTTGTTTATAACAAAATAACACTGTCAAATACACTGGAGATCACTGGATGCCATCCAACGCCTTACTACGCGATCTTTGTTCCCAGCTCATATATATACACTGCCTGACACTCACAAAAATCTCTGACCCAGGTGATTCCTTCTTCCTGTAAAATCTTTGCGTGCTACGCAGCTCTCTCACTCTTTTTATCCCGGAACCCCTTACATACGTACACAACTCTCGCTCTCTCTCTCTCTCTCTCTCTCTCTCTCTCTCTTAGCAGAGTACAGGACTCAAGCTGCGCTCTTGTGGGTATTAGACTATACAAGGTAGGGGATGGGTAAAGGGATGATGACCGTTTTATAATTTCTTTACTTTGAGAAGGCATTCAACAACCTAGATCATCATGATTTATTTCAAATTCTCAGTCACTTGAGTTTCTCAGACGATTCGATTCGGTTCATCCACTCCTACCTAACTAGACGATCATAGACTGTAGTGTGCTTAGATAAAAGAAATATCGAAACACGCCCTGATAAGTCTGAGGTGTCACAGGGTCCCTCATCTAGTTTAGTCCTTTTCCTCATTTTTATAAATTTCCTGATTTTGGTGCAGAGCCATGGCAAGGTAACGTTCCTTATTGATGACATTCTCACGGAGCATTATGGTGGCTCTTTACGTCGTCAGTTTACTTTAATTTTTCATAAAACTTCGAGAGATTTTCATTAAAGATGATAGGAATCTTCTGTCAAATTATCACACCCCTTTATCATGCAAATTTTTGAAAACAAGTCTATTAAAAAGTATACTTATTATATGACCTTTCATAAAGGTTACTTAATCGTTGTAAAGACTATTGCAAGGCCTGTATTGATGCCAAGAAAGGTGATGCTGATTGTTTAGTGGTACTGGAAAGGAATTGTTCAGCATGAGCGGCTTAAACCTCATCAAACAATAAATTCAACTGTCTACTGTCAACAACTAATGTGATTGCAGCAGGCGATGAAAAAAAACAGCCAGAATTGATCAATTGGAAAGACGTTGTCTTCCATCACGACAACGCTAGACCACACACATCTTTAGTGATTCGGCAAAAATTGTATTGTATCCGCCGTATAGCCTGGATTTTATCCTGTCTGACTACCATTAGTTTCGATCTCTGTAGAACTCTCTCAGTGTTGTAAAGTTAGCCTTAAAAGACGCTTGTTAAAATCACTTAATTCAGGTTTTGCCCAACAACCTCAGTAGTTTCATATTGACGAAATTATGCTTCTACCAGAAAAGTGGCAAAAGGTCATCGATCCAAATGGCACATGCATCGTTGATTAGTGTTCGAAATTCATATGAATGAATTCGCTTTGAAAAACATGAAAAAAACTGCAATTACTTCTTCCCCAACCCAAAAAGTTGTTGCCATATGGTCTCAGGATCATAGCATTCATAAATCAGTTTTTAATCTCATCTCTATCTGTGATTTCCTCGTTTCACGGCTCTTTCAAAAACATCTGAATACCCCCTCTACGAATCACTTGAAGTCTCTCTCTCTCTCTCTCTCTCTCTTTCTTTCTCTTACACACCTATCGGGGCGTCACGATATGTTGGTAGTAGAATGATAGGCCTGAAGGAAATAATGAAGTCTGATGATGACAACTGCTGGGTGACGAGTTCTTGCAAATGTGAAATCTCGTGCGTACTGTATCTCACTGCTCAGGAACTGGGAAAAAAATGATGCTGTGGGAGCTATTGACTTACGTAGATTTTTACTGATTACGTCTGTCTCATTTTCTCTTGATAATACAATCTAGTCTGCTTTTTATTTGCCCTTAACCCGAGCTTATAACACCATTCGTGCATACCTTTTGTAACCTCGTGAACTAGCAAAATCTCTGAACACGTCACAGGCCCCTTGTTACCGTCAGTTAGCGGTGAGAGTTTCGTATTTAGCTGTCCCTCCATTAGGTGGCTTGTTGTTATGGGCAAAATTCCGGTGTAAGGTCTGGAGGCATCGACGTTACAAGTAACTTAAGGGCTCGGTCTGACTCCTTTTCTGTACTTCCCACCTGTATCCTTCAGATATGTGTGCGCGTGTGTGAATGTGTGTGTGTGTGTGTGTGTGTGTGTGTGTGTGTGATATTGAGGGTATGAATGTGTGAACGGCAGCTACTAGTGTGTTGGAGTACCGAGAGGTAAAAAAATAATGGTGGCTAATCCACAGTGATGTATTGGCTACTAATACACAGTGGGTCGTATAGCGCACAGTGCACCTGCGCACTGAGACAAGGATGAATACTTAAATTCGGCGTGAGGCTGACACTGAAGCAGCGTGGCATAGCGTCAGTAGACTTTCACCTGACGGGTAACTGTGCACTGCGTCGATCGAGTCCCCAGCTGTACGAACACCAATACGTCCTTGCAAGACCCCGTCAACTCTCAGTGCTCCGGACTTAGACAGCATATTTGAGGACGCCAACTGAGAATTTCACCGCATTTATCCTGGTAGATGTAAATGCCTAGTTTTGGTGCTATGCGTTGTGTTGTAAAGAAGAAGTCATCCCTAATTACCCTAACCAAGTATAATAGAGTCAACTCGAAGTCCCCTATCGCGAGTTATTACTTGATGCCCACGTTATTAGCAACAGATTGTATCCACAACTGCAAGCCACGACGTGAATGTCGTTACCTTCGTGGTGTGCAGATCATTTACAATCAAAGTATTCTGTGAATATACACTAAAATAGTATTACGTTATATCGTTTATTCAGTGGTATTAGGTAGCGCTAACTGCAGCTACAGTACAGTGGTAACTTGGTAAGTGTTTCTTAATAAAGAGAAAAAATAGCTATTTAATCCTAATAGATATACGATACTACCAGTTGCTGTAGCTGGCGCTGCACTATAGCATTCCCCGGCTAACGTATCACACCTTATACAATCCTTACACACTTTTTGACGCTATAATTTGGTAGTTACACAAAAGACGCAAATGTATATACTGTATAATAGTTCAACTTAATTTCATCAATTGTATATTTTTCAACACGCATCTTCGATTATGCGCTTTATACATTTACTAGCGGCCCCCTCGCCTCGTCTCGGCTTCGCCCGAGACTCAGTGAATGGAACACCGTAGCGTGTTGACACGTAATGTAAAACATTTGCAGTTAAGAATTTTACATCTTTTTCTGATACTTCTCGGGACAAAAATCTTCTTATTAAAAATATAATTGTTTGGAATCCATGTAGTTTATTTTGTCAAATAATAAGCTGTAAAAAGTGAAAAAAATATTATGCTGTAAGTGGCGTGCGTTCCTTACGGCATAAAATAATTGTTAGCCGTAGTTGATGTGTACTCATGATTGACAATGTTTTTGAGAAGAGGACCAGACTCGTTGCTGTACGTACGTTACATACGCATTTCTCAAACGGAAGAAATCTTCCTAGCACGTCTATTAGCAGCTGCTATTCTCATTTAAGAATTTTAAATTTTACTATCATCTAAACTTTTGTTCAGTTATCCAGATAGCACTGATCTTGCAGCAGTTGTCTTGCAAGATAATCTTGATTTTGGCATTTTGATGCCAGAATCTAAACCCAAAGATAAACTTTTAGTAATCGCCAACAAAATAGAAAGAATAATATAATTTAAAAATAAGAATCAAAGTTAAATAACTTGCAGCAAGTATACACAGCAATAATGAGATTGTACAGAACTGAAAGAAGTTTTAATGCTAAAAATCTTTAATTTGGACTTTAAAAATCTGAAAAACTATTGAGGACAGAAAATCAGACAAAACTGAATACAAACAAAATAGAACTGCTGAATTTTAGAATTATTATATATTTAAGGTACTTTTCACCTCACATACGTTTGGGGGAGTTTTTGACCCAAATGGGATTTAGGTGATTTAAAAAAAATTTCTGTTGGATCTACTCATAAACTGAATCGATTCCACCCTAAATGGATTACTTTCAGCCCTTCCTGATTTCCCACAACCAATCCTAAAAATAATGGAAATACCATCAGTTAGTAAAGGAATATTAAAGATGTATGTGTATTACTAGATTACTGTGGTTGCTGAAACTAAATATGTATGTGCATTCCAATTTTTTGGTGTCATTGACAGCGAATGTGATTATCAGAAATCATTCAAATTGACTATTTCACCTCTAGCACTCCCTAACCACCCCCTGGAAGAGGTGGAATTTTCAATTTTCGTATGTAATCAAGATATATGTATATTTCTATGTTTTTGGGGTCGCTGAAAACTAATATGACTTTCCAAAATTAATGTACACCTATTCAACCACCCTTTAACATTCAGTTTTCTTAAAATTATTCGAAATAACACAGCAATATCCAAATAGTAGTTATCCATCGGTAAATTACCCTGATGCTCTTAAAAGACAAAAGGAGAACTAAAGTTTCCTTCGGTACAAAGCTCCGCATTCCAACCATCTTAAGTGAAATTCCCGTTTATAGTATCTATCTCATAAATGTCAAAGTAGGTCGACATGAATTTAATTTTGTTGTTTGTTTTAATTTTTGACTTTCACTTTAATCCAAGAATAACAACGTGGACGTGGTAAATCTCTGTTCTCTTTGGAGTACTTGATTAGCGCGAGTCCCCTTGCCTCTCATTAATACTGGCATCATTATTTTTTCTATCAACAAAATAAGGCCCATATATTTCTAAAATATAGCCTGTTGTGCTCACCAACATCAAAGGCTTAACCATTGGTCTACCCTTGTGAATAAAGGAACTCCGCTGTTGAAACAGATAGTTACTACTTTTTTGATATTGCAAGGTGTAGGTGCGCACACGCGCGAGCTGAGTCACGTGGGACCTCTTGCTCTCCTTTTCCTTTCTTTTCGAAAGGAGGAATTACGCAATTTGTAAGTGCGCAGGTTGGCCGCAGGTACACCGCCGAAAAAAAAGAGAGGCAAAGGGGGAAGCAAAGGAAAAGGGGTCAAGGCTGAGCCGAGGAGAGTTAGTTAGTCACGGGACGCCCGAGCGGAATCAAGTAAATCAGGAGCTGAGCATCGGATAGGAGTGAGTAGGAGCTACCCGTCGGAGAGCGAGGCGGTGAGTCCAGCACTCACACGATCGAGGGGGTAATCCTTGGCCCATAGTTGTCTCTACGCCCGTGTGGTTACGACCTGACGATTATTTTGTGTGCGTTCTTTAATTTAGTTAGTCTGCTCGATTTTTTTATTCTAAGGGCCGCTGTGCTTTGTAATTGCGTAATATTTTGTTTTTTGCATCGCCGAACCGGCCAAGAAGATAGTGTCGGCTTTGTTTAATTTTTTATTAAGACCTTTAGTGATTTTTCTTTTGTTTGTTTACGAATATATGAAAAGCACCGACATGCTAGAGCGCCTGGTTATTCTATAAGGATCTAATTTCCAGGAGTAAAAACGTAAACGCGGCATGTGTTGGATTTGATTTTCCTTTTGTTTTTGTGTCGCACAGACGTCGTCAGGCGCTTATTCATTATTTTCTTTTGGTTGATTCAACGAGCAGCGGCGCTGACCTTGTACGTATTGCTTTAGTATACGCCGGATCATAACAATTTCAAGTTCACCTTACAGTCGTTGTCATACGCGAATAGTTTATACTTAAATTCTCGGAACTCACCTCCGACGACTATTATTATTTTCTTTTGCGTTCGGCCATGCGACTTACTCGAAACTAGTCCCACGCCGTATTTACTATAACGTTTGCATTTCTGCGTAATCTTCTTTTTTTTTGCGTGTAGGTACATTTTTTTACCGCACTATATAATGCGTTACCGGCCATATGCCACTTGTTTTTCTCCAGCACGGCAATTTTGTTAACTGGCCGTTACGTTTTGATATTTGTATGCGATTTATTTGAATGATGAATGAACACACATTGTTGCTATTATTTTTGTTATTTTTATAATAAATCATATTTCAATCGTATTTATTCCTTTTTGTTGTAGTACTGTATGTGAACCTCTGTTCTTACCACCCACACTACTTTCTCATATAAAAGAGACCCTTTCAATATATATATATATATATATATATATATATATATATATATATATATATATATATATATATATGTATATTGTATGTAGGTATATATATATACACATCTCATTAGCAAAAACAATGGCTACATCTTCACCATTTGCAAACAAAAATTTAGCTAAGTCTCTTGTATGATATTCTGTAAAGTATTTTCTGTGGATGTGGTCCAAGCCAAGATGAAACGAGACAAACTTACTCATGAGAGCTGTTCCCGTACATTCAATCGCTGTACTTATGTACCTACTTGGCATTTAAAAAAGTGTTGAAAGTATAGAGTGCAAAAGGTCAGTTCTGAGTTTTATTAACAGTGTTGCAAGACAAGTTGGTGAGCTTCTATTAGCTGTATTTCGCATAGAGCCCTTAACATAGTCGAAGAGATCATCAAAGTTTGATAAAGTTATACCTCTTAGTCTAATATAGTCAGAATTGCTCATTGCACCAGGAATATCGAGGTTTAGAAATCTTTTTTTAGCGAAACACCTAAGATCATCAAGCAAAGCAGTGATCTCTGAACTAGTTAAGGTTGTTGTATTTGAAACTGTTGGTACCCGAGATTCTTTATCTTCTTCAATTACCTTACCTTCTTAATGTCTTTTACACAATTTTGATTGTTCATGAATAATCATTCCCTGGTTAATAAATATCCGCAACCTTGCTTCAAGTGGTACAACGCAAAGCTTTTGTTTGGCATGACATATAAAGCAATAACTTTTTGTTTTACTGGTTCTTTTGAATAGCAAAGTAATATTCTGATCGACATCCATTATTTTACTTATAATATTTGACTCAACGTTAACCAAGTTCCCCATCAATACTGAGCTGTGGTCGTTTGATGACGACGCCGGCGAGCCCGCTTTCCCACCCTGTCCAGCTGCCGATTCTGGAGTTCTGAATCCCTGTCCCGTAACACTTTTACGCGTGTTTGTCATGACGGCATGATCGCCGTAAACCGGAGACTCTGCCGGATAGTGGGATAACTCCGTTGCCCACCGTCACCACGTGGAGGTGCCCTGAATGCAACCACACGTTAAACTGCATATTAATTAAAAATCATGAACCCTCAAAGCCCAGTAATTAGGTTTTGTGATTTTTTAATGTAAAACCTTTATAGCCACATGTACAGTACTTTGAAGTGGAGGGTAAAGACGTAGCAATGGAAATGTGTGTAATACAATATTATAAATAATTATATTAAAAACGTTATTTGCAATGTCAATAAATGCAGATGACGATGTCTAGGTAAAACGCTCCAGAAACTAATAGATTCATTACGTGCGGCTTCCACCCCTTCAAAACGATAGTAGGAAAATACTAGTCGTGATACTATTTTTCAAAAGGTTTTTGATAGTCATATTCGTTTCCAGCGACCCTAAAAACATACAAATACATATTCATCGTGATTTTATACAAAAATTGAAAATTCCACCTCTTCCAGGGGGTGGTTAGGGAGTGCTAGAGGTGGAATAGTCAATTTAAATGATTTCTGATAATCACATTCGCTGTCAATGACACCAAAAAATTGGAATG
Organism: Copidosoma floridanum; assembly: GCF_036245765.1. Taxonomy (NCBI): domain Eukaryota; kingdom Metazoa; phylum Arthropoda; class Insecta; order Hymenoptera; family Encyrtidae; genus Copidosoma; species Copidosoma floridanum. The sequence continues at coordinate 13,219,388 of NW_028321901.1, read as the reverse complement.
CACATACATATTTAGTTTCAGCAACCACAGTAATCTAGTAATACACATACATCTTTAATATTCCTTTACTAACTGATGGTATTTCCATTATTTTTAGGATTGGTTGTGGTAAATCAGGAAGGGTTTGAAGCGATCTCTTTAGGGTGAAATTAAGCCCCCCTCTTTCATGAGATATACAATTTCATGAGATGTGTTATCACTCAACATCGACTGAGCGGCTCGGTCAAAGTAAAGTGACATTAAAAACATAACCACTTGCCCTCTAGCGGTCAAACGTAAAAACTTTTTTTAGAACTGTTTTGCAGTTAGTTTTTATCAGTAGCAGAAAATATTTCTATTAAAGTTATCGTTAATTTTAATAGCTTATGACACATTAGAAGTTGTAATTGAACTTCTGTTAAAGTTTGAGATTGATTGGTTCTGTAGTTTTTGAGATTTTTTCGAACATGCAAACAAATGCTGTCTCTTTAATAATAGTAAGATTACTTCTGATTCCTTACTTTTTGGCTATCAGCATCATCAGATGCTTGGTTATTACTTCTCTAAAACATTTATTGGACTAAGTACATACACAATGGCATTAAAAATAAAGCTACTTATATAATAATCGACCCAGGTTTTGGTGCTCAAAGCTTAAAGAAAAAAAACTAACTCCACCACAAAACAAAATAATATAATTAAAAATAACCTTTTTTCCGGATACAGTGGCCACCATTTCCGAGGTAAACTGGGCATCAGTTTTAAAGTTTCTGTAAACGATCACATGGTCGAAGCTGAGCATCCTAACCCTACATTTTTACACGGAGTGCTGCCAAAACAAGCGAATGAAATGGAAGTTATTCAGCTTTTCCATTAAGGAACATGTATGCATTTAAGGTACAATAGAAACTTAAGTTATAATGTGTAACTGTAAGAAAAATATCGCTTTAAAATGTTGGAATGAGATGCAACTCCATTTGTTGATTGAAAATGTGTTTGAAGCAAAACTGAATCACGGAAATCAGGCATTCCAAGAAATAGTCTTGGAAGAAAAATTGCAATGATTGTGAATACTGATACTACAAAAAATTACGAGCAAAATCTTCAATGTTACAATTTTACTTTTACTGAGTAGCAGAAAAAAGCTTCAGAATGCTATTTTGAAGAAATGGAAAGTAATTTCATGGGCTCACACTAACTGATGTGAGAAAATCTTACTGTAAAATTCGATATTCTTAATATGCTTACAAGTAATGTTACGTCCGAACTTCTAAATAACTCGTAGATTTGTTCTACAAACATTTAAACTTAATTTATTTTCGTTAGGAAGCATCCGCTGGCCTAAAAGTCTTATTTGCTCTTACTTACAGTATTCTTTCCTTTCAAATCATTGACTTAGCGTCGTAGTGTTACGATTCACCAAATAATACGTTTGCTGTAGTGTTTAACGTACCTAACCCAGGAAGTGGGGGTATTACCGACTGCGCTATATTAAATGATGGGACTCGGGTGGTAATTCTATGGACTGCTTTTTGATCAGTGCAGTTTTAAATATAACAAGGCCCTTATCAGGTACAGTTGTTATTTTTATAACTATACGGGCCAAAATGTTGTTTTATTATTTAAAATTAAAACGGTTGATACTAGTATTACCACCCGAATCTTTTTTATTTATTGGTGGTGTGCAACTACAATGCAACTTTTGTTTCATTTTTCTACTTTATTCATACAAAGAAAACCTTACACACTTAATCATTAAAGTATTCTCTGTTATTGTCCAACACTTTCTGCCACTGAATCGGTAATTTATAGATCCCTTCACGAAAGAATTCTTGGTTTTTGAATGCAAAGAAATTATTGACCCACTTGTAACTTGCACTTACTTTATCTGTAAAAATTTCGCGTTTTAAAATTAACTTGGAGGGTTGTCTGGAATCTACATGTGTTTTATTCTGCTTTGAATTGTCAAAATAAATCTTCTTTTAATCTTCTGTTACAATTTTCCACTAATGATGTCTTCTAGAAATGACTTCTTACGATGTTTAACAAGCAGATGATAACAAAAGTCGATTCGATGTATTTGTCCTTAGAGCTGGAAATAGCGAGGATCAAGGCCAATCTATTGACCATGCTTTGTGGATCGAAACGAGAGCCCCCCAGGAGATGAACCCAGAGCACCGACTGAACTCGACTTCTGTAACTATCAGTAAAATAGCAGAAGAGGCTTGGGGCGATCATAACAGGGTGCAAGAGCGAGTCAATCACGTACCCGTGAACTAAGAGAGGTTATAGCGTGTCAAATCCGAGCTTCTTCGTACTTAAGCTCATGATGTGCTTCCGGACGATCGTCTTGGTCTACACAAGGCTCGAAACGGGTTCCGAACGGACTATGGCTTGAGCGACAAGGCAACGTGAAAAACGCGTCGTGCCGGCTCCCGTCTCTCGTTTATGCTGAACTTCTGACAGAGGGCTGCGTTGGGCAGAGCTCGTCTCTTACTGAAGCGAAATCTCTGAGAAATTGACAAGCACTTTGTCCTTGCCGTGAGTATGACCTAACAAACGTGGCGATTACTGATTGCCTCGTGCTTCAACCTCGCGCTTTACACATGGAAATTACTACCCGATGAGTCCTTGCTCGCAATGGCGTCCTGGCCCAACGCATGCAGTTCGAAGAGTCACTACGTATCAAAAAACGAAAGCTTACTACGTGGAAAGGTGGGTGGGGCACAGACTGGTGGGATGAATTAGGCTCTCAATATAAGCCTTTCACTCACGCAATAAAATAATTCAGGTATGAGCCTTATCTAACAGGAGAGCTGGATGTTCGAATTGGTTTCCAGCTGATTAGACTTTCTCGAAAGCTACTGACAGACTAGAGGACTCTCAGGCAGCAGAATCTAAGTACTCGAATCTTGATTAGTACTCGACCGGGGGGGAAAGCTATATCAAAGCAAGAGGCAAACTTTTCAATAAACGAAATCGCCAGGAATCCCCTCGACGAACGGTGGGTGGCTCACATCGGAGATGGACTTGCACCGAGTTCCTCAGCTTCTGCCCATCTCCGTGCCCGTCTTAAACATGGATCGTAAGCAGACTGACATTCATGATCACATAGCTACCCTATCAAGCTGTAACCATCCCACAACGAGTCTTTGTAAAGTAGTCAGTCCCTGGCTGATGAGCTTAAAAGATGCCGCGATCAGCGTAGAGCTCTAAGTCGTTTCGTAGGGCAGTGAAACGACTGGTTTGTCTCAATAGCCTTGAAAGCAATGGACCTAACTACTCATCAAGCCTGGGAGGAAGAAGTCGATGAGCCGTAGAAGGAGACCAAAGACAGATTGGAGAAGGATCCGATGCCACCCTTCGAGAATCCAAAGTGTTTCCTTCAGGCCTCTGAGAACACTGGCCACTCTACTCTCTTTACACTGTCCGAGCAGTCAGGAGTATCACAACATAGGGCACTGCGCTGTCTTCAAGGCTCTGGATATCGAAGTCCGCAGGCAACTGATTGTGCAGAAAGGTCTTTGGGTAAGCTTCGGGTGGTCTTCAATGACTCATGCTCCTCGTCTTCCAGACGCAGCCTTAACGACGTGCTATATGCTGAACCCAAGTTGCAAAACAACCTAGTGGATATCGTCACATAATGGAGACTGGATCGGTGGGTGTTTGACACCGATATCAAGATGATGAACAGGCAAATGCGCATCTACCCGGACCATGCTCACCTGCAGAGGATCCTCTGGAGCCCTTCCGAGAAAATTCCTACCATGCAGTACGTGCTGCTTACCGTAACGTATGGAACGGTGTGCGCACCGTACTTAGCTTTTCACACACTTCACCAGCTCTGCGAAGATGTAGGATAACCTTTTCCTAAGGCATCTGAAGCAATAGGCAGGGATCTGTACTTAGAAAAATTCCTGAGTGGCAGCGACGACCTTAAAAATCTCAAGATTGCAGAGATCAGCTCCGAGACCTCCTTCAGAAGGGTGGCTTCGCGTTAAAGAAGTGGGTGGCAAACGACCCACAGATTCTTGGTGGCGTCCCGCTAGAGAATCACCTACAACCATGCCCTGAACTTCAACGTCTCCTAAGCTGATTACCATGCCTGGTGTGACAACACCACCGTGCTTTACTAGCTGCTGACCGATGGAACAATCGGCAGCGAGCTGGTCGATGGATACTTTTTTCACATTCGAGAGCTGGTACCGCAAGTTCAACGGCACTATGTTCCCTCAGAAAGAAATTCGGCTGATGTTGCCACGAGGGCGCAACTGCATACCAACAGGCTCCAACGAGTCCGTGGGGGCCAGTCTCGCTCTGGCTCGGCCCATCCCCTAGGTACTGACACCCCACTAATCTCGCTCTTCAAGCGCCCTATTTGATCAGCCAACACCTGAATGCTACCTGGCAGTCCACTATTGTGTCATCCAGAAAAGGTACTCAGAACTCACCTATACCGAGTAATTCTCAGACTTGAATTGTCCATCGCAACCTATATCAGTTTTGAATTTTTAAGTAATTAAGTAAGGAACAAAGTACTATTAATAGTAATGTAGAAAATAATGCAACAGCAATGAGAAATTAAGTAAAAATTTTTAAAGAAAAATAAAATTATTTTCTGGTACAATTTGCCAATGTAAAAAATTTAGTGTGGAGTTTAAAATTTCCGAACGAAATTAACAGTATTTATAGTATGCAACTAAAAACGACTAAAATTTATGGGTCGCTAAACAGTGACGTAGAGTTGAACCTTGCAGCACGTCGACGATAGCAGTCTGCAGAAACCACAGAAAAATTCGCCATTAACGTCAATGTATGTGTGTTACTTCACGTCTTTTGATTTTTCGTAGTCTCTTATTTTTTTTATGTTTCATCTTTAGTTACATCTGTCTTACTTTCCTCTCTTTCTCTCTCTCTCTCTCTCTTTCTCTGATTGTTTTTTGTGGCATACTCATTTCAACTCTATACCTAATTCCCTTTTTCTCACTCTGTGTCTTCTGTTGCGAGCTCTTCTAAATTTCTCCCTCACTCTTATTTCCGTACCAACATCATTATCTCGTTCTCTTTTAAAGTTCTCGTGCTTAAGGAGTTTTTAAAAAAATTATCAGCTGCAAAATTCGTATGAGGCAACTAGAAAAAGGGCAAAAAAACTGCAAACTTCTATCTCATGAAGAACTTTGCAGTCGACGTTGTTTCCACTGTAAACGTGAGTGCCCTGCTAATTTCGTATATAGATGGCAGTGCGCATATTTTTAATGTTTTTTTTAATAACTGCAAAACTAGGATATGGTTTGAAAAGTCAAAAATAATAAGAATAAAAAAATCTTTCCCTTGGTGTGGGTTGAACACACAACTTCATGTTTTCTCAACAGTTGCTCTTAATAAGGTTTGATTGAAAAATGATTTCCCATTTGTTGATAAATAAATTAGTAAATAAGATAATAAATTCGAACTACGGTTGAGAAACAAGGCTTAAACCCAAGAATCAAATATATGAGAACCTACGGTGTGTGTGAGCGCACGAGTCCTCGGTAGCGTAAGTGGTAGAGCAACTGCTTAGAAAATACGAGGTTATGGGTTTGACCCATACTCAAGAAAAAATTTTTTTATTCTTGCAGATAGTTTGAAATTTCTTTAAACTTATAATTTTTGACTTTTCAAAATTTAATTCGAAAATTATTTGTTATCATAAAAAAATAGGGATGGACTGAGAGTGCTTGGAACAGTACCTCTATCTATATAGAAGAGCCTATAAATTTGATGATACATATGCATCACAAATACTGCTTGTTATACCAGTAATAATATTACACAAAAACTTTAAATATCTAATTTATCTATAAATGGAAAATCAAAATCAAACCTTATTATTTGCATTTTTATTCGTTTTTCATAAAGTACAACAAAAAATTATTTTAGCACTTAGAGTGGTAAGTGATTTTTTATAACTTCAAAAAATCTAATACATCTAATTGTCAGCTTATTACTACAAACTTCAGGTGATTAATCTTTCATTCTAATACCTCTATGCGTTATCTTATGACTAAATAAAAAGAGTATAGAAATAATAGAAATTCGTTTAAATAAAATAGTAAGTGAGTCGGGATTCCAATGCAATTCTATACTTATTTCTCACTGATTTACAATAATTACTTCTGATATATGATTTAGAAATTTTTTTACAGATGCACAGTGTTTGCCAGTGAACATTTACCAATCACAATCTGCAAGGAAAAAGATGCAAAAGAGGTGTACAAAAAATTGATAAAAACTGAAGCTTTCACTGTACCATGTAATGATCATATTAGATTAAAAAGGTGGCCTGAATTAAAATTCAAGGAATTTGAAATTGTAGGAGTTAGCCAATTTGAATCATCTTCTGACATTGTCTTATCAAGTGCCGGTATTGTATATTTTTAGCCCATTATTTTTACGTTCTTTCATGAAAAATAATAGTTATAAACTTTAATTTTTTTTTTAATGTAGGTTGGATAGCTATTGCTGCTAGTTATGATAATATAATCCGAGTAAAAGCTTGGACTCCACTAGCTCGTGGAATTTATTTAAGATCACCTTCACTTTTACCAAAATCTGTAAATTTTCGAGGAATAAGAAGAGTAGGAAGTCCAGCGTATCAATCAGGACAACAAATCTATATCAATTAAAATTAATGTATTTCAAGATTCAAGTAAACATAATAAATAATTTTCTTACAAACAGTATATCCCCCACTGTCGCGTTAACGACATAAACACTGTTTTCATTAATCTACTTTACAACAAAAGTTGTTTCATACTGTATTACATGCACTTTTGGTACATAAGCACCAGATAAAAATACAAAATAAAGTGAGCTTCTTATGAAATACTGTGATTTTAGAGTAAGCTATGAATTACATGTCTATTTTTCCTACTGCGCATCATGTGCGTGTCCGCGATTTTCTCTTACTTTCTTGAGGTCTCAAAAAAATTACAAGTTCAAATCAACGTATGGCTAATTGATATACTTTTCAGACAATTCTGCCTGTAAACCGAAATTTTTTATTTTGTTATGATGAGAATACAATTGAAGAAAATAAATTGTTAGTATATGTGTCAACAAGTAGTAAGGTGGCATCTGATATTTTTTTAACTGCTCAGTCATACCAATATTAATTGCATTAAGAAACAATTGATCGACCGCCTATCTGACTAACTGCAAGATTATACTTTCACAGTAGAAAGGTTTGAATAGAACCTGAATAATTATTGATAGTCAATAGTTAGATGAAATTTCAGAGAATGCGTTGAGACTTGATAAATATATTTTTAGAGTATCCTAAGCTATCTAGAGAGTTTTCAGTATTCATAGGTCATTTTTTAAAGTTGAGAAATTTTAAAATTCTGCTATTTTATATGGGTTCTTATGAAAATACACTTTAACTTAACTCATTATGTAGACAAATACTACAGAACACAAAAAAATTTTTTTTTACACGTTATGAATGTAGTTATGATAGTCATGAATATGATCTATTGTTTCCTTCTTAAGACAGATTTGCAATCCATAAAACTTATAGATGTCAGAATTTTTTCCAATCTCGAAGAGCATGTTATAATACACTAAAATCATTAAATATACACTTCTATGAAATCATCTCTAAAACGCCGTCATCCCTTACTTACATAAGTTTTAAACAGAGACACATGAGGAATGTTCCTGCTCCATAAAAACAACACTAAAACTAAGCAGCAATCAAATATTTTGTAAACTCCAGAAAGTTTATTCAAGCAATTCAGAATAATTTTATTTTAAAAGTAATTAATTTTTTACAATAAACGATGTACAGTTTACTCTAAAGTCGTATTTCATAAACAAATGAGTACATAAGTTAACAACAATCTTTTCTGGAAACTTTTTGATAATTATTTCATTACCGAATGAAAGTATCAGTTCTAATTTAATAAATAATGAAGCAAATTTTTAATCTTTCTTTGTTTGAATTAACCTTAGCAAGTGTGTCTCCTGTTAACAAAGAGTTTTCATCCTTATAAAACTAGCCATCATCATTCTTTAGAATGTCTTGCATGCTTTATTAATTGAAGATTAAGTTAAGAAAACCTTATTTGATGAATATTATTTACCATTTTTGAATAATAATGTTCTGAATGTGTGAATTTACACGTGTTATTATGTTGAAATTAAAAAAAAAAATTGTTGCCTGAAACGACTACGAGATAAGAGTCATATTTTGCACACTCCTTCAAAGATCTTTTATACCCCAGATTAAAAAATAATTAACTTTTTCTTAACTTTTTATTTGCAATTTTCTTCCATCGTGAACTCTTCACCCATTAATTTTGTAATAAGTGACGAATAAAAATTTCACCTTTAAATTTTGTATAAATGATAAATAAATATATCGAAAAGCTGCATACATAATTATATTTCACTTCAACTATCATGCTGCTTGTACAAAAGTACGTCAGACATAAATAATATTTATTCACAATTGATCGCTGTATCTAAATAGTAGAGTTACTAGAGCCAAAAGCAATCCACTAAAACTAACTAACTTATCAGATAGGAGCGATCTTATTGCTTTAGTGATGCAGTTTATGGTGTAATGCATACCAAATAAAAGCGTTTACATAACTGGTGTTCTGTAAGTGAAAATTACTGCTCACTACACAGCTTTGAGCGATAAACAATTTCTGTAGCGCTTTACACAAAAAATTCAGATTACCTGTAACACATAAAATTAATAAAAATAGCCTGGCAGGTTATGTGATCAGTATATGTTAAATGATTATTATTATCATTTAATTTTGCCTTCAATTTGGAACTAAAGGTTGTGGAATGTAGTATCACCCTCGTTTGCAGGCTGCGGGACTAGCAGACAGTCCAACCATTCGTTTGGTTATTAGATAGAAAAGAGAGCAAGTTGCATAGAATAATCGTGTTAACGTACCTTTTTTTCCTGTAGCAGCTTCGAGTACTGGACAACTTCGGTAGCTAGGTTATTGACTATTATTAACTATTGGTTCAAATAACTAAAACTTCTTCTTCTGTTGGTTTTATATTAATTTATTTTATGTTACTTGTACAAAAAAAGACACAGAAAAGATAGGATATCCAATCACTCTTCAACAAGTTACTTTAAAATTATTAATGAGCTTCTGCACTCGATGAGCAGCAGCGGAATATGAACTACAGTACTTCGTGAGGAAATGCACCTTGCGCAAAGCCTTAGTTAAAACTACTTCATCTTATGTGCTATGGGGCTGGTACTTGCTGACTTAATATGTTTAGGCTTAGTGGCTCGCTTTGGTTGTCACTTGACACTTCCGAGAGCCACGAAGTACACAATCAACTTTGTTAGGTGGCGACTTTCGTTCAGTATGACTTTTTTTAAAGTCTTGAAATTTTATTATTGAGTGAACAAATATAATGTAAAATATAAGAAAATAAAAATTTATTTATTTACGCAAGTCGTCACTAAACAGCCTCCCATTCTTAAAACTATCACCATCCTCGGTGAATGTATAGTTATTTAAGCATTATACAAAACAAGGTTATGAACTAAATTACAAATATATATAATTAATGCTAGAAAGTTATTCCTAAAAAGGAAATATAAGTTGTATTGAGTTAATGATTTGGGGATCTAATGATGAAATGATTGTATTAGGTTTGATGATAGATACGTGAGTTAAAGTATCTTCATACTTCCGTACAAAGGAAAGTTTGATTCTTTTTTTATTTTCCACCTTTGTCGTTTGGTTTTTTTTCTTTGATGTGTTCTTATTTGCACTACTTCTCAACGTTAGTTCGCGTAAACGTTTGAGATTAGTGCTGGGCCCTGTTCTACAACACAGGTCGTGGTGCCAGTCATATTTGACGACGCTGACATTCTTATAACAAATGTTGCATCTCACGTCCATTTGATTTAGATTGTACACAATATACTATGCAACTGTAAATTGCATTTATATACATGATCTCCACATGGCGTATGTATTATTACGCCTTATTCTTGGTTCCGTGTCTGATGATTGTTGGCATACCGAACTCCATGACTCTGAAGTTTGTTATACGCCCTAATGTTTGCTCCCTCGATGCAATACTTGGCAAATTCCATGAATAAATGTCTTTACTCGTCTCTCGTGGCTTGCAGTTTCATATAACTGATATCATTGAGTGGGCCTAAAGTCATCAGATACTTGGTCCACTCGTCGGTCGCAATTACGACCGGTACTTTCATCCTTGGTGGTTATTTTCCGATTGTGCTGCTTGAGGTATCTACAACCAAGAGAATATTCGTTATAGTTATAGTTGTAGTTGTGTTGGCGATGGCATTATGCTCTTTTTGTTGGGTTGTAATGCAATGCATAACCATTTCTTTCATTGCCTCAGCTTCATCTTCCGTACTATATTTGATATGAACAGGTACAATGTTTTTTCTGTCTTGAGATCTGTGGGAAAAATAACCATCTTGTACACCGTACGGATATTCGAAGAACTCCTTCAGGTATTTAGTATTATAAGGTTTATTTATTAAGACATAAATTTCCCTATTTATAAGTTTTACTCGTACGAAGTTAAGAATAGGTATTTCTTCATCTTCGTCGCATGCTTTGATCGCGGTATTTTTATCTAAGGGCTCGTTCACAGTGAAGCAACGGAGACATTGCCTGACGTTTCTAGACGCAGCCAGATGCATCTGTAAGCAACATGCGACATCCAGCCGCGGTGGCTGTGTCGCGATGTTGTAAGCCGTATCTATAGAAGCTCTCTTTTCTAATGAGCAATGGCTTTATTAGCTATAGAGGTATCTCTGTCTCATGTGAAGTTTGTTTTGATACTTTCGCCGCCCGAATCCGCCGGCAAATTGTTTGTCAACAAGTGCGAGTGAATCTCATACAATGTGTCGGTGTAAGCTACCCTTTGTTATGGCGTTTGTGGTGTCTCTACGCGTGGAACCAAGGCAAGGCCAAGATGGGGTATTGCACAGTACCAGCTACTCATCTGCTACAGCAACTTCTGACATTGATGATATCAATTTTTATACCATCGCTAGGAAAAATCGTTACTGGGGCGATGTAGCTTAGCGATATACAAGGGGACAACACGACTTAGGGAATATAGGTTATGATAGGAAGTTGTGAAGAAAAGTTGAGATTGCTTTGTTTATAAAGTAATTGTACTTCTCCTTTGTTTCTAAAAATTTAAGTTTTGCTCTCAGAAGTCGAATTATTATATTTTATTAACGTGTTCTAAAACTATCTGAATCAAATGTAACATGGTAAAGTTCAAAATTTTATTGAACAAAGATAATGCATTCAATTTGTAGGAAAAAAAATTTTGCCCAACTAACTCTTATCCCCAATTATAAAATATTCAAACAAAATGTTAGCTTATCTCATAAGCACCGTGTTCACAGCTGTATATATAGTTTTATGATTATATAATTTATTTTATTTTGTAATTTTCATAAGATAGCTTGCAAGCTCATCCCTCACATCTTTTCCGTAATTTCTGTGTATGCTACCCTGTCGGATATCGTCCGTATTCCACTCAGTTATTTCTTTTTATTTTCAAATTTAGCTTTTTTTAATTCATGTTCGTTTATTCCTTCAGAGTCTATTATTACGTTATGTAGAACACAAATGTATTTGACAATTGCGCAGACTCATATTAAATAAAATTCTAAATTTTTGGGCTGCGATGCCGAAGGCACATTCTACGACTCGTCTAGCTTGACTTAACCTTCTGTTTAATTTATCTTTCAAGTAGGATAACTCTTCATCCGGATAAGGTTTCATTAAATGGTCACTTATAGGATATGTGTTGTCACCTATCATAAAGTAAGGTAGCACTATGTTGAAGTCAGGCAACTTATCAAGATTTGGTATTTTAAGAGAGCCATTCTCTAACATGATGCATAAGTCTGAAGCTCGAAATGTACCACCATCTCTTTGTTGTCCGTAACCCCCAACGTCAATCACAATAAACTTATAATCAGCATCAACCAGCGCCTGCAGAACAATTGAGTAGTAACCTTTGTAATTAAAGTACTGCGATCCGCTGTGTTCAGGGCACTTAACTCTAATGTGCTTGCTGTCGATAGCTCCTAAGACATGAGGAAAATTCCATCTTTCATTGAACTTCGAAGCGATGCCCTTAAATTTTTCAACTGTAGTCACTGGCATATGTTCCCCATTCAAATTATCCCATATCGCTCGAACCACTCCATGTACAATATTACAAATGGTGCTTTTTCCAACTCTGAATAAAAATCCCAGAGTTCTGTAGTCTGAACTGGTGGCTAGCCACCTAAGAAATTAAAAAATGTGTAGAAATTGAATAAAATAAAAAAAATTCTGAAAAATAAAATTTTTTATGTATGAAAAAATATTTTAAATTTGAATTAATAATCCGAAATAAAAATTTAATTAAGGATCCGAAATAGCTTTAAAACTGTCCTTGAAACAAAAAGAAAACACTTTTAAATTTTTTTTAAAGTTTTCAATTTTAAATGAAGGTATGTTATTTGTTAATAGATTTTTTTTCTATTTTTGTAGAAACACAATTGAGGAATAAGTGGTTTCAATTGGCTAGCCAGTTTAAAACCGATATCAACAAAATCCCACCAAAACGCTCGGGTGACGCTGCGCCAAAACCTATTAAACGCTCCTGTTATCATTATGATGCTTTGGCGTTTTTAAAGGAAAATTTTGAGAAGGCCCAAAGTACTGGCAACTTAAAAAACGAAAATTTTTTGAAAATTCTTCCAAGCATAGAGGACGACGAGGATCTTGAGTATAAATCATCAGACGAAGTGGAGAAAGTAGATTTATGTTTATCCAGCAGTAAGGAATCATCTTACAGTGACTTATCAGATTGTGAAATTGACAAAAAAACATTAAAAAACTCTAAAAAAATTATGAAAAAAACTCCCGAGCAGAGTTCTAGTAATAGGACTAAAGATAAAATCGCAGATGACATCGTTCAGTTGGAAAAAAGAAAATTTAAGATTTTTCAAAAGAGTGTTGAACAATAAAAAAAAGTGATGACGCTAATATAAATTTTTTTATGTCTCTTGTACCGTTCATGAAAGAAATGAAAAGCCACTTAAACTTGAAGTGCAGAAAAGAAATTTATAATATTGTATCAGTTTTTTATAAAAGGATGTATTTAAAATAGTAATTTACCTCAAACAGTTCATATTTTTATGAAATCTTTTTATTAAATACTTAGGATCGACTGCCATGCCCGAAACACAGTGCAAAGAACACCACATATCAGGTATTCAATCAAACGCGTCCACTTTAACACCAAAAGTTAAGTCCATTGAAATTATTAAAGAATAAGTTCCTTTAACATCCAGAAAACAAAATGGTACGTTACAAACGATTCTAATTAAATAAATAAATATGAATTATTTACATTAAACCATTGTCAATTTGCTTAATATGTTTTGTAGATTTTGAGACTCAAGAACTTGAAAAAATTTCAAGCAGTAAAAGAAAAAGACAGGAGCCAGACTGTGAGACAACTATGAAAAGCAAAGAAAAGTCATTCAATGAATTCAATGATTCTGATACGAGAGACTTCGATGAATTATACATTCGTAAAAATTTATTTACAATAGTATTGTTTAATATGCTATTTTATATTTTAGTAGTTCAAAAATCAGCCTTATAATTTTTTTAGTAATAAAAATACTTTTTTTAGAAGCCCCGTTAGCATTAAAAAATTTAGACGATCAAAATCTTGTAGATCATCAAAAAAAGGAAGGATCCAAAATAGAGTTACAAAGTTATAAAGATCTGTATAATGTAAATATGAATCCTGCAATGGGCACACCATGAAATGAGTACAATTTTGTTCCGGTATTCATCGATTCACAAACCGGTAAATTTTACAGCAAATTACACTATCCGGAAAATATGGCCCAAACTCCGTTTTCCAATGTCAATAAGAGCATTACTGAAGAATATAATTTTTCTACGAACCCTGGCCCAACAATCCAGTAAATTTAATATTTTTATATAAAATTAAACATGGTTTATTCCATTAATTAAAAAAAAATCTTTTAATTAGAGGTTTGTCTACTCCACGTCAAGAATATTTTCAAGAATCTTCAAAGGAAAAAGAGAATTTCCTTATGACCTCTTATAGACAACCAGAAACGCAGTTTTATAACTTACGTGAAAATTCAGATGCAGAAAATCGATTCACAAGTCACAATTTTAAATTACCTTTGAGCAAAAGAAAACAATTTTCTATTGAATAAAAAACTTTCTTTCTAAGTTAGTATCCATTCTGTGTTCTTGGTAAAGAATAGCTTCAAGTTATGAATATTTTAGAAAAACCTTATTATTATTTACTTAACATGCAAATTATGAAACGTGTTAAAAAATTTCTTCAATAGCTATTTGTCAAATTTTTTCTTAAAATTGTTTGATGGCTTTATAATACTGATGTCCAACATTTGTTTTATCTTGAAAATCTTACAGTATTTATGAGCGAATACCATGTGCAAGTAAATGTTTCCATACACAGTTAAAATAAAGTAATTTTATTATTCTCCAAGTTAAAAGCCTTATGCCTATTTGTTTAAGGTTATTATTGTTCATTAAATAGTGTGATGACCAGTCTTTCTTCTGCTTCTATTGGGGCCAGATGCAAATTGCACCAATTTCTAGTGAGAGAAGGTTTCACAACGGTTAAGATATATCCAAAAGTATGTGGTTTCATTCGTAAGCATTGAAAAAATTTATCTTCGTTCCTTTTTAAAATGTGAAAGAGGTGGTGGTATTAACCATACACCTTACAACCTTTATTTGTTTCATGTGTTTGAATCTCACAAAAATTGCCTAGCAGAAGATCTAATTTTACAATGGCATTGTTCATCAGAAGAGAAAAGTTTTTTAAATTTACTTCATCCATGATTCAATGTAATTCCTGATGTGTATACTGATTGACGTAAGATTTCCCCGTCTTGGCCTTGCCCTGGTTCCACGCGTAGGGACACCAAAAACGCTATAACAAAGGGTAGCTAACACCGACACACCATATGCGATTCACTCGCACTTGTTGACAAACAATTTGCCGGCGGATTCGGGCGGCGAAAGTATCAAAACAAACTTCACATGAGACAGAGATACCTCTATAGCTAATAAAGCCATTGCTCATGAGAAAAGAAAGCTTTTATAGATACGGCTTACAACATCGCGACACAGCCGGCCGCGGCTAGATGTCGCATGTTGCTTACAGATGCATCTGGCTGCGTCTAGCAACGTCAGCAATGTCTCCGTTGCTCCACTGTGAACGAGCCCTAACCTAGACTGTAATGGTCTAGATATGGGCATCTCCTCTATTGTGGTATCAATCTGTATCAATTGGAGACTGATCATCAATGATGTAGCTGCATCGGCGGCCTCTGATGGTGCGTAGTATATGGCCTCGTAGCTTGTGTATAAAGTAACAGAGGGCTGCTCTTGTAAGGCTTGAAATGTGCCGTATCGTTTTAGTAACTATTTTAGTTCTAGTTTGTTTATAGGGCCCTTTATCACAAGGTTTAGGTAACGTCCACTGGCAATGGTGTCTATTATCTTGGACATTTTATGCAACCTGTAAGCGTTAGTATGATGGGTATTATGATGAATACTTTAAATGATCCGTAGATTATGTGTGAAATTTAAATATGAAAATAAGATCATGTTTATGAAACGGATAAATGATGCTCAGGAAAAACATGGATGGATACAATCGATATTTATTATGCTATGTCAAAATTTTCGCGGAATTACAATATAACGAAATAAGTAATATTAATACATGGTAAAGATTAATATTAGAAAAAATTTTACAATAGTGTTACATACAGTTGTCATAAAATACAGCATGCGTTTTAATCTCAAGTGTCAAAAGTTTTTTCTTTCTTTTTTTTTTTTTTTTTTTTTTCACATGTGAAACATAAAACCACACTTTTAATTTAAAAAATCTTGAAGACAAAACTGGACACTAAAGTTTAATTAGAAAAAAAAAAAAAAAAAAAAAACAATTATGTGATGCTTGAAATTATGTCTACCAATAAAGTTTGAATACGTGATGGTAATAATTAAGTAAATATAAAATCGCTCATTGGTTTTATAAAGCTTACAATTAAAATTGCAGAACTGAGCGATGTATTTTCTTAACGTAGGATGTAGCTAGTTAAATGATAGGATTCAATAGATGAATTCATTTTCTGCTGCTGTTGATTTTTTCTCGTAAATCGATGATTTTGGCAAAGGTTGGTTTTGTTTTTAAAGTCTGTATGCATCGTTGTCTTTTGCATGTAATAATTCATTAATGATTCATTCATTCAAGTTGTTGTTGACATAAAAAGTGAGCCAGTTTCTTGTTCATTTTGTGTTTTGCACTCCTTTAAATTGGTTCGGCGTATCTCGGGCGATACTTGGGTTCATCGTTCTGCACCGCTAGAATAGCGCTATTAGGATCCATGTATTTTACATATGCTTAGGATAATTTTCCTCGCTAATTTTTAACGGCATAACGATATTCTGGGGTACGAAATTAAGAAAAATAGTTAAAGAAATTTCTCTCCTTTTTGTTCCGTCTATATCCCACGGTATAAGACACATAAGTGTTTTTGGATCAATGTTCGGTATATCATTGTCGCTTTTTGGTGATGTTGGTAAGGAATCTTTTCTGCTTGACAAATAGTAAATTTCATCTTGAAAGTAGAAAACGTCTGAACTTTTTCTCCTTTTTTTAGTATTTTATTAGGTATTTTTATTAAATGAATCCCCATTGTAAATGGCAGTTATAGTGCGATGTGTATAACTATGTAAATCCAGAAGTATGTGCATTTCCCTGATGTTTCCTTTATTTTATAATTGTTCAATAACTTCATGTAAAGAATAGTCCATGGTGACTTAAGTCTTTATTGTTATATTATAGTCAGGGTTTATCGTAAAGTCTGGAAGAAAGATAGTATCAAATTACTATAAATTTATGAGTCTTATTCCAACTTTTGAGATGTATGGCGTGGGAGTATCAAACTCCGTCTCTTTATTATAGGTCTAGTTTTAGATGATTTAGGTATTTTTTGTTTCTCTTCAACTTTGGCATTAAATTCAGTTAGTTCATGTTCTTTTGGTTCTTGTTTAATAGTTTCTCGGGGTTCTGTGATCAGTAGATTGATTGCGCGTTTCATAAATTTTTTCAAGATACTACGTTTCATAGTCTTCTTGAAACAGCTTCTTACTTTGATAATGAGTATTACTATTGTAATTGTAATAACCATAGCTTCAATGACATTAATTATTAAAATAAAAAGAGAAGTTTGTTTTTCCTTCAACTTTCGGGTTCGCATTTTCTTCATTTGATTTATTATATTTTGTATATTAAATTCTTTAGCTGTCCAAGCTTATTCATTAGAGTTTTATTCTCGAATCGGTTTTATAGCATGATGGAAGTCATCAGTGTCTTTTAAGAGTTCATGTAGTACAATTAAGTTTAAGCTTTCTTCTACTTGATAGGTATACTGTATCTGAGTAATTATCTTGTGTTCATTGATTAAGGTCAATTCATGAGTTTTTCCCGTACATCCATCATTCATTCGTAAAAGACCTATACTTTTTACTTTTTCTTGTTGATCCATTTTATTGGGACAGATAATGTTTAATTGTTCTTCACAAGGTGTCGAGAATAACCATAAGTTATCAGCTGGTAAGGAAATCCATTGACTCTTTGTTTTTGATGTACATATACTTTAGCAGTATTTAAATAGTTCTATTCCAGGTCGTCATAGCATAATAATTTCACATTCGTTTAAAGAATAGAGATCTTTTAACGGTTCCATAACAGAGCATACATAACCATATACTGTTTTATCACGCGGGTTAAACGTAACTTCCATTAAAAATTCTTTATTGGTGTTAAAAATTCTAGATTTTCTGCTAGGTTCTTTACACCCTGGGATACAGTTCTTAATATATTTAGAGTAAATAGCTTTGGATGTGCTTGACCTTTTTGTAAATTATGCAAGATGCCAATTAGATATTCATGTGAAGGAATAATATAATCTAAGGTAGCCTCAGTTCTTTTTAAGTGAGTTAATAAATGTATCAAATATCTGTCGAGAGCAAAATCTTATCCTGAAGTCAACATATCAGTAACTTAATTGAGAATATTCTTATGGCATTTCATAGTCTTATATAGTTTTTCAAATGCAGCTGCAAAAATATGGCTGTTTTGTTCATACAATTTAATATGTCCCTTATAATCGGTATGCAAATTGTTGATTTTAGTGTTTATAAAATTGATACCGTCCTTTGTGACTAAACCTGAGAGTCCTTAAGCAATGCTTCCAATAATTCCAAAAGGTGTCAGTCTTTTTATTCGTATTCTAACGTATGGAATAATGTTATCCCTCGCATAGGTTCTCACAGTATTTTTTTTGTTAAATAGTGTTGCTTTGACATTTTTTATTTGAATTATCTTTTAATTTCAGAGGACCATTTCCATGTAGTTAGTACAATTAGGATAAGCAAATTGTACAATGCAATATCGAAAGGTTTCATTTAATTCTTAAGTAGGTCTGTGTTCTGATATGAATTTATTAATATCCACCCATATCACTATCTTTCAATCAGCTTTTTTTTATTTTTGTAATACCGATTCGTTCATACTATATTACAAGGCTCGTTCCAAGTAGTTCTATGCTATAGTTGCCATGATTAGTATAGTTTTAATTTGTGCAGCCTTCAAGCACTATTGGCATTAAGATGGCCAATATAATCCGCATCGATGTTTTTTTTTTTTTTTTGTTTGTTTCTTTTTTGTTTTTTTATGGAAGACATGTAGATCATAATTCTTACAAGGATACTATTATCGGGGGACTAGTTTTTATTTATCTGTGGGTTTTCGTATGATTTCACCATCGTTTTTTTCAAGTAACACATTATTTCCCTCTAAAACTGTTTTTATCTCTAGGTGTTCATTATAATAGCGATTGGATGTATGAGAACGTACTTCTTTCTTTACTCAAACTAAATATTCTGGTTTAACATTAGAAGACTACAATTTTTATAGTATCCTGTTTTTGTTTGCATTTTCATTTTTATTTGGTTATGTGCTGATGCAACTTGCATTTCTTGAAGTAGCTTAATAAGATCTTGTAAATATAATAAATAAATTTATAACCTTTTATGTTTAGGTATCTTCAAGGGCAACCTTGCTATTCTTCCGAATACCAGTTCATAGGGCGTCAAATTCGTTGCTGCATGTACTTTTGTGTTGTATGTGAAAGCTGCAAATTTGGCCAAATTGTTCCAGTCATCATAAGTTTCAGAGTAAGTTATTATAAAGTCAGCTAAGGCAGCATAAATTCTCTGTAGTGATCCGTTTTTTTGAGGATAATATGCTTATGTAGTTAGATAATTGGTTCTTAGGGTTCTCATGAGTTGTTTCAATAAATTATACATAAATGTAGCATATCTGTCTGATACAATTGCTCTAGGTGCACTGTAAACTAATATTACATTTTGTACGAGTGCATTGGCAAGCGTGTTTAATCTTAGATCTGATACAGGGACAGATACGATGTACTTAGTCAAATTACATTAGATGGTTTACAAATGGCAATTACCGTTTGGTGTTATTCTCAATTCACCATGGGTATCAATAGAAATTTTATGAAAAGCTTCAATAGGTGTGTCTGTAAGTACCAGCGGTTCTCTTGTTTTTATTCGTTCAATTTTTTTATCTTGACATTTGCTGCAATTACGAACATAATTAAGAATATCTTTCCCCATCTCTGGCCAATTAAATCGTACTCTTATTTTCTGATAAGTTTGGTTGATTCCCTTATGTCATTCAACAGGGCTGTTTTGTAGTATTTATATTATTTTATTACGTTCTGAAGTTTTCGGAAAATCCACTTTACAGTAACAGATAGTAATTTGTATAGATGTCTTATCAGAAACTGTTGATAACATTTCTGTTATCAATCCAGGTTTTGATTTGTCTACAAGATCTTTTAATTCAGGAAGTTCTAAGATTTCGTCTCAATAATACTTTGCTGAGTGGCTTAAAAGCTTTTGTAAGACCTTCTGAAGTTATCAAATCGGTAGGTATATCACTTATAACAATTGACAGTATATTATGTCCTTCATGAGGTGTTATTAATATTTGGTCAATTTTTGGTTTCTTTGGTTTCAAATGATTAAAGTTCAGTGCACCTATTGATCTTAATAGTCTTGAAACAGATGTGACTGGTTGACAATCTTTGATAATAAAATGAGCTACATTGTCTTTTTTGTATGTAAGGCAATATCTGGTTGTAATTTTTTTTTACTGGGTTACCACGACAGCCTACTGGCCTAGTCGCCAGGGCCACCCACTCACGACCTATGTGTGGGGGTATATTGCTGCACCCATTTACAAACTCTTTACTTATATCATACGTAATCCATGGGCACAGTGTGAGTATCTTTAGTGAAATACCTTGACAGTTGAGCTGACACTCTCTGCACCAATGGTGCATCGTGTCCACTCGCCACTGTGTAGCCTTTTCCCGGAGAAGACTCTATATTTCAAAACGACCACTCCTCGCCGGTTAAGCCGGCGCTCTCTGGCGAAGCATCGGATCCAGGCTAATTAGCATTCCCGGAGAAGTCCCATGTTTCAGGGACTACTCCTCACCGGTAAGGCCAGCGATCCTTGCCTGGCATCGGATCCGCTAATCTCTACCTATTGCCCTAACACTGTTTCGTATTTACTCAGGCCTGAAAACCTGTGGGGCAAGGAAAAAACTCTGGAACTACTCTGAAGGAAAATTCCGCGGAAAAATCCGCCCTGAAACAGCTGGGGTTACATAGGAACTTTTCTTGATGAAAACAGTTTTTGAAAAAATCTGCATTCACCGGGAATCGAACCCACGGCCCCTAGAACAGCATTATATTAGTAACAAACATGTTTACCACCGAGCCAATGCTGCTCTCTTATATCTCTGGTTTTAATTACATTGTTTACTACCTCAGTTCTATTTATGTTTTTATAATTGTCGGTACTACTGCTACTATCACTACGACTTACGTACATGTTTCCGTACTGTTGTTTGTATCAATTAATTGGTTGGAAAGGGTATACGTCTGATAGTAGCACAAAATCAGGTGCAATACTTTAATTGAATGATTTATTTTCATTGCATTTTTTTTGTTTGTTGTTTTTTTCATTTAAGTTATTCGGAGTTTTTTCTGTCATTTGTTCCAAGTCCAGTGCTTCAAATCGTCAGTTTTTTGCAATAAAAAAAGTACTAGTGTGTGTCGGTGTACTAGAAGTTTAGAGTGTATTTTCCTTAATAAAAGGGGTTTTGATAATTTTCCACTCGTCATAAATTTTCTTAAAATTATATCTTAATCAAATAGGGGCTCAAAGTCTGTTGTACGTCTTGATACATCTTCAATTCTATTATCTAATACAGAATCATCAAAATTATCGGGGTCATAGGTGTTCGTTTTGGTTAATATGTCTTAAATTTTGGGATCCAGCTTATATGTATTAGAAAATCAAGTTACTAATACAAAGTCCGTATTAGCTTGCTCGGGTTTATCATCGTTGTTAGATTTTTACAAATATCCTTGAAGACTTTAGTTTAATTTGCTTGTTAACTTTTGTATTTCTTGATAAGTAATTTTATAAATTTTAATTGTACTTTTAGGTTGGTCTTTAAAAATGTAGTTTAAACCTTCACTCAGTGAATAGGTGTAACGGAGATTTTAGTATTTGTCGCATCTAAGTCTGAGTCGGTATCTGTATTTGAGTCTACTTTTGTTTCAGTCAACACTTGCTGTAATCCACTTCGTCTAGGGTCGTATACTAGTGGTTGTGTATCTTCTTCTCACGATTCTTCAGTATCACTCAGGTCGTGTTCGGAAAACATACTTGTTCTTGACGGTGCACCAAGGTTAATTACATCTCTGACTGGTTATTGTGGCATCTCTTTATTTATAATGTTTTATTCCAGTGATTTCGGAATTCATATCACCAGCGTGTCATGTTGTGGCTACTGATTCTGAAAATTTAACTTTTAATGAGCTAGAATCTTTTGATGTATTTTTAGTGAGATTTCTTAATATACTCGGTTTAGATGCAGATGATGTCTATGATTGTGGAAACGTTTTCGTTTAAGTCCTCTGAGCAATCACAATATGATCCAACTTTGGTCGTTTCTCGTTTGTTTTTTAACCAAGAGGTCATCCAGGGCCTTTAACCAATTTAGGTACATTTGTTTCTGATTTGGTCATGCTTCTCGGTTTCATTACTTTCAATGTCTCTTTCAAGATTGTTGGCAGTGCTTTAGGTTTGATAGTCGTTAAATTAAATGTTCTTACTATTTCTTTTCTTTGACTATGTAATTCTGTTTTCCTCTTTTCCTCTATTTTTTTCCGCCTTATTATCATAACTCTTAATAATGATAATCCGTTATTTATAGTGTTTTCCCCATACAGAAATGATCCTACTGAATTTTCAGTTAATGCATCAGCATTGGTATTGAATTTTCCTTACTTGTATTTGAAATCATATTCATAATTGGTAAATTTAAACATCCAGCGCATTAAACGTAGTCATGGGTCTTTCCTCATCAAATTTAATGGTCGATGATGCAGCTTAGTATTTCTTTTCAGTCGTGGAATAATATATTTCGGCTTTATTGAGAGTTCTTGAAAGATAAGCGATGGGATGGTCAAGCCCATATTTTTCTTGACTCACTACGGCTCCAATATCGTAGTCAGATTTATTTGTTGTTAACTTTCATGATTTACTAAAGTTGGGATATTGTAAAGTAGGTCTTCACATGGATGGTATTTTAGTATTTTAAAACTCTTTTCTTGCACTTCGGTCCATTCAAATTTTTCTCCCTTTTTTCATAAATTTGATGACGGCTTCGCTATTTTCAAAAAATCTTTAATAAAACGTCAATAGTATCTTGCTAGTCCTAAGAATTGTCTAAATTTTTTCATAGTTTTTGGTGGGGAATTTCTCTATCGGATTGTATCCTTGTAGGTCTGGTTTAATTCCCCGATGCCTTACTATATGCCCAAGAAATATTACTTCTTCTTGCAAAAATTCAACTTTATCTGGCTGGAGTAACATATTCGCTCATCTTAACTGGTTAAAAAGTAACCTATTTTTACAGTCATGATCTACTTAAATGTTTTGCGTGAATAATAATATCATCTAAGTATACTAACATTTCAACATTTAAGAAACCTCTTAATATGAGATCGATTTGTCATTGAAATGTTTCCTTTGCGTTTTTCAAGCCATCAGGCATTCGTCTGTATTAGTCTTTTTATTAAGTTTCCGGAAATAAATCACTATCCTCCTTCTTAGATTTCCATGGCTATCAGATTTTTAAGGAATAATCCAGAGAGGTGAATTATACGCTGATGACGAGGGCTCAATTATTCCATCGTTAAGTTATTTTGCTACGTGATCTTCTAAAACTTTTTTATGTACCGGTAGGTGACGATATTGCTTAGTATTGATAGGGATGTTATTTTCCTTTGGGATTTCATATGCAACAAGATTAGTACAGGGTAAAGGGTCTCCTGGTAGCAAGAACATTTCTGGAAATTCAGAAATCAATCGATAAATTCGGTCTCGTTCTTCCAGTTTCAAGTGACCGGTATGCACAAGTCCTTTTAGGTCGCTTATTCTATAGAATATATATTATTTGTTTTTGATAGTTGGTCTCTCATGTTCACTACTAGTATTGGGGTCAAATTCAGGTGTAATGTAGTCGAAGGATAGAACTTCGTTTAGATCTATTTTAATCGTAATATCATCCTCATTAGTGTTTATTGCCATAATGTTACATTGACTGTTTACATTTCTATTCCTTCTCCCAGATACACATCATCATGTCCTACATCGACTCGTGGTAAATATTCTTTAGTTAAATTGATATTAAATTAATTCTTACTATTTGACGTGTTTGAGCCTTAATCGTATATTTAGTTTATTTATTAGTTTTTTTTTGTTCCTCATTAAAGCAATGTTGTTTCACACCAGGAGTACTTTTATTCTGTTTAATGGCATGGCATAAAGTGGTCATTTTTTTTAGACAGAACTATTTTTTCATACTCAAAAAAATTCCTTATTGGCCATCTTATCATGCTTCATCTACCTGACTATTCCTGTAAGATTAATAATTTCCGTAGTCTGTACGCGTGAATATGGGTGCAAGTGATCTAATTTAATCAGGTTTGTAACGGCGCCATTGTCGATCATGAGGGTGATAAAACAATTTTGCCCTTCTAGACTTAAAACCTTATGCTTGTAGGCTCGTCATCTATGCCAAGTCCTTGGCACCTACCGATGTGGACGGTTTCGATTCTGTTGCAATATTCATCACCTGAGCCGTAGTACTCGGTGTTTGGTTCTGATTGAAAGGCTTACCTCTGTATATTATATAATTATATAATATTATTAATATAAGAAGTAGTTATACATATATATATATATATATATATATATGTATACATAATATCGATAATCATGCATTTGACATGCTACCCATCATTGATTATAGGTAATAAAGAAAATTTTTTTTTTTCTTTATGCGTGTGTACAACAAAAATATACATATACATATTTCCAGTGTCAATGCTTGTTTGGCGCATGCACGTATAATAAAATTGCAGTTTTTTTTTACAAGTTTACGCCTGTCGACGGAATGATAAGTATACCATGTTTAATGTCCAGAAACTGAAGTGAGAAAGTGCAATCAAGCGCACATGTATGGTACCCTCTACTTTAAGCTACAAAATTTTTTATCAAGTCTTCTAACTACTTAACGATAACATTATAATAAATTATAAACATATAGTGTGGCTAAACCAAGAAAAAATTTTGTTTAAACAAATTTCCCAATTATTTATAAGAATATCGCCATTAAAAAAAACCACTTAACGCTTGTTGAACTTGTTGTCAAAAGTTTACTTAATTTAAAAATTCCAAAAGTTAAATTTTTTTAACTTAAAAATTAACAATCTGGTTCTGTTTACAATACAATGTGTACTAAAGTGTCATATGAATCTTACCTTTTAATATCTTAATTTAATGAAAATGTCTATTAATAATTATGTCTATTTATCTTTAATTAATTAAATTTTCTGAAAAAACCACAACTTTAAACGAAATAACCCAGGATTTCCAAGTTTTTTTCATTTTACTTCACTTTGTTGTTAAATAATAAGCATGTGCTTGTAACAAAAAGAACTAGTACGCTTAAGTCTCTTCATCTATATCAAATTCAATATTAATGAATAAATTATCAAACACTATCAACAGAATAATCCAATGCTCTCTAGTCTTTTAATTTTTAATACAGTCAAATGTCAATTAGTAATCACGGACCTTGAATGGAATGATCAAATATGCTCTAGTCGTTTCTATTTTAATATATTATGATATTTGCTAATAAAAAAGTGCTTGTAATAAAATGATTGAGTACGCTCTAGTTCTCAGATGTTTATTAAATTAAAAGTAAATTAACAATCAATCCTATTAAAGGCGTAATGCAATGCGCTCTAGTCTTTTTATTTATTTGCTAATTACTGTATGAGAGATTCTGATATAACCATGCATTGCTATCATATTTTGGATTTTTTAATAATTTTTTCATGTTGCATAAACAATTTGTTACATAAATACTGTGATTTATTAACGTCTTATGTTTTAAAGACTAATGGTAATGTTTATGAATAAACCAACATTTTTTTAAATAATTAATGCTAAGGATGTCACTATTTTCATTGATAATAAATGAACTAAATAATTAGTAAAGGAATAAATATCTTTAATAGATTATGTTGCACTCCATTACATTGTTCAAAGCACTTTGTTAAATATAAAGCACAGTTATAATTATCAAACAGTAAAAACTTAAGGACCGGTTGATAAGTAATTAAAAACACTTATTTACTTAAAAGTTATACGTCATAATCAACATTAAAGTTGGTAACAGAAATAAAGTTAAATGAACGGCATTATTATTAGATAAATTTTGCTTGGTAGTTTCAAAATATCAGTTAAAAATTACTTATTAACAACGAAAAGACAAGCACATTTTGTTATTAAGACAAAAGTGCTATATTACAATTCTTTGATTTTATATATTAATTAAATATTAATTAATTTCCATTACTAATAACGCAAATGAGAAAGTGTTCGGTGTTATTTAAAAAAAATAGTTTGATTATTAATAAACATTACCAACCCTTAAGAATACGCAGACGTTAATGAATTACAGTATTAATGTGAGAATTTATTAGACAACATGAAAATATCATATATAAATAAATTAACATGACAGCAATGCATAGTTAAATCAATATCCCTTCGTCGAGAATTAGCAATATTATTTACAAAATTAGACTCCAGCGCACATGATTATTCTGTTAATAAGTTTGATTAATATAATTAACATTAAATTTATTTTCAATGAAAAGAATAGAGCAAACTATGTCATTTGGTTACAAGCACTTGTTTATTAACAAAGACCATACTAAATTATAATGGAGAAGACAAGAGCGCATTAGATAGTTTTGCTCAAGGTGCTTCATTATTAATTACTATTAATTTAAGATGTAGAAAGACAAGGTTGTACTGGATCATTTATGTTATGAGCACTTGTTAATTAACTAACATTACAATAAATCAAAACAAGGAAGATTAAATAACTTAAATTATATTAATTGAATTTAAAATACTTAAGCGTACTGGATTATAATAATCAGGGTGTTTTTTTGTTTTAAGTGAAAGTTTTGTTTATTTACGATGAAAGGACTTGAGTCTACTGGACCAGTTTGTTATTAACGATTGTTAATTTATTAAAATCATAATAAATTTAGAACGACAAGCTTTGGCCGCACCTCAAATATTTCTTTAAAGGTGCTAGTTTATTAATTGACAATTTAATTTATTTAAGATGAAAATACTAGAGCTACTTAGAGTTTTCTGGCTTAGTAGTTTGGTGGCTTAGAGCTTTGATGGCTTAGTATGATAGGGAAGAAACTCTAATTATTTAAAAAAAGTCACCTTCATGCTATGGTTGGTATCTTATTCATAACAATTAATAAAATAATTGTTTTTAATGGACATGCAAAATTAAGTTTTGGAAAGAAATGTTTCACGAATAGCCAAAAAAATAAAAATTAAGTGATTTTCTGATTTTTTTTTATATTCTTAGATATTTTGACTTTCACCAAAAAATAAAAAGAAGGAGTTATAAATTACAAATGTCTAATACCTAAGCCTAACCTTTTATCTGAATCCACATGGATAGAAAATTGAGAGTGAACTACAATCATTAAGTTTTTTATTAAAATTCAAACACCGTTGTGTTACCGTTGTTTTAGCCATATTAAATTGACCGTATAGTAATGCATGGCTTACAGCTCAAATTTCTATTGGTAATCAATAAACATTTCTTACAGAAACAATCTTATAATGCATTTGTAAATTTGTTTTCGTACGCCATATTGAATCGGCAATTTAAAATTTTGTGCATACAACTCTTATTACGCAAGCCCTAGCCTATACCATGAGTATATACCTATATTGGAGACTATAGTATGTGAACAGCATTCATTCCGTTCGCTTATCATTAAAAAAAATGAAATTTTTTTTACTCAAAAAAAATTTATTATTATGTGGCCGTGTTGAGTCAGCCATATTTTTAATTACTAGTTTTACCTTGAATTTTATATAAGTAACTTAAACAATTACAACTTTGTCAATTAAATTCAAATTATTTTAAAAGTATCAATTTTTGTCTGCCATATTGGATCGGCCATTTTGAATTTACAAAAACTAAACTCAGAACTGTGATCAACCACCCAAAAAACCAACTCGTGAGGAATTTCAAGAGAATTGTTTTGAAAACAGAAATTTTTTAAGGGATTTAATGATCTTCTAGTCATTTTACCAGTGTTAATGTTATACCCAATCTAATTATACGTAAGAAAAAGAAAAATCATAGTAATATCTTAATCCTTTCTCGAAATTTACAATTTTTATACAAAAAAAAGGAAATTAGATCTCTGTGTGCCACTTCCGCTTCCCCCCCCCCTCACGAGAAGACTCTCCATCTCTCACCCTCACATTTGAAGTAAATACATTCAAAAAACGAACATAAAAAAAATAAAAAATGTGAAAAATGCTATTTGTCAATAAGTGTTATAAAATTACTTTCCAGTGTTAGTTTGATATAATTTTCATGTTACTAGAATAAGTGTTAAACGACTTTTTTAACCTATAAAAATGGTTTGGTTACAGGAAAGTTAGTTTGTAGAGCGCGCTGGGAGGAGGGTGGATATATTTTAACTAGAGAATAATGCAGACAGAAAAATTGCAAGGTTCTTTAATTTATTGATAATACTGAAAGTATGCTGACATATTAGACATAGATTTTCGTTATTTATATCAAAATCTTCTGTAAAACTATTTTTATAATTGTATGAATTGAAAACGGAAAAAAGTATTTCTACTAGAAAGAAAGCATTATGGCTCTAGCCTCTTTAAAAATATCAAACCAAAAAATAATGCCCTTCAAACCCACAGTGATATCTACAGGTTGTATCTACAAAAAATTTTCAGAACGAAGTTTTTTATCGTGGTTTACGATAGGATATATACTTTACGTGTATTTCCTTTGTATAAGGAGGTTGGAAACAGGGACCAATCAGCCAGAAAGCGTAAGAAAAAAGCGTACTCTCCCATTTAAAAAAAAGTAAAAAAAGCAGGAAAAAAGCCAAATTCAAGAGAATCTGATGATGAATCGCCACAATCACACAACCAATAGGAAATTGGTGGCAAATTTAAATATTAAAACTAAAAACATAAGTAGAGATAGCAAGAATTTAGTGCACAGGTACGCGCATACAAAGCGATCCGCAAAAAGGTGTTAAAAGAGACTAAATGTATGTATGTGTATTGGCAACCTTACTTTGCTGCACAAACATTATTACGCAATACGCATATATTTCTGTGCACTCGCTGGCAGAGAAACAAATACTATACCAAGCGACTCATTTTGGTAAACGGTATACTTAATCAATTCGAGTTTCACCAACACACAACACGCGACTTGATCGTTCTCGAAAACGACCATACTTTAGTTATCATAAGCCAATAATTGATATAATTGGATGATCAAATTTTTTTATCAAATTCGAATTTTTTCATTTGTTTTTATAACGTTTGCATCAATACGTTTCTTATTTTTATAATTAAAGTTTACGATATTTTTAACAAATTACTTCTTGCGTATTTCATTATTGGTTTCTCGTTTTTATTAAGCAAATAACATATTATATACTCAATTATCATCACTTTTAAAAAATCATTAGAATTATAATTCGGTGGAAAAACTAAAAGTTAATACTTTCTGACTGATGGGTTCCCGAGCCTTTTCATACATGACACATGTACAGGAAGACATAAACCACTGTAACCCGCGAAAAAATGACATATTGAGCTCCCATTTTATTAATAAACCTTGTATTTTATAGTACATATGATTTCTACTTACATGCAAGAACTTTGATCTCACCGGAGGACTCCAAGTCCTACACGCTTGTTTTTTCTTCTCATTTTTTATAAAAGTATAAAAGACAAATTGATAATTTTGTATTAAAAATAAGATTTAATTATTTAAAATTGTGTACAATAAAAACTTTGGTTCATTTATGAATTATACAAGTTTACATTAAGTTAATTTTCTTTTTTTTCATATAAACATATGGAAATTATATGAATTAATGAAGAAATTGTAGTTTGACTATAATGTTATTTAATAAATTTTATCTTTTTCTAACATTTTGTCTTTATTTGAAAGGGAGGGGGTTTCACAGATCATTCAGGGAGGCAAAGCCTGACTAGTGTATATATACATATATGAGCGCACGTGAGTGCGTAGGTCAGGGAGGCTCTATCCTCGTGTATGCTCTGTGGTAGCACCTTACTGACAGGGTATGCTATAACTATAATTTTTTCTTAATAAGCTTATGATTTTATTTTACTTAGCCTTAAAAAGTTACACAATTTATTGTCAAATGGGCAAAAAGAATATGTTGAATGGGATCTTACCAGGTATGAAAAACTACTGCATTTCTCGGAACTACTTGAAAAAAAGTGTTTTGCCAGGGGGACTGGGGTAAAATTTTGAGGCTGCTTTTAGGGACACATAAAAAATAGACTACTTTGCATCACATTACCATGATTTTTTTTTTTTCTGGTAATCGATCATTTTACTCAAATCAAATATATTACTTCTCTTGTCACTGTGTAAGCAAGTTGATACCATATTATACAGGTATAAAAGGCGTTCGAAAATTGAAAATAAAATCCTTACATAACATTTTTATTAATATTATTATAATACTGGTAACTTGAAAGTTAAAGTTTTAGATACATTCACTTTAATTTACGACTATAATTATGACGAAGCTTTTGACTGTTTTTTGACGAGATGTTATTAAGCTTTCAAGGTTGATTAGAAATGAAGTACTCTAATAAGTTAAAAGTTTGTTCAGGCTCATTCTCGAAAAGACTCGGAAAATCTTGTATAGATCTACTTGATTACCAAAGTATATATATATGTCTATTTGTAGAAAAAAACCATAGAAATTTTCACCGTAAAAGCAACGGTAAATTTTAATGCAGTGATACTTACATTGTTACCCAAGTTTACGGTAGTTTTTATGTTATCTGTAAAATTTATCTAAAGTTCACTGTGATTTTTATTATACGGAAATACTAAAATTTCCCCTAAAAGAGCATATAGCTATGGGCTGCAGGGTTATGTGATCCAAAGGACAGGGCTGACTACTAATCTGCTGTAGTGGGCTATAAGTTGTACAAGAGAACGAGAGACGTAACAAGAAATCAGTAGACATATCGATGAAAGTGAGTATTTTTTATGAATAGCTTCAAGCGTAGTAGGACTACATCATGTTTCCAACAATACTTTTAACATGAAATCTATTAATGCAAACATTTGCACAGGACTGACACGCCACTATTTCTATAGGTAAGAAATAATAAGGTTTACTATTGCAATTCGTAGGTTAACCCGCATTGCAGCAGACAACTGGTCATGTAGTTGGCCTTCCCCTTCGGTCCACATAACCCTTTAGCCTGTAGCTACGTACTCTTTCAGAAAAAAATTTTACCCTTGCCATACAGTAAAAATTATAGTGAATTTGGGATGAACTTTGCGGATAACATAAAAAATACCATAAACAACGGTAAAAATGTATGTACCGCTGCAGTAAAAACTTATGGAACGATAAAATGTCGCAAGATTACCATTGCTTTTATGGTAAAAATTTCTGTGATTCTTTTCTGCACATACACATATTTCTCCAAGTCTCTCTGAAAATAAAGGTTGAATAAATATGATGTTTTCTTATGATGAGAAAACGTCACGTTTCTTAATCCCCCTTCCCTATTATGACACATTATCAAGCTGCACAAACATCCCTTGTCCACTTCTTATGATATATTACGTGATGTAATATACCATATGAACGGTCCCTAAATACGGTGAAATCTTAAGCTCACCTTAACAAAAAGAGAAGTCAAGAGCAGATTCCTTTCTCTATGTAAGCTTCACCGTATTTAGGGACCGTTCATATGGTATATTACATCACGTAACACAATAAGAGGGGGACGAGGGGTGTTTGTGCAGCGTGATAATGTGTAACAATGAGGAGGGGGGGTTTAAGAAACGTGACGTTTTCTCACCATGAGAAAACATTCTATTTGTTTGAACAATGACCTTTCATTTTTCAAGGTAATAGAGAAAGTAAGCAATCAGGAAGTTTCGACCAGCAATGATTATTATAGAGAATTTCAATTTTTCTAAGTAACGAAATCGGCTGTATTATACCTACAAACAATACTAACGGGGATTTGTCTTACGTACCACTGATTTTGAAAATATGTAGAGTAT
Organism: Copidosoma floridanum; assembly: GCF_036245765.1. NCBI lineage: Eukaryota > Metazoa > Arthropoda > Insecta > Hymenoptera > Encyrtidae > Copidosoma > Copidosoma floridanum. The sequence continues at coordinate 13,187,386 of NW_028321901.1, read as the reverse complement.
TTGAAATATTTAATGTATACTACCATTTTGAGCATGAGAAATTAATATTCAGTGTACAATTTTAGCGTCAAAGATGCAAACCTAACCACAAAAAACAAAAATAAAAAATGTCTTGTTTTTTGGCAGTATGTTGGTTATATTAGCACCAAATTCAACTTTTTTTTTCATATTGAAGTTTTTACTTTAAATTAAAGTACAAAATATATGATGTATATTTTGATTACTAAGTTGCCCTCAATTTTTCAGATTTTTAAAATTCGTGGAACGTGGTGAAAATAATTAAAACCTCCTTTTTTTTAAATATTTTGAGGCTTTTTCTTAGACTAATTTTCATCTAAAAGCTTTTTAACCTATGAAAAAAGTTTTTTTTTTGTACATTTATAAAATATTGTAAAAACTGTACATCTTTTTAAAATCAGTGGTATAGAAGACAAATTCGCGTTCATGTTGTTTGTACGTATAATACAGCTGATTTTGTCACTTAGAAAAATTAAAACTTTTTATAATAATCGTTGCTGGCCAAAAACTCCTGATTGCCTACTTTCTCATTCACCTTGAAGAATGAAAGGTCATCCTATTCTTACAAAACCTCAGGAACCGCAAAACATTAAATAATCCTAATGTCAGTCATAAAATTCCTTAAAGTGTGTTCATACGATAATATTTCATTTTTTTAAATTGATTTTATTGGTTTTACAAGTTTGAACATGATGTTTTATTTTTACGATCTTCGGGAATAGAGAAAAGCAGAGTGAACAGACCAAATTTTTCATAAAAGTTACCCTCAATTAACGGTAATGTGCAATATTCTATGAGAAAAAAGTTACAGGAGATATTTTGAATATAGTTTAAACTGAAAATTTGATTAAATTTTACTAAGCATTATTTTTTACAAAAAATACAACAAAAAAAATTATTATCTATCAAACTTATTTTTTTCAAAACTTTCATTATTATTTTAACACTGTTTTCTAGACGTAAAGCTAAATAAGTCACTAAAGCCAATTTTATTTTAATCATCGTCGCTGTTTTTATTAATAGTTGGTGATACACCTTCTATAACAAGAATTTTGGTTGATTTTTCTTTAGATCTTAAAACTTTTGATTGAAATCGCGCATGCGATAAATAGTATATTATTGCAGCCACGTGAGAATAACACCCTATAGTTCTCAAGCCATTGGCACATTCACAGCAGTATCAAAGAATGGCACTACATCCCATTGTGCTTGGCCTGTAATAAATGTAACAGTTGTAGGTTTATCTGAAAATTTGGCGAGATTGGACCTAAACTTTCATTATCTCTAGTATTTTCATCGAATAATTCATGTCTATTTCATTTTTATCATTTATCATTTCTGCTAGATGTGACATAGCTTGTTGAAATTTGTAGGTACCAGTAAAAAATACTTTAAAATTTTCTTCGGTCTATTATGGAAAGTTCATTACTTCACTAGATGTCAATTTTTGGAACTGAATTTTCCTCTGGTTTCAGCTTTAACAGCCAATGTATTTTCTTTTTTTCTTTACGTCTGATTAAATATAAAACTGTATCTTTAGTAGAGTATTTAGAAATGCACTATTTTCTACTTGATTAACAAGAAATTCAGGTATTCTGCAGTAGAGTCCAGCATTTGGTATCATCTTATTATCGAACTGTTGACGAGACTATCCAATTCAGTAGCTGTTAGCCGTGTATGTTTTCCTTTCACGGCAGGTATAAGAACCTCATACTCTTTTTTTTTCTAAAAATAATAATCCGTCAGGAAAGCCTTTATAAAAAAAAACAAGTCTCTTTTGTTTCATATCTTAACCAAACTTTTAACGTCACTTATTACTTATTTTATGATCGAAACATCATTTTGAGTAGTGTAATGACGTCCCGTAATGTATACTATATAACCGTTTGTAGTACACATGGTGAATGGTTTGCACAAAGAAACTTTTTTGTCTCAAGTGGAATTTCCTTTAATATTCATTGTTACTACTTTTTTGATGTCTAAGGGAAGTATCGTCCCATACTAAAGCCAGTTCATTATCAATATTATATAATTCTCTAGCAATTTGTGCTGTATTTTCAAGTAAAACTTATCAATTTTAACTTTGTATACCAAATCTAGTTGGAAGGATATTATGTTCAAAAGCTCTAAGCATGGATTCAGAATAATCAGAAACCTGCTGGAGTTCATTAAGTCCAAGAACAGTAGCAATTAAATTATTTACGTTACCTGTACGCCATTGAAAGAGAAAAATGAGTACCGCTTGTGTAACAGTTCTTTTTTTCGAGTTTCTCATGGACTACATCATTTCACGTAATTCTAGAGGTTGTTCCCAATGTAAGACTGTAAAAGTAAATAGATGTTCTTAAGTAAATAGAGTGATCTTTAAGTTCTTGATCATATGAAACGCCTGCACTATCCGTCATTTTTGTGAGCTCTTCAATTTCAATTCTACTACTGAAAGATACAACGCGAATGTTCTGAATTTTATTTTCGTAAAAATGCTTTTCAAACAAATATCTTCGATAACAATGGTTATCTTTCAAAGTGAATATGCGGGTTTATATCAAAACTTGTTTTCTTGCTTCAAAAGAAACAATTAAATAGCCATAGCGTTGACGGCCTAAGAAAAAATAATCATGGATAGGAAGAGGTCTTTGGAATGGTAGTTCAACGTACTTTGTTTCAGATTTTACCTTAATGTTGTATTTAACAACTGAACCAGAGGATGATTGTAAGTTCGATCTAGAACTTAGTAATTCTTGGCTTTCTGATTGCTGTTCTGGAACATACATTACATTTTAAAGCTCACTTCTTATGTCTTCTGACGCAGTGAACGTGTGACGTGAGTAGCACAACTGTTGTTGAGGAGTTTTTTTAGGCTTAATTGTTTTTCTCTTTGCATAGATGTCCCATTTTGCACATTTTTTTGGTATTCAAAGTAGAAAACATAATGTTACAATTTGTAATTAATTTTGTATAACATTATATGTAAGTATAACAATGTGTAAATGTATGCATGCATATACACATATGTGTGTGCTCTGAGAGTGGGAGTGTGAGATACGAACTAAACATACTTCACACTTTTCTATGATAGTCAGTCGGACTGTGAATCGCGAGCAGAGCACACCATATTATGTGTCTCTCTTTATCTGCTGTTCTAATAAAGCCATTGTTCTATCAGACTCACAATTACTTATTGCCTTCGCCACTGCATTACTATTAACATCAGGTTATGGGCCCAGACTCGTGCTGAAGTGCAATACCGATAGTGTGCCGTGTAGAACTAAAGAAAGAAAATCGCGAGCTGTGTGTGAAATGGCCGCGCCACAGCAATCACCATGGATAGGAGTAACTCGACCTACGGGTAGAGACAATTACAAACATTGGGCCATCTCGCTACGGGCTCAGTTTTAATACGATGACCTATGGGATTCTGTGCAAACTCTGACCGATGGGCCACTCTCAGAGGATTCAGCAAAATTGGCTAAATCAAGAGTGAGCATCATTCTTACAATCGATCCAAGGTTGTATTCTCATGTACTTAACAACTGTTCAGCGAAGCAAGCATGCGTAAGGTAACAATATTGCATTTAGTTACTACTGCGCGTTTAGAGAATTGTGCGTCTCTTAAAGATTATGTTTGCCAAATGCTAGACGCTGCGGATAAATAAGCATGTATTAGCATGAATTTGGATACCGAGTTAGTAGGTGCTTTAATGCTAGCCGGTTTACCACCTCAAAACGAGCCGTCGACCTTGTCGCTGGAAGGTTCGGAAAAGCCAGTGACCTCTGATCTAGTAAAAGCTAAGTTACTACAGCATGTAAAATCAAACGGGGCATCGGCAGAAGCCGTGGAAGGTTTTTACACACAATCAATCGCGAAAATTTTGAAAATAAAAGCAACGATAAATTTCATGTCAGAAAAATACGCTGTTTCAATTGTAACAAAATGGGCCACATTTCTAGGAATTGTCATACAAAAGGAAAACAAACAAAAGTAAATAAAGTTGAGTCAGAGTCAGAACAGTTATAAGATCAAGAAGACCTTGAAGCTACTGGCGCATTTTTGTCTAAGGTTTTGTCAACACAAGAGAGCCGAAAAGAAAACAACAAATGGATTCTCGATTCTGGTGCTTCTAGGCATATAAGTGGCAACAAAGAAATATTTAGGACGCTCTGAAATTCGCAAGTCAAGGATGTTATAGTTGCTGACAAAAGAAGAGCCACTGTAGAGGCTGATGGAGAAATTAGTCTCAAATGTAAATATAAGCAAACTCAATGTAATTTGAATTTAGCCAGTGTATTATATGCGCTCGAACTGAACTGTAATTTGCTGTCTATTGGTTTGATAACTAAGAATGGTTATGAGGGGATTTTCAGAGACACAGATTGTGATATTTTAAATTCAGATAATCGTGTCATTTTTCAAGGTTGGATTAATCACAATAATATCTACCAAGTGGAACTCAATTCTATTACAGATAGTTCTGAAGCATTAGCAGAAAGAATAGATGCTCTCGCTGTATTACCGTCTCAAGATATTGTACTGTGGCATAAAAGTATGGAACATTTAAACACCCAATACCTAAAGCAATTGCTCAAAGGTGCTGCCACAGGAATCAAGTTTGATGTTTCTCAGACTATTAATTATTGTTCATGATGTATATCTAGTAAACATATAAAATCTCACTTTGAGTCAAATGTAAAACGTGCTTCATCCAGATTAGAATTATTACACTCTGATCTTTGTCAAATGGACGCTGTGTCAATTGGAGGACCAAAAAATATTTTGACACTACTGGATAACTATTCACGTAAATTTTTTATTTATTTCTTGCCATCTAAAGACAAAACCGTGTCATGTATTAAACATTTTATAAAATTTATGTTAAATCAATAAAATCTTCCTATAAAAACATTTTGTACAGATAACGGCACCGAGTATGTCAATAAGGAGTTGAAGGATTTTTTCACTGAACATGGAATTTGTTATCAAACAACTGTACCGTACAATCCACAGTAGAATAGCAGAGCAGAACGTGTTAACCGTTTTCTCCTTGAAAAAATCAGATGTATGCTGTTCGACTCTCAGTTACCGAAAAAATGTTGGGCTGAGGCTGCTGCAACTGCAGTATATACATCATGAATCGATCACCTCAAATGGTACTTGAAGGTAAGACACCAGAGGAAGTTTGGTCAAATAAAAAGCCTGATCCATCTCATATGAGGATTTTTGGATGCAAGGCTATGGCATTGGTGCCAGAACAACAAAAAGGTAAATTAGATCCGAAATCTAAGCCGTGTATATTTTTAGGCTACAGTTTTGCCACCAAAGGCTATCACCTATCGTCTATGGGATGAGACTTCAAGAAAAGTGGTTATTGTCAGAGATGTCATATTTAATGAGACTCATGTCTTGTCACACCAGGAGGCTACTTTTATACCATTGGACTCTCTGAGCGAATTCAACGTATCACTTCAACATCCAACTGATGCAGTGGATACTGGTCCTCCAGGTGCGGCAGACATATTTCAAGATGAAATTCAGGAAGATTCCGATGACGATTTTGATGAAGGAGTCAGAAGGTCTCAACGACAACGCAAAATGCCAAAAAAGCTTGATGACTATGTTATCCATGGTGGCATATCTGACAAAGGCGAGCCACAAAAATTTTCTGAGGAAAAGATCAAGGCGATATGGTTTTCAGACTCAAGAGAGCCATTTACGGACTCAAGCAAGGCAGTCAAAATTGGAATTCAAGTTTAAATAACTTCTTTATTTCGATGAATTTGGAACAATCCTAATTTGATCGTTGTATTTATTATCATTTTTTAGAAGGCAAGATCACAATTGTAGCAATATTTGTAGATGATATTCTTGTTTTTAGCAATACATCAAAATACATCAAAATTATTGGTGATGAGATGTCAAAAGCATATACTGTTAAAAATTTGGGATCAGTGCAAAGAATTTTAGGCATCGTAGTTACGCGAGATAGAGTAAAGGGACAACTTTCTTTGAATCAATCAGATTATGCGAAGGAAATTCTGCAACAGTATGGCATGAATGACTCCAATCTATACGCGAGTCCCATGGACCCCTTTTGTTCTCTTGAATCTGCTGCTGATGGATCTAACAACAATACTTACTATCAAAGTATTTTAGGATCATTGTTGTATCTTGTTCAGGGCACAAGATCGGATTTGGCTTATGCCATTGGCTCGTTGAGCAGATTTAACTCATCCAACGACCAAATGCATTGGAATACTGCAAAAAAGGTCTTAAAATATTTGCAAGATACTTTGAACTATTCTCTGCCATTTTGTAAGGATGCGGTCTCAATTATAAATAGATATTATGATGTAAGCTGGGCTTCTAAGTCTGCTGACCCAAGATCCCCATCTGGTTACATTTTTAAGATGCAAGGAAGCGCGATAAGTTGGAACTCGCGTAGATACTGTCGCTTTATCGAGTACCGAGGATGAGTACCTAGCATTGTCTTCAGCCGCTCAAGAAGCTATATGGTTGAGAAATCTGTGCTGTGAACTACGTATCCAATCTAATGCAACTGTAGTGATTAAGTATGATAACAAAAGGGCGATTGATTTGGCTACGAATGCCAAATTTAGTCCTAGGACTAAGCATATGAACACCTGTCATTTCTTTAAGGAAAAACTAGATTCCAAGGAGATATCAATCAATTTTTTACCATCCACTCAGATGTTGGCAAATCCTCCTACTAAGCTTGTGAATGGTGATAGACTCAAGAAATTCAAGAGTGAAATAAATTTAATTCATATGTAGTGCTAATAAAGTAATATGAGTGTTCGAATAAGAGTTTTGTATCAAATGTTTAAAAGAGACTATTTTACTTTTTTCTTAAATTTTATATTGATAATTGTTCGAAGAAACATTTAACTGTTATTTTGTACCTCATGTTGTATTTTATTATGTTTGTAAAAATTAATTGAAGGGGCGTGTTGTAATTTTCAATCAATTTTATATTACATTATATTTAAGGGTTACAACGTATATCTGTATGCGTGTATATACATATATGTGTGTGCTCTGAGAGTGGGAGTGTGAGCTACGAACTGAACATACTTCGCACTTTTCTATGATAGTCAGTCGGACTGTGAATCGCGAGCAGAGCATACCATATTGTGTGTCTCTCTTTATCTGCTCTTCTAATAAAGTCTTTGTTCCATCAGACTCATAATTACTTATTGTCTTCGCCACTGCAAGATTATTAACATCAGGTTATGGGCCCAGACTCGTGCTGAAGTGCAATACCGATAGTGTGCCGTGTAGAACAAAAGAAAGAAAATCGCGAGCTGTGTGTGAAATGGCCGCGCCGCAGCAATCACCATGGATACTTATCTAAAAAAAATATTATTGATTGTCTTAAATAATTTTTAATAGACATATTATAGACGTAAATTGTACATCACAATACACACTTAATATAAACTAAAATATGTAAAGTAGAATATTGCGCACCTACGGATTAAAGTAGGCTATGTACGCATGGCTAATAGCCTACTTCAATTCCATACTGCACATATAACTTCTTGACATACCCATCCTTAAGGTTCCTTCCATGCGTATAGTGACAGTCGCTCAATAAAAATATAAAAGTAATCATTAAAACACGATTATTAAGTAAAGATCAGGTCCTACAAGATATCTGACATTATGTCCTAAAGAGATCTTATAGGTGTCACGTAAGATTTCTTGCACGATTTCCTGCATTATTTCCTACATGATATGAAGCAAAATTTTTGGTAACTGAAAAATAAATACGTATAACTTCTGACCCTTAGAATTTTAAAATTTTTTCTGTATAAAAGATGTTTGAAGAATCTTATGAGGTACATCTGAAACTTATTCTTATTTTTTTTGTGTATAAAATTTAGTGCATTGGTAACTAATTGCATTTACGTGGTATCGTAAAAATGAATTATAAAAATTATAAAAAAAGATATTTATTTTGTTAGACATTTTGTCTAGTAAAAGCGCCAATTTTTCATATAATTTGATACTTTTGACTACAAAACTTGAATAATTAGATAAAACAATTAATTAATATTAAGAGTCCACGGAACTTTTTACGCTTATGTTAGGATTGAAAGTCTAGCACTAGCGCCGTCAGCTAGACCATTGGGGTTAGAACCAGATTTGTCAGGATTAAGATACAGATATTCTCACAATCATTTTTTTCTAATCAATTGATTTGTTTAATTGTTTAGTACTATTTCTTGAAACATTTTATACATGTTTGATAGACTGTAAATATTTTATTTAATGTTTTATATGTAATGGCTTGAAAAGGTATACTCAAGATCAAAATATTCTTTTACTGCTTTTTCAAGGAAATTTCGTAAATATGAGATTCTTAAAAATAAGACTGGAATTTAGTTTCCTCTCCGAATACTATCTTCTATAAATTTGAAAGCTCCTGATGCTTTTTGAAAAGTATAACTGTCCCTGTCATAATTCTTCTGTTCATGATTTTTAATTTTGTTCATTAAGATTGTATAAAATAAAAATACATGTATCCCTGTTGTTGCGGTCCAATAAAAACCAATAAAATTTTACAATGGGATTTTTCTATTAGTTTCTTATCGGTATTTGCACCCGTAAATCCAAATAAAATCCGAAATGGTTAAAAATAGATTTTCTATATCATTTATTATAACTAGGACATGATTGAACAAAAATAAATTGACAAATTTATGTCATACCATCCGGATGGTAACATCAAAACGGGGGGATTAGAGTATTTTATATGTAAATTGAAAGAAAAGTTAGTTATTAATTTTTATTAGAATTTTGTAAAAAATACTTTAGTCCCCCCGTTTTGGTGTTACCATCCGGATGGTATGACATAAATTTGTCAATTTATTTTTGTTCAATCATGTCCTAGTTATAATAAATGATATAGAAAATCTATTTTTGACAATTTCGGATTTTATTTGGATTTACGGGTGCAAATACCGATAACAAACCAATAGAAAAATCCTATGGTAAAATCAATGAATTTTTTATTGGTTTTTATTGGACTACAACAATAGGGATGGTTTATCGTTTTAGATTCATTAGGTATACAATAAACTTATATACTAATAGTATGATGTATTTTACAAAGACAGTCTGTTTTTCACATTCTGCGTGTGTGTAAGTATGTATAAAAGAGTCAATAGCTGTAGCAGTATGAGTTACTGAATTGCAAATGAACATAAAAAGATTGGTATACACTCCTCAAGGTACAGAATACACACATCCTGCACTAATTTCAGTATTAGTATAAGATGTTTAGACACGTAGTAGTTGAACCAGTAAATTACACTGTTTGAAAAAATTATAAACAAATACACAAGCGGTAATATCAGGAGAGCCAATAAGGCTTTCTATGTTGTAAAGAGGGAAGATTCCGATTTTTGTTAATTCACTACATGGATTACTTCTTTGCACACTATACAGTTTACAGTTCCACAATTAATGGTTTAGGTTCTCCTTGCAGAAATCACACTTACACATTGGACTGTTTATGATGTTTTGCGGCATAGAGATTCAGCCAAGCTGTGGAGATTAGATCACATGCGATTAACGTTGACTACGACTGTGCGAGTGACATTTTTATTGTAAAAGCACTGGTACTTTTTCTCGCTGTGAAAGATACTAAGTAGTTTCTAACCTTGTATAAGCTATCTTTTGTGTTTCTATTAGAGGTGCTGTTGTAAGCATTATTTTTAAATCTTGCATATAGGTTGGAAAAAGTGATTTAAGGCTCATCGGGTATTCCACTTAGAGTAGCAGCTTTTGCCAACAGGTCAGCATGATCGTTTCTCACCAAACCTATATGGGATAGGATCCAAATGAATTTCATGAAATTGTTGGAATTGTCTTTAAAATATTGGTGGTGCTTATTTTTTATTTTAAGCATTAACCGATTTATGACTATTTTAATTTTCAGGGAGCTAAGGCTCTTTAGTGCAGTGAGGAAGTCACTGAATATTAAAAGATTCGTGTTATTAAGTGTTAATATGTAATTTAGAGCTTCAACGATGGCAGCACATTCAGCTGTAAAAATGGATGAATACTTATTGAAGCTTCTGGCACACTGAAAGTTAGTTTATGAATAGTAGCAGGCAAGTCCAATGCATAAAGTATTCTTGAACTTGCTATGAATAAATAGTTCATTTACTTGGGTTTAGTAATTAAAAGATATAATTTGTGCATGATAAAATAAACATAAATAGTATTACAGCAGAGTACAGTAGGTGAAAAATGGTACAAAAGCATGCTAAAACATTTGGACTTGCTTCAAGACCGATCGGTGCATCAGTGATCGCTCGCACTTGCAGTGCTCCCCCCATACTCATACTCATCCGCCTACTCGTTATACTTCTAAACATCACAACTTTACCCTTTTTATTTACCAGTATTATCGAATGGTTCAGCCCAGGTGTTTCGCTGCATTTAATGAGCTGTTTCCCTACTCTTATCTTACCTTTCCATGTGATGTATGTATAGTTAACCCAAGCCCACTTTACAACTTGCATATAACATCTATACCCCTTAATTTATATTACGTCGTAGCCGAGCGGATTATACTATGACCGGCTTTGCTGGTCATACTTTCAAATTGCACCTGCAGTTTTTTTCTTTTCTTTTTTTTACACCAACTGTTTTAATACATTTATGAAAATTAATTTTTTGCTTACAAAAACTGCATTGGCAATTAATTTTTGTTAAGGTTTTATAAATTAACGGTTCCAAAGAAAAAAAAGGATGATTTTGTTGTGTCCGTAAAAACTAAATATACAAGCTACATTCTAAACACTAAAAAAACCTTTACATAAACATTAATAATCCTTACTAAACTCCAATAAATAGTAATAAGAGGTGCGATTCATCTTTTTCTACTTAGTGATGATATCAGTTAATAAATTAGGGCCTTTAATCAAATAACCCAGTAAGCGCGTATGTATTGATTATAACTAATTTATAATTTAAACTAATAAACAAGCATCTTTAACACAAAATTTTAGTGTACCCAAGTCTTCTCATTTTCAGTAAACAATACTGTTAATTAAACGAGTAGTCTTAGTATTTTCATCTTTAATAAATGAAATTTTTAATTAATGAACATGTACCTTTAACGAAATGATTGAGTACGCCCAAGTTCCATCGATTATAATTTATTATGATGTTTATAAATAAACAAGCGCTTATAACAAACTAACTTAGTAGATTTTAGTCTTTTCATCATAAATAAACTAAAATGTCAATAAATAAACAAGCACCTTCAACAAAATAATCTAGTACGCTTAAGACTTCCCTATTTACATTTATTGTGACGTTAGTTAATTAACAAGCGCTTATTACATAAATGACTTAGTAGGATCTTGTATTCTTGTATATTAAATAAATAAAAAAGTTAATAATTGAGTATCTTAAACGAAATAATCCAATGCCCTCTTGTCTTCTCCATTATAATTTATTATGGTCTGAGTTAATCAGTAAGTTCTTGTAACCAAATTACCTTGTGCGCTCTAGTTTTTACATTTGTAATCAATTAAATGTTTATTAATATTTAAATTCATTAAAAGAATAATTATGTAAGCTGGAGTCCTTTTTGTATATTACAAATAGTAATGCTAATTATCAACTAAGGGATTTTGATTCAACTATGCATTGCTGTCATGTTTATTTATTTACATATAATATTTTTATAGCATATAGATGAATTCTCACATTAACACCGTAATTCATTAACTTCTTTATGTTCTAAAGGGTTATAGTAACCTGTATTAGTAACCAAATGCCTTTTTTTAAACACTGAACACATAATTATTATAGCTAGTAACAATGGCAATTAATCACTATTAAAGAAATACATAAAACCAAAGAATAAAAATAAAGGTTTTTTGTTTTAATAACGAAATGTGCTTGTGTTTTTGTAGTAAATCTTGCTAATATTTAAAGCAAAGTCGCAAGAACCATTGTCATCGCTAACCACAAAAGCTACTCAAGCGATTTTGCTGAACTTTTGCATACCGATTCTTGACACTTTCTAGATGGTTTTAGTATGGTTTTTATCTTGAAATAGTAGTTTTCGTACCTGGTAGCGTATATCACCAGGGCAAGCACCATGCTCGAGGGACCTGCGAAGCAGGGCCCGGTGGACTCCTTGTGCTTGCCCTGGTTGCATGCCCACCAGTTGCAAACCTTATTTTTTCTACCGAGGGCACACTCAACCCTCAAAGTAGCCCAAGGTAGAAAAAATCAATAACACTGGCAATAAATAAGCTCAAAGCTTTGCAAAAATACGCTAGCTTTTCGCTTCAGTTCAGTAGAAACCACTAGGTGGCGTAGAAGTGAGACTAAAGCTACCTGCAATAGAATTAAGTAAGTCTGGTTATAATGTCCCTAAGAAAAGTACCATATACCACAGTCGTTCACCAGCAGTCCATAAAGCATAAAGCTGAGAATCGTGCAGCTGGGTATCCTGGCTACCAACAACACTGTTCTGTAATAGACAAGTGAATTACGTCGAACTCCATCCCAAATCACCTAGACTGACGAGTGCCACCAATACGAAGACGTTCTGAATGCTAACGTCTCTGACGAAACACCAGGAGACGTCTAGCCAAAGCACCATCTGCTCTAGCGTTTTTGGATTTCATGGATATTCTTACAACCAACCTGGTGCTACCAGAGTAGATTTTGCTACAACAGCAAGCTAGAGAAAAAAATTCTGAGAAGTTTCGGCAGCCACAACGGCCTTCTTAGTGGTCATCCAAACGGCATACTTACAGATAAGGTATTCTTTAGGCCCACTTTCTCGACAAACGATAAGTGGTTGGTTATCCAAGGAACAACCTGAAGACGAGATATTCTTTGGTTAGTGGCGTACCTCTCTCCAGCACGGTTTCCGTTCGAGAGACTCCGAAGGTTAGAGTCAAGCTACTTGCAGCCCGCTTTCCATTATCAATAATAATAATAATAATAATAATAATAATAATAATAATAATAATTATAATAATAATAATAATAATAATAATAATAAGGAATGGCTGAAAATATCACCACTTGCCTTTTTCAGAGCCGTTATGAGTATTTACGTTCTCTACTTAACCTTTAATCTCATCGATTCTTTGAAGGGCCACTTAACTTTAAACTACCTTGCCAACAAATACATGTTTACTACCATTTCCGGAAACGATTCGTCGACTATAAAACTATGTAAAGCTGGCCACTATTAAACCAAGTCAGTCATTTACTAGCAGGCTGCACAAGTCAAGTTATTTATCGCAAGGCTGGGATCTCCGGCGATCGACGACCCTACATTACCCTCTCGGCTGAGCATTCAGCCAAGAATCACTGATCCTCTCCAAGATCTGCACTGGCCGAACCTAACAGCTATGAAGAAAAAATAAACTTGAGCAAATAAGACAGTCTTCAACGAGCAAGCATCACAAACTAATCCCCCCATCCCAGATCACTGAAACGACTGAGCTCTGTGACAAAAGAAAGTTTAGACACCAACATCTCTGGCGTAATACCAGGAGACGTCGTGAAAGAGCTCTACAACTAGCTTCAACGCTTCAGATATTGTAGTTTTTCTACTGATCAGTCTGGTGCTACAACAGCAGTTCAGATAAGATCACTTTGAGGTATCCAGGCAGTTACGTTTGCTGGAAACTCTAGTCAAGAAAGAGTTTAGCTCACCGGTCCTTTTTAAGACCATCGAACGTTGAACTACTTTGCCAACAAATATGTTACAACTTAACAAAGTTGACAAAAAAAACAGCCTTTAGGGCTCTCAAAAGTTTTAATCATGCCTATAGTCGCAAAAGGGTTAATCACAAGGAAAACTTGAAATGCTCCAAATGTATATAATTTTAGGCATCAAAAAACTGACGCAGACCATTTATTGAGATTTTAACAGCAGTGTTAAAATCAACAAATAAAGAATCTATTACGTGAGAAATTTGCTTTTTATTATAACCCTGACATTCACCAGTTAAATCTTTTAGATTTTTGAATAGGTAGAATTAATGTACTTCTTTTATTGTAGCAATAAAAAATGGAGAGATTGAGCTTCAGGACTTTATTTCTCTAATAAAAAAATTGTAAGATTAGAAGAAACAATTTTTAATTACAAATTTTTTGTCAATTTTAAATATTAACAGTTTTAACAAATAGCCCTTTTCATTTATGATAACGTGAGAAAGTGCAAATTAACGGCCCTTTAGGGCCAACAATTATTTAATGGCGTAAGGAACGCACTAATGATTTCAATATAATTATATTTTTTTTACTTTTTACGGTTTATTATGTGA